>NC_133157.1:6394444-6707638 GCF_040802235.1 Manis javanica | reverse complement strand
GCCGGAGCACCCTGGGGCAGGTCGCCCTCTGGGACAGGGGAAGCATGTCATTTCTTTGACTCCCTTCCCTGTCTGTAAGAAGCATGAGGAGGAAATCACTGACATGGACCAGGCTTGACACCTACAGGGTGGTTCTGAGAGCAAATTACCAGCTCTACCTGCGTCTCTTCCCGGGAGCCTGAGCCTGGCAGGGGTGCCAGAAGCCCAAGGCTCTTGAGTGTGGTCCGTGAGAACGGGAGGTGCTGGCACCTCTGGGCGGCCTGGTCTGCCCTGGGAGATGTCTGTGCTTGCGGCTCAGCCCTCGCCTGCATGTCACCCCCGCTGAATTCTGGGAGGGTTTTCCATAATGGCAGGTGGGTTGTGGTAACTGTAGTGCACTTCCTCGTGTCAGGTTATTTGGATCGTCACATAACATATCATTTTTGATCCTTACAATGTGCCGTGGTACTCACATTTTGCAGTAGAGGAAACAGGCTCAGAGAGGAAAAGTCAGTCATCCCCAGCAGCTGCGCCTACCTACTGCAGTGAGGACTCCACGCAGGAGCCCGGTGCCGCCTGGCAGGGGCGGGCAGGGCGGGCTAGCGCTTCTCTCGCAGGCTCGGTGGCAGGCTCTTCTCGGAAACTCTGTTCCTAAGAAACCGCACAGTGAGGGAAGCCTTTCGGTTTTCCCTCACTTATAAAAGTGCGAAATTCAAACAACAGACGACTGTGTAGTGCAGACAGTCCTCTGATCTTACCCACCCTCAGACTTAAACCTCATACAGTTCTATGTGTAATTTCCCAGGTTTTACTATGCATACATTAATACTAAGTTGGTTACTGATGATTTTTAAAAGTAGAATGGGGTTATACTTTTTTTCCCCTAATTTTTAAAATTGTGGCAAAATACATAGGACCTAAAATTTACCATCTTAACCATTTGTAAGTGTACAGATCAGTGGCATTACATTCACATCGTGGGCAACTGTTACCGCCATCCATCTCCAGAATTTTTTTCATCTTGCAAAACTGAAACTCTATACTCATTAAGCACCAACTCCCACGTTCTGCTCTCACCCCAGCCCCCAGCAACCATGATTCTACTTTGTGTCCCTCTGAATTTGATTACTCTAGGGACCTCATCTGAGTGGAATCATACCGTCTTCTTTTGTGACTGGCTTCTTTCTTTCTTTTTACTTTCTGTTATTAAAGTATCAAAGATACACAATCTTATGATGGTTTCAAATACACAACACAGTGATTCAACTTTACCCCTTATCATCAAGTCCTCACCCCTCCGCTGCGGTCACTGTCATAGCAATATGTGCCTGGCTTCTTCCAGGGTACATTTTATATACCAGTCAGAGTCTTGTTTCTTTCTTAAATTAATATTTCTTGGACATCTTTTGGGTCACTGATTGCAGATCTAAGAGGTAGGCAGCAGTATTCTTTTTTTAGAGACTCAAAAACAGAGGCTTGTGCTAAATAATTTGCCTGGGTAATGGAATTATTTCATTCTAGCGCTGGTTTTGAACCCTTGTCTCCCCAGTTCCGAAGCTCTTGCTCTTTGCATTCCCCGAGATCTGCCTGCTGCCAAAGGCAGGATAGGGGGCTCTCTGGCTTGCTTACCTGATCCTCCCCTTCCCAAAGGCAAGGATGCTGTGGCCCCGCCACAGGAACCTGGCCCTACTTCTCCCCACCTGCATGTGCTGTACTGTGCGGAGGGTCTGGCTGCATCTTGCCCACCTCTGCATCTCCCTGGGGGTAGGGCAGGACCAGCAGGGGTGATGCCGCTCTCTGTTCTGCACGATCATCAGAGACCACAGGTGCCTCTGCGTCAGGGGGGAGCAGGCCAGTAGGAAGGAGGGGTTGAATCTGCTGCCTGGCAGTCCAGCTAGTGGTTGCTGCCTCCCACTGAGTGTGGCCAGTGTGAGGACCAGCCAGAAGGGGTAGAAACAGGTGATTGTTTTGGTAAGTTTTTTGTCAAATAGTTGAAGCACACAGAAAGGTTTGAAACTAGGACAAATCCAGGACTCAGCTTTGATGGATCTTAATGTTTTGTGATAATTGCTTCAGATATTTCCTCTCTCCTAATAATTTCAGGCGCATTTGAAGCCTCTTCCCCAATCCTGTTTTCTTCCCTCTCGAGGTGAAATTACTATTTCGATATTAGGGCTCTCTCCATGCACGTGTATACATACCTTCACTGTACTTGGATGTATATGATATAGAAAACTTTACATAACATGTATATTTTAGAACTCATTTTTTGGCTCAGCTTTTTTGTGTGTGTGTGTTTGATGACTATATTCTTTTTTTTTCAGCATTGTTTTTGAGATCTATCCACGTGGATACATGTAGCTGTAGTTCATTAACTTCCATGGTTTTAGCATTCCACCATGCGATTAGAGTGGTTTCTCCTCCCATTGATGGGTGCTGGTGTTTCACTATTAGGGATGACTCTTGTGTGAGCATGCTTGTCCATGGCTTCGTGTGCGCGTGTAAAGCAACTCTGAGATTTGTAACGAGGAGAGAAATGGGTGGACTATATGATTTGTGAGCATCCTAACTCCTCATCCAGGAATTCAACATTTTGGTCAATCACAGGTGAGTGAAATGGCATCTGATTGCATTCCCTGATTAGTAATGAGATTAATAATTATTTCATGCATTCATTTACATTTGTATTTTTCTCTGTGAATTGTCTATTTGTATACTTTGCCATTTTTTCCTGTTACCTTTTTCTTATGCTTGTAGGAGTTCTATATTTGTTCTGGATATTAATCCTTTTGTAGTTGTACACATTGCAAATATCTCCTACAAGTCTGTGGGTTCTTTTCACTTATTATTGTGTCCTTTGATGTGCACAGATTTTAATCTTAATGTGATCAATATGTCCATCTCTTCCTATAAGGATTTGTAGTCTGTGATAAGAAATCCTTCTCTGTCTTACAGATATTAAGATGATCTCTTAGATTTTTCTTTAAGGGTTTTCAAGTTTTGTCTTATGTATTTAATTGACTGGAATTTATTTTCCTGTAAGGAGGTAGATGGGGCCATGCTTTTTGCAGGTATCTGAAGGTCAGCTTCCTTTATGGGTGCCCAATCTTTCCCCCTTACCTCTAACACCAACATTGTCATGTCTAAGTTCCCAGAAATCTTGGGGTCTGTTCCCTTTGACTCGTCCACCTATCCCTACATCATCATATTGCCTGAATTCCTGTAGCTTTATAGTAGACCTCTTCCTACCTCACTCTCTTGAATTGTCTTAGCTATTCTCGATCCTTTGAAATTGTGATTTTAAAAAATCTTTCTTAATTACCTGAGTAACACAATAGAAACTAGAGGTAAGTTTGGGTGAAAAAAAAAACTATAAACAGCAGTCTAGCCTCACTGACAGTGTTGTTCAAATATATATAAAACTTATCACAGAAGGGTTATTCTGCCACGGTTTGGTTACCTGCTCTGCATTTAGCAGACTTCAGACATTTTCTCATGTCATCAAGTCATCAATGTTTTCCTCCAGCATGTTTACATTTTTCGTAGTATTCCATCATCTGACCATTTAATAAGTATTTAACCAGTTGCCCTATAACAAGCATCTGGGTTGTTTCCAGTTTTCCTGGAGTATAAATAACCCTGTGATAAACATTAACTGAATCTTTGTCCTAGAGTCTTTCCCAGATGATTGCCACCCTCCCTCCTACCACGTCTTCTAACTGGGCTCAGCCCAGTTCAGCAAACCTTCACTCCACCATCTGCATTCCAGGTTCTGCACAAGGGGCCCGGCGAATCTGGACTTGCCCCTGTCCTCAGGGCTCCCAGCCTCCCCCGTCGACGATCCTCTGGTGGTCTCCTGCCCACTGCCTCCCAGACTTTGCCTGGGTGCAGCTAGGGGTCTCCAACCTCACTGGTGGAGCTTAATCCCTGACCTGTAGGAGGGCACAGTCTCCAGCTTAAAGTGAGGCATCTGTTCTAGAAGACAGAGAATTAGCTAGACTTGAGCTCAGATAGCAGGCACATTGCCTTTTTGTCCTTTCTCAGCTCCCCTATTTCAACCCTTTAATCTTTGTACTCTATTCAGGATCCTTGCCAAATTCTCCATCTCTTGGGCCTAAGACCTACCCTGACCCAACTCTTGTTGCCCTCTTGAAATCACCCTCTTGGAACACCCGATCTCCACCCCGACAGGGGCCAGTTTTTTCTTTCTTTTTTTTTAACGCTCTATTTATTTTAAATTCTGTACTATTTTTCAGTCACAAAGGTAATGCATGCTGGACTATTTGCAGTAGCCAAGATATGGAAGCAACCTAAGTGTCCATCAGTAGATGCATGGATAAAGAAGAGGTGGTACATATACACAATGATACATATACACTTATTCAGCCATAAGAAGAAAACAAACCCTACCATTTGCAACAACATGGATGGAGCTAGAGGGTATTATGCCCAGAGAAAGACAAGTACCAAATGATTTCCCTCATTTGTGGAATATGACAATGAAACAAAACTGAAGGAACAAAACAGCAGGAGACTCACAGACTCCAAGAAGGGACTAGTGGTTACCAAAGGGAAGGGGGTGGGGGAGAAGGGGATTAAAGGGCATTATGATCAGCATACATAATGTAGCAGGGGGCACGGGAAAGGCAGTATAGCACAGAGAAGACAAGTAGTGACTCTATAGCATCTTACTACGCTGATGGACAGTGACTGTAATGGGGTATGTGGGGGGGACTTGATGATATGGGTGAATATAATAACCACAATGTTGCTCATGTGAAACCCTTAAAAGATTGTATATCAACGATACCTTAATAAAAAAAAAGATAATGCATGCTGGGCTCCACTGCAGATCTGGGTTTGAAGGTGGCCTCTGTCACAGTGTGAAATTAGGCAAATGACTTCTCTCCCTGAGCCTTGGTTTCCCTGTCTGTAAAGTGGGCATGAGTATTATCCAGCCTTAAAAAGGAAGTACATTCTGACATGAGCTACAACATGGATAAACCTCGAGGACATTCTGTTAAGTGAAATAAGCCAGTCACAAAAGGACAAATGTTGTGTGCTTCTCCTTAAATGAGGTCCCTAGAGGAGTCAAATCATAGAGACAGGAAGGAGAATGCGGGCCGGGGGAGTGGGGAGTTGTTTAGTGCCCACAGTTTCAGTTTTGCAAGGTGAGAAGAGTTATGGAGCTGGGCGGTGGGGATGGTTCACACAACAGCATCAATGTATTTAATGCCACTGAGCTGTACACCTAAAAATAGTTAAAATGGTAGCTTTTATGTTACCAGTATTTTACCACAATAAAAAAAATGTGGGGAAAATTAGGTGAGTGCCAAAACCATGGGCATCTCCTGGGCTTGTGAGGACACTGGGCTTCGCACTTAGTTGTCAGCCTGAGAATGGGAAGCTGCTCCCCTGTGGTGGTTACTCACCCTGAATCACCCAACTTCCCGGCAGGTCCCTACCTGGGGGCAGTCGCCTTCCCCAGGGCTCTTGGGGCTGGGCAGGGTAGGGAGGGCCGAGGCCGCTGCTTCCTCCTCCCTGTGCCTGAGAGGTACCAGCTCGCATCTACCTGACCCTGCTGCTGCCCGCCTCCACCGCACTCCCAGGGCCGTGCGCCTCACTGTGCCCCACTCTGTCCTGGCCCCGATCAGGCGCCCTCTTGAGACGCTCTGAATTCATTGAGCGCCTGCCCTTGTCAGGGAATATCCTCTTCTGTGTGCTCAAAACACCTGGTGTCCTTTGTACAATAGGGGGGGGGAACATCCCTGAGCTAAGGACACTGCGGGAGCCTCAGGGACTGGCACGACTGTGCCCTCTGGGAGGTTCCTGCTGTGACCACGGCTGTCCTCTGCCCTGACACAGGGTCTGGTTGCTCAGACATTTCTGCCTCCCCCATTCCCCACATGTTCACACTGGACTGAAAGGCCCCTGAGGCGTGGGGTGCACCTTGGTCACTTTTATTGCCCTCAGGGGACCAAGCCAAGGGCTGGCCGGAGAGTTCCAGGTGTCAGGGTGGGGGGGTGGTAAGAGCCAAATATACCGTATGGACTGGACCGTTTCCTGCCGCTCTGAGCCGCCAGTTCCCTCAGCTGTCAGCAGCGGTCAGCTGCTCCTGCCTCAGGACCAGAGGTCAGGAAGGCAACAGGTGAAGCCCCGGGCCAGCAAGGGCCCTGAGGCAGCTCGTCACCCAGAAGCTGGGCGCCTCCAGTGGGTCTGCACACCCTCTTCCCTCTTGAAGTAAGGCTGGAACCACATCCTGCCGGGTCCCAAACCGCCCTCCCCCGGCGTCTCGCATCCTGCTCTGGCAGTCGCGTTCTGGACTCTTGCGGGGGCAGGCTCCTGCACCCCTTAGGCCCCTCCTCCCTTCCGGTCCCCAGTCTTCGGGCGCCTCCCTGGGTGTGGACGCGGGGAGCCAGGAAGGGAGGGACGAGTGTCCTGATGTCTTCCAGCTTGAGGCTGGCTGGCTGATTCAGCAGGCCCTCCTCTGTGGAGTCCCGCTTCCCCAGGAGTGCGGGTGGCCTGAGCAGCCAGCTGGTCTTCAGAGGGCCCGGGCCTTCCTGTGGCCAGGCACTCGCTCACCCTGGCTCATGAGTCGTGGCCTCCCCAGGAGGGCTGAGCCCAGGGAACTCTGGGGGCAGGGGAAGCAGGACTCCTGGGCTGATTCTTGGCCCTCACGGCAGTCAGGGGCAGCGAGCTAATGTGGTGAGGAGGTGGAGGGGCAGGCTGGGTTTCGTCTCAGATCTGCCGAGTAGTAGAGTGATGGTGGGCAGCAGACTTTACCTCCCCAAACCTTAGTTCCCTGTCTGTGGAATGGGGCTGAAGAGAGGCCCTCTGGGCACTGAGGGGATTCCACGAGGCAGATGCCATGGTGAGAGCCAGGCCGGGGCCTGGTACACGTCTGTCTGTAAAGTGCTCCAGTTCCCTCACAGGGTCCTGGCTGGCTTTAGTCCTGTTCCCCGCCCCCACCCCAGCATGCTCTCGGAAGACGGGACAGGAAGCATTTGGCCTCCACAGAGGCCGTTTTACCATGGGTTCTCTACTGGTGTTAGTATTTTCAGTAATCAAAATAAGGTGGCCCAGCCGCATAACCTCAGCTCCCTTGTTCTTCTACCAAGGAAAACAGACCCATTTGTTAAAATCCAGGTATTTCAACTATAATTTAAAGTCTAGATTCTAGATTAGAAAATAGGGAGTAAAGTAAAATCACAATTTTATTTAAAAAAAAATACACAGATAGGACTGGAAAGTTATCACTCAGTTGAAGTTATCAGTGGGTAACCCTGGGCAGTGTTCTCCCAGGGGATTTTTTTTATTCTCATGCTTTTTTGTATTTTCCCAGTTTTCCAGTGAATACCTAGTATCTTTTCTATCTTGTTACAGTCTTAAGACTGTTCATTAAAAGAGCAACATGTGATGCAGGGTGGCCCTGCACAACCTGATGACAGGATCCCTTCGGCACACTGATTCGGTTGCAAGCCTCCTCCATGTTGCTGGCTGCATTTCCTGAAAGAGGCTTCTTATCCAGTGTTTCCCAAACACAGCCAGTCACCAGTGTCACTGATGTCACATGTTAAAATCAGATTCCCAGGCTCTACGGGACTCTCCAGACGCCTCCTTCTGCTGCTGTGTTTATGCAGCTGGGATCCTGTCCTCCGGCTTGGGGTCTTGTTTTCTTGTCCTCCTGTCGTTATGTGACCTTGTACCCAGGAGCCCACCATCACACCTCCCGTGTGTGTCCTTCCCATGCTCCCAGACGCCTATGTGGACAACATCCTGCCCCGTCACAAACCGCCTGCACGCATGTAGAATTTTTTAAACTTCCCTTTTTGTTTCACAAAAGTGAGTTCATATTAAGCCCCCTCTTCTGCATTTGGCTTCTCTCACGCTTCACATAAATCTCTTCAGGCCACCAGCACACTTCAAGGCAACGAGTTCCAAGTGAATGGGAGTTCTCAATGAGTCCCTTCGGTCAGTCTCGTCATTAATAGGCTGGGGTCTAAAGAGGAATTCCCAGGTGCTCTTGCTGGAAGGCAGGGGCATGCCGCTGTGGAGGCCACGTTAGCGATCTGGCAGTGCAGGCCCTGACCTCGGTGCTCAGTCTCCCTTCTGTTAAAGGGGGAGGCCACCTGCCCTCCCCTGCTCTGGCTTCCCAGCCACCCAGTGACCACATGGTTTCTGGAGAAGGACCCGTCCTCGGGCTGCCTGTGCATGCAAGGCTGTGACTTCCAACCAGACTCAGTGCAGTTTTGGGTAGTGGAGCACTGTCTGCTTCCCCTGATCCCTCGGTCCCAGAAAGCCAGGCCGCCTGAAGTAACCCCCCGCTGTGGGTCCCTTTCAGATTGAACCATGATTCCGGTGACAGAGCTCCGCTACTTTGCGGACACGCAGCCTGCCTACCGGATCCTGAAGCCATGGTGGGATGTGTTCACTGACTACATCTCCATCGTCATGCTGATGATTGCAGTCTTTGGAGGCACGCTGCAGGTCACCCAGGACAAGATGATCTGCCTGCCTTGTAAGTGGGTCACCAAGGACTCCTGTAACGACTCGTTCCGGGGCTGGGCTGCTTCTGGCCCAGAGCCCACGTACCCAAACTCCACGATCCTGCCACCCCCTGAGGCAGGCCCCACGGGCATCAAGTACGACCTGGACCGGCACCAGTACAATTATGTGGATGCCGTGTGCTATGAGAACCGCCTGCACTGGTTTGCCAAGTACTTCCCCTACCTGGTGCTTCTGCACACGCTCATCTTCCTGGCCTGCAGCAACTTCTGGTTTAAGTTCCCACGCACCAGCTCGAAGCTGGAGCACTTTGTGTCTATCCTGCTCAAGTGCTTTGACTCCCCTTGGACCACGCGGGCCCTGTCAGAGACAGTGGTAGAGGAGAGTGACCCCAAGCCGGCCTTCAGCAAGATGAATGGCTCCATGGACAAGAAGTCATCGACGGTCAGCGAGGACGTGGAGGCCACTGTGCCCATGCTGCAGCGGACCAAGTCCCGTATCGAGCAGGGCATCGTGGACCGCTCGGAGACAGGTGTGCTGGATAAGAAGGAGGGGGAGCAGGCCAAGGCACTGTTTGAGAAGGTGAAGAAGTTTCGGACCCACGTGGAGGAGGGGGACATCGTGTACCGTCTCTACATGCGGCAGACCATCATCAAGGTGATCAAGTTCATCCTCATCATCTGCTACACCGTCTACTACGTGCACAACATCAAGTTCGACGTGGACTGCACCGTGGACATCGAGAGCCTGACAGGCTACCGCACCTACCGGTGCGCCCACCCACTGGCCACTCTCTTCAAGATCCTGGCGTCCTTCTACATCAGCCTGGTCATCTTCTACGGCCTCATCTGCATGTACACGCTGTGGTGGATGCTGCGGCGCTCGCTCAAGAAGTACTCGTTCGAGTCGATCCGGGAGGAGAGCAGCTACAGTGACATCCCTGACGTCAAGAACGACTTCGCCTTCATGCTGCATCTCATCGACCAGTACGACCCACTCTACTCAAAGCGCTTTGCCGTCTTCCTGTCAGAGGTGAGTGAGAACAAGCTGCGGCAGCTGAACCTGAACAACGAGTGGACACTGGACAAGCTGCGGCAGCGGCTCACCAAGAACGCACAGGACAAGCTGGAGCTGCACCTGTTCATGCTCAGCGGCATCCCCGACACTGTGTTTGACCTGGTGGAGCTGGAGGTTCTGAAGCTGGAGCTGATCCCCGACGTGACCATCCCACCCAGCATCGCCCAGCTCACGGGCCTCAAGGAGCTGTGGCTGTACCACACGGCGGCCAAGATCGAGGCGCCCGCCCTGGCCTTCCTGCGCGAGAACCTGCGCGCACTGCACATCAAGTTCACGGACATCAAGGAGATCCCGCTGTGGATCTACAGCCTGAAGACCTTGGAGGAACTGCACCTGACAGGCAACCTGAGCGCGGAGAACAACCGCTACATTGTGATTGACGGGCTGCGCGAGCTCAAGCGCCTCAAGGTGCTGCGGCTCAAGAGCAACCTGAGCAAGCTGCCGCAGGTGGTCACCGACGTGGGCGTGCACCTGCAGAAGCTGTCCATCAACAACGAGGGCACCAAGCTCATCGTCCTCAACAGCCTCAAGAAGATGGTGAATCTGACCGAGCTGGAGCTGATCCGCTGTGACCTGGAGCGCATCCCCCACTCCATCTTCAGCCTCCACAACCTGCAGGAGATCGACCTCAAGGACAACAACCTCAAGACCATCGAGGAGATCATCAGCTTCCAGCACCTGCACCGTCTAACCTGCCTTAAGCTGTGGTACAACCACATCGCCTACATCCCCATCCAGATCGGCAACCTCACCAACCTTGAGCGCCTCTATCTGAACCGCAACAAGATTGAGAAGATCCCCACCCAGCTCTTCTACTGCCGCAAGCTGCGCTACCTGGACCTCAGCCACAACAACCTCACCCTCCTCCCCGCCGACATTGGCCTCCTGCAGAACCTCCAGAATCTGGCTGTCACGGCCAACCGGGTAAGGTGCCTGGCAGAGGCCCAGTGCCTCTGGGAAGACTGCTTCCCCTGCGTTTGGAGTCCTCACCTGCAGTCCCCAGAGCCTCCCAGGAGGAGCTTTAAACACACAGACTCCTGGGCCCCACTCCAGACCTGCTGTGTAGGGATCTCTGGGGCTGGGAGCCTGTCCTTGCCAGTGAATGCTGCAGAGGTCTCCTGCTAGGAGGGTTGGTGTGGGATAGTAGGGTGACCTTGGGTGGGTTCCTTGTAGGCTGGTGGGGTGCATGGGCAGGAGGCTGCATTGTGGGGGGTAGGACTTAGCCTGGAGCTTATGAATGGAGCCTGGAGCTTGCTCAGCTTGTCCTGGACCAGATTTGGAGCCGAGGGGCCAATCGGGGGTCCACTGGGTACAGAAACTTTGGGTGACTCATGCTTGCTGAGGTGAAGCCAAGCAGTCTCCACAACTAGTGCTACCCACACCCCTTGCCCCTCTGCATTTCAGGGTTAGTGGAGGGCAGAGTTGGGCTTAGTTGGTGCTGACTTGTCACACCTGCCTTTCTGGAGAGGAAATTGTGCAAACCATTGTGGGCTGGGCTGGCAGTGTGGGAGGCCACACCCTGGAGACACACTTGAGACCATTGGCAGGCCTTGTGAGCCTGCCCCTTGCCTGGTGAGGAAGCCGCCCACCCAGGGTCCCCTCCGCGGAGACAGGCAGGGGAGGGTAAGGGCAGGGTGCTCCTGTGGCTCAGTGGTCTGGCTTCTGCCATGGAAGCACAGCTGCAGCTACTGGGGGGACCTTCCCGTGCCCACCTTTCCTGGGGACCTGCGGGGTGGTTGGCACGGAAAAAAGAAGTCTCCCTGGTCCCTGCATTCAGGATGGATACTCGCACGGGGAGGTGGATGGTGGTGGCAGCCCGGGGCCAGGGTCTGGAGACTGAGGGGAGACTGGATTCAGCCGTCTTTGTGCCTCCATCGCAGGCAGGGGCACGAAGCAGCCATGCTGGCTGATGGAGTGCTTGCTCTGTGTCAGCCTTGTGCTGGGCAGCATCTCCCGGCAGCCTGCTGAGTGCTCTGGGCTGGAGCCGTGTCCAGCTGCCTCAGACACAGGCAGGAGGCCCCTGAAATGCCCCGGGAAAGGGCAGACCTTCGCCAGCATCCCTCAGATTGGAGTCCAGACCTGACCTCCCCTTGCCTCTCCCCGAAGCCCCTCTTAGTGCAAACCAGCCTGTCTCCTCTCTGTATCAGAGACTGTGACAAATCCTATCTCCCCCCAACCCCTGCCCCCAAATTACGCTTATGCACTCATGTGTGAGTGTGCAAGGGCAAAATGCGATTCTGGATTGCTGCACTCGGGAGAATCTGCCCCCGGGGAGGAACTGGGCTCCCGAGGGGAAACAGCGTTTGGGGAGCACTGGACAGACCCAGCCAGACAGGACCCAGTGGCTGCCCCAGGGCGGAGCTAGATTGCCCCTGGAGTTGGGTCACACTTGGGCATCCCGTGACCCCTTGTAATGGCTGGTCTGTCCTGGGAGCTGTGAGGGCATACGGGCTTGATGGGCCCTCCCACCCAGTGGCGTCCAGCCAGGCTCCCTGTTCTGTCGCCCACCCCCAGCTCCTCACCCAAGCATGCCTGGTAGGTAATGCCTGTCGGCTGAGGTCACCCTCGGGAAAGGAGCTGGTGGCAAGCATGCCATACCCAAGGAGACCCTCTGGACACCCTTTTAGCACACTGCTTAATCACATCCTGTCTCCACCCTCCTGGGGTGCCAGAGGCTTGATAGGGAAAAAAGTTCACTTGGGACAATCCTAGGCCCTCCTTCTATGCTGGAGCCCCTTCTTCCTCCCTCTGGGCCTGGTGGTTCCTTGTGGGCCACCATGGGCTCCGGCTGGACAGGGAGGGGTGGGTGTGGCCTGGCTCAGGCACTTGATTGCTATTTTTCAGGTTGAAACTCATGTGAACAGATAGCTTGGTAAGACAGGAATTATCCGTCCACTCACCCATTTAATCATTGATTTGGCAAGTGTTTTCTGAACATTCCTGGTGTGGAGTAAGGCACTTCGGAGTAACACAGGGACAAACAGGGCCCACCGCCGCCCATCCTGAGGAAAGGCAGGTGACCAGCAGTGCACATAGCACAAAGAGCTCCTTGGGGCATGAGGCTCCTGCACATTGAGGAGTGGCCATAGCCCCGGCTTACCGCGGGGCAGGCGGGCCTCCTAGAGGAAGGGACCTCACGTGGCTCTGAAGGCTGAGGAGTTAGCCAGGCAAAGAGGAAAGGGAGATTCTTCTGGTAGTTTCTATCCATAAGGAACTGAAAGCCGGTGGGGGTGGAGTGCGGAGCTGAGCTGCCTCTGGAGTTTGGACTGTCCCCAGAGGCCAGGGCTGACGGGAGCATCCGTTCTCTGCTCATATCTGCCTTTGTTTCATATCTTGGCTTGTTTTGGTCCGTGGTCCTTGCCAGGCCCTAGGGTGACGGCAGGGACCTCGGCTCTTAGGTTCAATGCCTGACTTGCAGCCGATGTTCACCAAATTCCCAATGATTGAACGGGTGAAGGAATGAACTGACTTACAGCTCAGAAAGATTGCCCTTGCTGCAGCGCGGGTGGGCTGGAGGGGGAAGAGCTGATGGAAGGCCGCGTGCAGCCATCAGGCTGGGGGTGAAGCCTGGGCTGGCAGAGCTGCCAGGGATGGGGAGACCTGGGTGGGTTTGGGGGAGACTTGGAGGTGGAGTCTGCAGGACATGAGTTGGGGTCGGACAGTGGAGAGAGGGAAACGTCTGAGGTGATGAGTTCTGTCACTTGGCTTCCTGGGAAGGCGAGGAGACAGGCATGGGCACAGGTTTTCAGAGGAGAGGGCCTACCTTGTGGTGGGTGTCTGGGGCCCCTGGGACATCCCAGGGACCAGATTGAGTCAGCCTGAAGCTCAAAGAGGCTCATGGGTAAAGAGGGTCCTTGACAAGACCACCAGGGCAGAGGATGGAGGGAGTCTGGCTGGAGCCTTTGGGAGGCAGGGTGGGAGAGCAAGGCCAGGCAGGAGCACAGGGGCTCACAGCGCAGGGGGAGCAGGAAAGGAGAACGGATTGAGGTGCGTGGACTAGAGTGATGTTTGGTGACTGTGGCCAGATAGTCTCAAGGGTGGATGGGCCAGAAACCAGATGACCAAGGGCTGAGGAGAGATGGCGTCTTCGCAGATGGTTTGTCAGGAGGATGGGAGAACCACGGAGCAGCTCCAGAGGCTCCTTTACCTCAAAGACCAGGGAGACTTGAGGCCATGGCAGTGCTGCTGTGGGAGCCATTGAGGCCCCCGAGGAGGTGGCCAGGGGGTTTTGGGGTGATGGCAACACCTTCAAGCCTTCAGCAGCTGAGTGCCCTCTGGGAGGAAGGTCGAGTCTGAAGGGTGTGTGTGTGTGTGTGTGTGTGTGTGTGTGTGTGTAAGGTCAAGTTTGAAGGGTGTGTGTGTGTAAGGTCGAGTCTGAAGGGTGTGTGTGTGTGTTTTTGTATGTGTGGTCGAGTCTGAAGGGTGTGTGTGTGTGTGTGTGTGTGTGTGTGTAAGGTCAAGTCTGAAGGGTGTGTGTGTGTGTGTGTAAGGTCGAGTCTGAAGGGTGTGGGGGGGTGTGGAAGGTCGAGTCTGAAGGGTGTGTGTGTGTGTGTGTGTGTGTGTGTGTGTGTGTGTGTGTGTCCGTCCATTTCTTCCTGTCTGTGGGGCCTGGAGAGCGTGCTCTAGCTGGGACGGGGGATATCGGGGAGGTGTGAACCCCAGTGTGGCCACTCACTGGTCTGAGCCTTTCCTGACCCTGCCTGTGTCATCCAGGGAGGCCACTGCGGTGGGAGTGGGGTTTCTGGGGGGCTCTGGCCCCTCAGTCCTGCCAGAGCCCATGTCCCATGTGTCCTTCCTCTCACCTTCCTGTCCCTGACCTTCAGCTCTGCTGACCTCTGCCTCATTCCTGACCGCTGGGGACAACAGTGGCAGGATCGGAGGTCCAGGGCAGGAGTTTCTTGTAAACGCCCACATTGTCCCCCATGGCATCGCCTCTGCCTGGCCGCGGCCACACTGGCTTCCCTGCCGGGAGGGCCAAGTTCCTCACCCAGAACAGGGGTCCTCTTCCAAAAATGCCTGGAGAGAGCCAGGGCCCACGAGGCTGAGGCCCGTGTTTGCCCAGGGGTTCTTAGCCACAGAACATGTGAGCTGAGAGGCATTCTAGCCCAACCCTATAATTCTACAGATGGGAAAACCGCGGCCCAGGGAGGGAAAGGGACCTCCCTGTGAGCACCGAGTTTGGCAGAATGGGAACACAGCAGAGGCTCTGAATCGGAGGAAGCAAGGCTTACGTGCTCCCTTGACGCTTGCTGGTTCTGCAGCCGTGGACATGTTGCATTTCCCCTCCTTAGCAGGAAATGGAGACAGCAACAGAAATTATTGTACTGTCTCCCTGTCATCCTCATGTGGGAGCGGGACACACGTCTCCTGGCTCCTGCCCTGCTGGTGGGGTCCCTCCTGCCCATCATATCGGAAGGAGGTTGTTTTAGGACAGACAAATGGGGACAATAAGAACCCATGATTGCTCACAGAAGGGCAGGGAAGAAGCTGGCTGTTCCGGAGCCCTGCCTGTGTCCTGGGAGCCGTGGCATGTCTGCACCTGGGCCTCAGTGTTTGCTCCTTGCTCAACCAAAGGTGTGCACAGTTAGCAGAGTCTTGGCTACTGAACTGGGTGCAAGTCTTGGTTCCACCACTTTCCAGCTGTGAACCGCTGGGCAAGTTAGCTTCTTCAGGGCCTCAGTCATCCCATCTGTAAAATGGAGAGAGTGCTTACAGCGTATTCACAGGTAGTTCTGAGCTTTAAATGAGTTAATAGTGTTGGCGCTCAGAGCAAGTCAACCGTCTAGTAAGCTGCCTGTGGGGTTGCCCATTATTCAGATTTTGTAAAATCGGAAGGAGGGCAGATTCCAGAAGGCCGTTACCGGGCTGCCTGCATTCATGATCAGCCTGTGACTTGACTGCAGGAGGTAGCACAGCCGGGATTCACCCCTGTTGGCCAGCTCTCCCCAGTTCTTAACAACAGCGAAAGGCGTGGAATTTTCTCATGTGCTGCTCTGCTTTCATAAATGGTTCTTAAATCCAGCAGGACCAGCGGGGGGCAGCTCACCTGCCTGCGGGTGAGCTCTGAGTGGGGGAGGGGGAGGTGGCATTGCTGGTAGCTGGCTAGTGTGATACAGCTCTGTAGGGTGCCAGGTGCTGGGAGACGGCGGGAAGCAACAGTTCTGCCCTCTCATAGTCCACAGTCTCAGGGTGACAGGTGACTAGGCATTTTCACCATGGAGGGCTCAGTGCTGCCTGGTGGGTATGTGTGCCATAGGTTACCCAGGAGGTAAGGGAAGGCTTCCTGGAGGAAGTGATTACAGAGCTGAGACTTGAAGTACATGTGGAAATTAGCCAGACTTTGGCCCAACTCTGCTGGTCCTTGGGGTCTGGGGATACTGAAATGGGCGTCAGAGAAGGTGCTGGTGCCTAAGGGAAGGGGGCCTTGGGCCCAGACGCCCCAGGTCTAAGCTGTACCCATCTAACTGTGGCCCTGTGCTCCTTCCCCTGCAGATCGAGGTGCTCCCCCCAGAGCTTTTTCAGTGCCGGAAGCTGCGGACCCTGCACCTGGGCAACAACGTGCTGCAGTCACTGCCCTCACGGGTGGGCGAGCTGACCAACCTGACCCAGATTGAGCTGCGGGGCAACCGGCTGGAGTGCCTGCCCGTGGAGCTGGGCGAGTGCCCGCTGCTGAAGCGCAGCGGCCTTGTGGTGGAGGAGGACCTGTTCAACACACTGCCGCCCGAGGTGAAGGACCGGCTCTGGCGGGCGGACAAGGAGCAGGCCTGAGCCCTGGCGGGCAGCTGCACACGTGGCCACTGCGGGTCCTCGGCCCGCGGACCCAGAAACCCCAGGACAACCAGCCGGGCTGAGCAACAGGACAGTACCTGAGGGGCTGGCCCCTTTTCCCTCCGAGACTCCTGGCCCCCAGGGCGGGCGCCTGTGGGGACGTGAGAGACCTGTGGTCTGTCTCAGAGCGCAGTATTTGGACAATCAGGGCCTCCTCCCTGGAGGCTGTGTCTGCCCCAGAGGCTGAGCTGACATCGGAGGTCCCGGGATGCTTTCTTAGCTTCTGGTATTTATTTTCTCCACCTCCCGCCCCCTCCCTCCAGGTAACTTATACATTCCCGAGAAAGCTCATCTCAGATGGGAGTGTTTCAGGAAGGGTAGGCTATGTTTCCTTTCCCTTTTTAGGGGATGCTGCCGGCATTTAGTGCCTCCCCTTCCCCCCGACTGGAGCGGAGCAGTCCAGGGGAACCGGCTGTGGACGGTGCCCTTGTGGTACCAGGCTGGCCTCTGCTGCCATGGCCTGTGGGAGAAAGGCCCCCAGGTGGAAAGGCTAGGCCTGGGGCTTGCCTCATCAATTTTAGATTTTTTTTTTTTGTAAAGAATTTTTTTTTAAGCATTGAAAATTGATGGCTTGGGTATGAAAAAGAAAAACTTTAAAAAAAAAAAAAAGACACTAAAGGCCAGTGAGTGGGGGTCTCAGGGCAGGTGGCAGTTTCCCTTGAGCAGAGCAGCAGGACGCCGGCTTCCTGCCCCTGGAGTGTGGGCCGCAGGATGTCTTCTGATCTGGTGTGACCACGGTCCGGGAGCTCTGTGTGTTCCTTTCCTCTCCTGGGGCAGGGATTGTTTTGTTTTGTTTTGTTTTTGCGTCTTGTTTCCTTTCTCCTCCATGTGTCTTGGCAGGCACTCATTTCTGTGGCTATTGGCCAAAGGGAATGTTCTGGAGCTGCCAAGAAGGGAGGAGATTCTGGGTTGGCTAATCCCCGGATGAACGGTGCTCCATCTTCCCTGTCCCCCGTCAGTGTTCAGGAGCCGAGAGGAGCTACCTCACCCGGGCTCAGCTTTCCCACCTCTTGTGTCATGAGTTTGCCCAATGCCAGCACCAGCCTCAGTTGCTCACGTCAGCCCTGTCCGCACCCTATCCTTCAGAACAGATACTTGGAGGTGGGATCACAGGTGGGGAAGTCACCGCTAGGAGGGCAGTCTCCCCAGGTTTTGGTTCCAGTTTCTGTCCCAGGCACCTGGCACACACAACCCACTCAACGCCTGATGGCAGAACGCCACCTCACTTTAGATCTGTCACTGAGGTCCCCTCCTTAGAAGTGTCCCCGCCTTAGATCAATCCCTCGGACACTAAGGCACCTTTTAGCGTCTCTTGTCTTAATGATTATGTCCACTGTCTGTCCTTGTGTGTTTCTGCGTTGTGTCATTGGATGTAATCTTCAGAAATAATGCACACTAGCCTCTGATAACCGTGCAGCAATCCGTTACACGTGGGTCTGAACTGGTAGACTCAGTCCAAATAGCAAATAAATCTCAAAGTAACCCTGCAAGGTCTCCATGTCGTTCCCGCAGTTCTCTGAGGCCCACTGGGCCCTGTAGACTAATTGGTGTTGCGACCATTAATTGGGCACCTAGACGATAGTTACCTCTGCTCCTTTTCCTGCCCTGTGGAATGGTGAGCTCCTTGGAGGCAGCTACCAGCTGCGAGCTGACAGAGCGTCTGCTATGTGTCAGGTGTGGGCCTGGCCAGGAATCCACAGCTAGCACGTTCCCTAGTGGGCCGAGTGGCTGTGGGTGGTCCATCCTGTGATAGGTCAGCGGAGGGAGGGCACTGAAATGAGAGCCAGGAATTGTCATCCCCTGCGTGAAGCTGGGCAGATCCCTTCCCTCCCTGTGCGGCAGGCATTGCCACTCCATGTTCTCATCGGTCCCTTGTTAATTCCAACAGCCATTCTCCCGGGTTCTGCAGAGGTGGGGCTGAGTCGGCAGAGGAGGGCCTGACCACTCCAGCCCCTTTGGGGACCTGCTGAAGGTGCTGGGATCAAGGGTAGAGGCTCAGCAAGATGGGCAGAGCTGCCTTCAGATCCTGGCTCTGCTATTTATTTGATAGAGGGCCTCAGTTTCCGTATTTGTAAAATCAGGATGCTGTTGGCAACCTTGCAGCATTGTTCTAAGGCTTCCTTTCGATATTTATGCAGGAAGGTGGAGTTTTCAGCGGAGGGCCTGGTCCTATTATCCAATAAATGGTATCTTCCTCCTGGACCAGTGAGGTTGTGCTGGTGTGATGGGGGCTGGGGTCTTTGGGTGAAGAAAGGCCATTGTGTCTGACCTTGATCTTAAGATGAGGCCTTAGCTGCTGTTTGGGCACCCCCTCTGAACAGGCCAGAGTCCGCCCTTCCTCCCTCCATGGATCTCTGATCCCTGCAGGTGGCCTCAGGACTGAGCAGCCGGGCTTCCCTCCCGATCCCCAAGACTCTCCAGTGTCTCTACAGCGGTCTTCCCCTCCTGCCTGGTCTGGTAGCACCCTAGGAACTCCTACTCCCCCATCCCAGCCTTGGGGCCGCCCAGGGCCTGGAGCACAGTGTCAGATCTGGAGCTCGTTAGCTTTTGGGAAAAATGTGCAAACACTGCCCAACCACTTTCCAAAGCCCAGTCAGAATGAATGAGCAAATCATGGCAGGCCCAGCCCCTCCCCTCCCCACCGAGGACTACCCACTCTGCTTCGAGCCATAGTGGTCTTTTCTCTGCAACAGCAGTTTGGAAAAGTTGGGGGAAAAACATTTCACTGAGCATGGCTCCTGCTAACCTTTGGTGAATAGCTGGTGGGCACTTAGGAAGTGCCAGCCCCGTGCCAAGCTCTTGATCAGTAGTAAACAATCATCTTCCTCCCTACAAGAGGGACTTAGGTTGTCCCCAATTACAAATAGAGAAAGCAAGGCCCCAGTGGGCACTCAAACCCAGTCTGCCTTACTGAACCTCCACTACCAGCCTTTGGTGGGGTTCCCAGGGGACTTGCTTAACCATGCTCAACAGGACCCTCACTGTGCTTACTCCTGGCACATGGTAGGTACCTCTGTGCTTGTTGGGCGACTGCCTCAGAGGGGGCCAGGAGAGCTGGGAACACACCCTGCCTCTGTATTTCCAGCCCTCACCCAGCCTGATCCCTCTGAAACTCTTCTCCCTTCTCTCTCCAGCGAAAGGAGCTGCCTGGGCTCATTCCTCCCCCAGGCCTCAGGAAGCTGGGACCAACCAGCTATTCCCAGTGCCATGGCCCAGAAAACACGACTTGACTTGGGGTCAAGGCTCCTGACGGCTGAGCTGTGTCCCCTGAGCTCACTCCCAAGACACTCTGTCCCTTTGCTATTCAGAGAGTGTCATTTCAGGGAAGGCCAGTGGCTGCTTTTCAAAAGCTGCAGACAGAATGGCCCAGTCAGCGGCTGAGCAAGGCCGCTAAAGGGTGGGTGTGTATGTGCTCTTCTGCCTGCTGGCCTTCTCTGTGCCAGCCTGGCTGGAGACGCCAACCAGCCTGGACTGGGGGGTGGGGAACAGGGACTGTGGTTTCCCTCTGTCATTCTGAAGACCCAGCCCCCCCCCCCTTTCCCTTTTTAAGATCCCCCTTACGTGCTGCCTCCCTCTGAGCTGCAGACAGATCTGTACTCTCTTCCATAATCCTCCCAGGACCTAGAGCGTTCCCGGGGATCAGAGCCAGCAAGGGCCCAGGCAGTTTTATGAGGACCTCTCCCACCTTCGGAATGCAAAGCCACTCAAACCGGTCCGATGTGTATGTTCCCCAGGCCCACCCAGCAATCTCCCACCCAGATGTTGATGCTGGTGGCTAGGGCTTTAATCCTCACTTGAGGCCCAGAGAGGGGCTGCTGATCCTCAGAGGTCACAGAGTCACAGCACCTGGGCTGGGACCTACTGCCCATCCAACTTCTTTGCCCTGGCACTCCTGGACTCTCGGAATACAGCCTCTGGGCACCTGATAAGCAGCCAGACAGGAGTGGTTTCTGGAAAGAAACCAGGAGGGAGCAGTTAAAAACCATGACAGATCAGGAAAGGCTAACCCTGGATTAGCTGGGAGGTTGGCCCCAGGGTGTGGAGCTGGCGTGAGGCAAAGGCCCCATCCAGGATCAGAAGTGAGAGGGTGGGGAGGACTGGGGCCCAGGTCGGTCTGTGTGTGTGCGCCCAGGGGGCCGGGATTGGCTTTCTCAGGGTAGGGAGGGGTTAAGTCCTGCCTGGCTTCCGGGCCCCGCGCCGCTCTTCCCTCCAGAACTCCCTGCTCGCCAGCCTTGGGCGGAGCGCACAGAGCCACTTGTGTGCCCTGCCCCGAGACCATGGCCTGCCTGAGCCCCTCCCAGCTCCAGAAGGTAGGAACCTGCAGGTGGGGACCGGGAGGGTCAGGTAAGTGTGGGGGACCCAACCGGACTGCCAGTACTCCCCAGGAACTCAACCCCACCCCCTGCCATTTTTCAGAAGAGGAAATGAAGCCCAGAGTGGTCGGTCCCCAACCAAAAACCCTAACTACTGCACATAAAGCCCGGGGAGTCCAGGCCACAGGACCGGGACAGGGCGGGAACGTGTATGCGAGACACGCACCCCGAGATGAACCCGGGGATCAGCCAGACCAGGCCCGGCCAGCGGGGACGGGGCCAGTGTCCGGGAGGGGGCGGGGCCAGCGTCCGGGGGGCGGGGTCAGCGAGAGGCGGACCCCACCCCCACCCTGTTGGACGGCGGAGTCCAAGTGCGTTCAAACACTGAAGGCTAACTCGTTGGAATTAGAGAGACGCAGACTTAAAAAAAAAAAAAAAAAAGCCATGATCTTACTTGTTTGTTCCTGATACCAAGAGATAAATGCAGAAAAATACAGAAAAGTTCAAAGAAGACCTATAAATTCCTACACTGAGACTTAATGTTTTGGTATACATTCCTACAATCTTTAAAAGGTCCATCACAATAGCTGTCGCTTACTGAGGGCTTGCGTATATTCTATAAAAGAGACAGGACTGTACTCCCCATTTGATGGTCTGAGGGTCAGCAAGGGGAAAATGCACTTGCCTAAATTCACACAATGGCTAAGAGTAATTTGTATTCGGCTTTTTTCCATCTCACAATATATCAGGAACATAAGCCCATGTCAGTAAATATTTTTATGCCACATGAGTTTTATTTATCAGCTGTTGTTGTGTTCCAGATAGAAAAGCCATACTTTGGGTGAATCCCCTTGGCTTGAGCATTTAAATTGTTTTCGATGTGCCGCTCTCATGAAACAAGCCTGAGTGAATACCCTCATACATGTCCCTTTGCTCCCCTATGTGCTGATCCCCAACTTCTCATCTCAAGAACCCCCAGTTTCCTGGATCATGGGCCTGCACAGGTGGTTGTGGATAATCCAGTTCCCAAGGAGGCAATTTTCGACTTGATACTGATATGAGGATTAAGTTTCTATCATGCAGAGTGGCTCAGAGACATAAGAAGGAGGGCCCCATGGTGGGTGGCTGTGAACGTCCCAACATTCCCTGTGTGGGAGTCAGGGCCTGGCATCCATGGGGGAGGGAGGGAGTGCATGGAGGGGGGTCACTAGTTGGAAATCTGACACTTCACAGTGGGTTCAAGAGGTGATTTCCAATGCCACGGTTAAGATTAAGACTTTATAATGCTCTGCAGGCAAGCATGCAGATTTTCTCTCTCTTTATCTCTCGGTAGCCTCAGAATGAGAGGACTGGAGGCAGATAAGAATAAGCTGTCTTAACTCCTCACTGGCTGCCCACTGCACTCAGGATGAAGCCTGCCGGGCTCTGCCACCCCCTACCTCCCTTCTACCCCCATCCCCGCTCTGCTCCACTGGGTCCCAATCCCTCATGTCCCTCCTACACTCAGGGGCTTCACATACCCTGTTCTCTCAGTCAGGAATGTTCTGCCCTGTCTCTTCCCACTATCCTGCTAGTCCCCTTTCACTGTCACTTGCTCAGTGCTGCTGCCCTGAGACCCCTCTCTCCTATGTATGTGGTTTACAGTAGAACTGAGGCCCTCAGCTCTTCCACCTGCCGCCTCCCGCCTTGCACTCGGCAGTTCGTGTTGTATGTTACTTGTGTGCTGGTCTGTTTGATGTCAGTCTCCTTCGCTAGACTGTAAGCTCTGGAGGGCAGGCATCATGGCTGGCTTTCTCATGACTGTATTTCTAGCTCCTAAAACTGGGTCTGGTACACTGGTCTAGTACACTGCTCAATCAATTTTAATTGAATAAATGAATGAGGTTGGAGTCCTATGTGACCCAAGCCCACTGGCGGGGAAGGGTGGAGACACCTCCCCTACTGCTTTCCTTTGGACAAGCAGCTAATAGATTGCTCCTCACTACGTGCCAGATGCCATGGCCAGGGGTGGGGATAGAGCAATGAACAGGACACTTGGTCCTGCCTTCACACAGCTTGCCAGGTTTGGAGGAGGGGTCAAATCAGTCCTCATAAAGAGTGACTGAGGGCAGGGGGAAATCTGAGTCTCCTTCCTGCCTGCAGTTCCAGGAGGATGGATTCCTGGTGCTGGAAGGATTCTTTTCTGCAGACGAGTGTGTGGCCATGCAACGGAGGATTGGTGAGATAGTGGCTGAGATGGACGTCCCTCTCTACTGCCGCACAGAATTTCTCACTGGAAAGGAAGAGGAGCAGCTGCGAGCCCATGTAGGTGCTTGGGGCAAGTGAGGATGAGATCTGGGGGCTTCAGGCCCCGGCCAGAACAACAGCCTGGAAAGGAGGGCCCGGAGTTCTAGGGCCCCATTCTGATGATGAATCCAGTGCCTGGCCTTCCAGGCGCCAGGCTCCAGGCTAAGCCTCTTGTATTCATAATTCCTTCAGTCCTTGTTTACAAGGTAGGCATTACTGCCCCCATTTGACAGGTGGAAAAGATGAGGCTTTGCTCATTCGCCCCAAACCCTGTAGTTAATCGTTGCTAGAGCAGGGGTTTGAACCCAGATCTGTCCTGATACCAAGTCCGTGCTGTTGACTGCTCTCTGCTGTTCTCCAGTAGTTCTGCCATAAAGGGCCTCTTTGCGGCCAGCAACCCAGAATGAGTCGAGGGATTCTGATGGGCCCAACTGTGTAAATAAATCTCAGTCCCCAGTGAGAAGAGAAACTTTGCTTATTTCCCACCCCCGACTCGGTGACCCAACAGGGCTCAATACAGTTTGAGATGGGTAAGTTCAGACTTGGGGGTGCTCCCACACAGTGCCCTTAACCCTTCATAATCTGAATTTATGAGTCTTGTCTGCGGTGGAGGCCCCCCACTCAAAGCTGTGGTCCAGGCCTACTGATGGTTTCACTTACGCTGAAGAGCTCCTGCCACCTGGTGGGCGTAAAAGGACTTACAACACAGAGGCCCTGCAACCCAGAAAAAGGGGACTTCAGAAGGAAAAAGGGTGTTGGAATGATAATTTCCTTCAACTAGTTGGTTTCATTTGGCCACATTCCAGCCTTCTAGGTGGGGAAAGCAGAGATGGGGGTCCTGTATCCAGAGAGAGGTCACTCAAGGGCTCTGAGAAGGGAGGGGGCCAAATCTTGTGCCCAGTGAGGATATGGGGCAGACAGGACAAAGCAGTGAATATATCCTAGTTTTTAATGCTTGCAAAGAGCTCAGCACAGTGCCTGGCACTTCTTAAACCCTCAGTATTCACTACTAATAATGTGAAAGACTTTAGAAGAAAAAAATGGGCTTTAGATGAAAAAAAGATCAGTGGGTGACCTGTCCAGCTTAATTCCACCTTTCACTGTGAGTTATTTTACAACTCTGTTGAGTTGTACAGAACTGGCAATAATACACAAGGTACTTGTCCATAGAAAGGGATATGAACTGAGTCCCTGCTCTGGAGAGAGACCAGCTTTGCGATCGATCTGTAAACTCATTTCAGCCTGGGTATTGCCTATGTATGTGTGGGTTTAGGAATTCTCCTTTGAGTATCTTACTGGTTCTCTTGTGAATTGATGAGTTAACTAAAATCTTTGACACATTTTGCATCACTATCTTTAATATTATCAATTATGCTCTCCTGACTTGTTTCCTTCACCCTGATCCTGGGACAGAGGAGCTAAGAATGTTGAGAAAAAGCCTTTTTTAAGTTTTCAGGAGGAAAGGCTGGGGAGGGGCCACTCAGGCACATGTGAGGGCACACGTACACACGTGAGGGATGGTGGGGCTGTGCCACCTGGGCAACCCAGGTCGGGGGGTCATTGCCACTCGGCTTCACTCATGCGGCCATGCAGGAAGTGAGTGAGAGAGGTGATGGCTGTCAGGTGTGGCTGAAGCTAAAGGAGAACAGGACATCTTCCAGGAGCACTGGTGCCAAGAAATTTAAAATGTGATACTAAAATTAACAAGGAGAGGTTGTTAAGAAAACAGGAAAAAATTTGTAGTAGCTTATATTTATGGAGAATTTAGCCCTGCCCTTGCTGTTTTCTATTTAGCAGTGGTAGTAATAATATAATAATAAAAGCAAATATTCACATGGCACTTATATTCCTAGGACTGTTCTAGGGCTTTATATATACCAACTCCTAATTTATACAACACCCTATGAAAAGAGGTACCATCAACAGTGTCTATATTTTATGAGGAAACTAAGCCCACAGAGGTTCAGTAATGTGGTTGTGGTCACACAGCCAGTCAGAAGCAGAGCTGGGATTTGAGCCCCAGATTCAAGCCCCAGGGGGTGTGCTTTCAACTGCTATAAGAATCAGCCTCTACCTGAAGCCTCCAACATTTGGGGGAGGTTGGTTCTGTTATTATTCCCCTTTTACAGATGAGGAAACTGAGCCTTTTAGAGGTAAATCAAATGGCCCAAGGCTACCTGGGCACCAGGCCTACTTGAGTCTGGTGCCTGTGTTCTGAATCACACCGTAGCTAGTGTAAGAGTCAGGTGCCTTGTAATTATAAGAAATCCCATGCTTGTAGTTTCTGGCTGTGCTTCCAGGCGTCTTGGGTTCCTGTTCACTGTCTGTGCCTCAGTGAACAAGTTCGAGAAGTACCAGCAGGGTCTGTAGCCCTGAGGGGTGGAAAGCATCTGATTCCGCTTCCCTCTTTGCTTGGCCGTCTCCAGCCCTGGGTGCTCTCTCAGTCCCTCTGATGTCCCCTCTCCACAGGGTAGCTCAGACTATTTCTTGAACAGCGGTGACAAGATTCGATTCTTCTTTGAGAAAGATGTTTTTGACAAAGAAGGTTTGGAGCTGGGGCCCTGGGGGTGTGGGGAAGGGCTGGACTCAGGGACATTCCTCCAGGGCTGGGTGGGCACTAAAGCCAGCTGCCCAGGGGAGGGTGGACTCCAGCTATTCTGCCATCACTGTTCTTGTGCCACAGGAAATTTCCTGGTCCCTCCGGAGAAATCCATCAACAAAATTGGCCATGGTAAGCAGGTAGCTGCGGGACAGGAAATGGGAAAACAGAGGCCCGAGGAATTTAGGGGCCTTACTCTAAGCCCACAGTAAGTGGCCCAGCAAATGGCATTTCTGGCTCCAGCTGCTTCTTATCATGCTGGGCAAGGCCGCCACAGCCCTGGGAAAGAGGGCCACTTCAGACCCCTCCACAGATGGGCACTTGCAGGCCCCTCAGCTCTCCACTGCCTCCCCTGGGGACAATCCAGGCCTCCAGTGTGGGGCTCCTGGGTCCCACTGCTTCCTGGAGCTGCCTTAGGGGCACCTAACATGCTGACATAGTCCCTGTATTGTGAGCCCAAACCAAGCTAGGAAACACCCCCTTTCTTTTTTTCAGGATCATACAGTATAGTTTATTTTGTAGACCACTTATTTATTTTTTTTCCTTTTTTATTGAGGTATAGAATACATAGAGTAATTTGGGTACGCAGTTTGATGACTTTTTACAGACATATATTTCTCATAGTTTTAACACTAATGTTATCAAATAATTTAGCTGTTACCAAGTGTTTAAGCATTGTTCTAAGCACTTTACATGTATTAATTCCTTTAATCCTCGAAATAAACCTATAAATTAGATACTATTATCATCCCATTTTGGAGATAAGGAAACTATGGCACAGATAAATTAAGCATTTAGCCAGTGTCATGTATTTAGTAAACTGAGCCAGAATTCAGACTCATGCAGCCAGACTCCAGTATCTGTGCTCTTAACATTTCAATAACTACATGTAAAGATAATCATGGAAGGGACTTAACACAGTGTGTGATGCACAGTTAAGTGCTCAATATTATCATTATCATTTTTTTTTTGAGAGGGCATCTCTCATATTTATTGATCAAATGGTTGCTAACAACAATAAAATTCTGAATAGGGGAATCAATGCTCAATGCGCAATCATTAATCCACCCCAAGCCTAATTCTCGTCAGTCTCCAATCTTCTGAAGCATAACAAACAAGTTCTTACATGGTGAACAAGTTCTTATATAGTAAATAAGTTCTTACATGGTGAACAGTGCAAGGGCAGTCATCACAGAAACTTTAGGTTTTGATCACGCATTATGAACTATAAACAATCAGGTCAAATATGAATATTCGTTTGATTTTTATACTTGATTTATGTGGATCCCACATTTCTCCCTTTATTATTATTATTATTATTATTATTTTAAATAAAATGCTGAGGTGGAGACCGCTTATTTTTTTTTTTGAGAGGGCATGGAGACCGCTTATTTTTAAATTTGAAGTTACATCATGGTATCTTTGTAACAAAAAATTGTGATAAAATACATATAAAATATACCATTGTAATTGTTCTGAAGTGTACAGACACCCCTGACTTTATAATAACAGTAATACCAGCAAAGAATGAGAAGGACTACATGCCAGGCCCTGGCCTGCGGTTGCACGTGCGTTAGCCCATCGAGTCCTGCGGCAGTGGAGTGCAGAGGAGGAAATGGGGCTTGAGGGAGATAAATGGGTGCTGCAAGCTGCATGGAGTGAGTGGTAGCACAGGATGGTTCCCAAGTCATAGGCCGCTTGGAGTCGGGGTTAGAGTGAGGCTTCCAGATGGCGGGAAGGTCAAGAATAAGGTCATGGGAGTTGCAGGGTGGAGGCATCGGTGGACCTGTTCCTTGGTGAAAAACAGACAGAAGGCTTAATGCACATGAAGTAGATGAGAAGGTCCATGTGAGGCCTGAATCCGGGTGCCCAGGGCCAGGCACAGAGAGGAGGTGTGGGGGCTGGGGACTGATCTGTCAGCCCACCTCTGTCCCACAGCTCTGCATGCCCGCGACCCCCTCTTCAGGTGTGTCACCCACTCCTCTAAGATGCAGGTGAGCAGAGATATCGGGGTGGTGGGGGCACACGTGAGTGTGGGCAGGCCAGCAGAGTGGCCTCTGCGTCTTTCTAGGACTTGGTCAGAAGTCTGGGCCTCCAGATGCCCGTGGTGGTGCAGAGCATGTACATCTTTAAGGTGAGCGCCCAGCTTTTGCAGGCCTCAGTTTGCCCTCCGTAAAATGGGCAAAGTGCTCAGACCTCCTTACGACGGGACAAAGTAAAGCTGCTTGCCTGAGTTGTTTCGTTGCGGGGAGGACACATGTGGCATCTCCTTTGGTAAGGCACCTGGCACTTGGTGCTCAGTTAGATTTGGTGGTAGGAGGCAGGGGAATCCCTAGGACTCCCTCCTTTCTCTGGCTATTGAAATGCTTTGCTTGCAGGTTTCAAGGCCCAGCTTAGTGCCACCTCCAAGAAACCTTCAAGCTTCTTGAGCAGAGAGGGTTCCATCTCTGACCCTGGGGCCAAGAGGCTCAACCACAGGCCTGGGCCCCAGCCTCTCCTGCTGCCCCGCTTCTGCCCTGTGTTCTTGCTGTGCACGTGGGTGCCCAAAGCTGGAGCGCCGTCGGGCAGGGTGTTTTCTTTGCAGCCTGCCTGGGCCGGGCGCACAGTAGGTGCCCCATAGTTGGGTGCTGACATGGAGTCCTTGGTGGTGAACCCCTGTAACCAGGGAAGAGCATCCCACAAGACAAAGCAGGCCCCCCGCCGCCCCTGCTCCACTCTGGCCTCACCTGGCCCTTCCCTTCTCTTACAGCAACCTCACTTTGGCGGCGAAGGTGAGCCGAGAACTGGCTGTGGTGCCCAGCAGAGGCTATGGCAGGAGATGTGGGACGTTACTGGTTGTCGGGTCTTTGGAGGGGGGAAGGGGCTTGCAGAGAAGTGCAAAGGCCAAGTGCCTGCGCCGGGAGGAGGAGCCACCGTCCCTTGCCTCCAGGAACAGAGGATTGGAGGGTGTCCTGGAACTGGTCGCACAGTGGTTCAGAACCTGACAGCCACTTCTAGCTGGTTACAAATACAGATTCCTGGGCCCTAGTCTGAGATCTTGAGTCAGTAGGGCTGCAAGGAACTAGGAATCTGTGTTTTTTATAAGTTCCCGAGGAATGATTCAGCATAGAAACTGCCTAATTCCAAACCCCAGTGGACTCACAGATCCCCTTACAGCCTCCCTCAAGGGTGATTATCTGCTTCTGCTCACACGTAACGGGGGCCTCACCCCTCGCAGGCAGCCCTTCCCTCCCTTGCATGAGTGCCCCTGGAACTCCTTGCCCACCTGCTCTCCCCCACCAGTCAGCCCAAGGACAGTCTTCTGAAGGGGTGACATCCCCTCCCCAAGTCTAGTACCCCCACTTTCTTCAGCTCTTCCTCCTCCAAATGCTTTGGAATGCCCACCATTAGTATGCCGTCCTCTGGCCACTGGATTGTCAAAGTCCCTCGAAAGGTTTGGTGCTTAGAAAACAGTTTCCCAGGAAGGGAGGAGGCAAGGCTGGCACCCCCTTTACTTTGTTAGCACAGACGAAGGCCCATTGCTCAGCAGTCCTCCATCCTGGGTGGGCCCCAGCATCACCTGGCGGGTTAAAATGTAGCTGTTTGGCCAGTCGTCCCCCTACTTTGCACTCAACTCCCCAGTTTACACTGCCGCTGGGTCATCTGGTGGCTAGCATTGCAGTTGCTGGCTAAGGATGGTGGCTCTACTACCTGGCTGGAATTAAACAATAGCAGCTACTTTTCAGCAGTTAGTGTCAGGCTGTGTACTAAGTATTTGCCATACATCGTCTCACGGAAGCCTCCAGTGACCCTGTGAGGTATGTTATGAGTGGGGCCACTTTAGGAAATTGCAGCTTTGAAAGGTGAAATCTCTTGCCCTGAGTCTCTGTACCAGGACGTGGTGATATTCTAACTGAATCACAGGAATGCCGGGCTCTGAGAGCACCACTGTGGGTGGGAGCGGGTGGCAATCCAGGCAGAGGTGATGTGGGGCCAGGCTCCTCATGGCTGGTGGGCCTGCTGCAGTCTCCCCACACCAGGATGCCTCCTTCCTGCACACGGAGCCACTGGGCCGGGTGCTGGGCATATGGATCGCGCTGGAGGATGCCACGCTGGAAAACAGCTGCCTTTGGTTCATTCCTGGCTCCCACACCAGTAAGGACACCTGTGTCTCACTGTCCACCCATACCCAAAGCTCCTGGGAGAGGGTGCAGTGGAGAAAAGGGAGGCTAAGGGCCCCATCTTGGCCTGCAGGTGGAGTGTCGAAAAGATTCATCCGGGATCCTGCTGGCTCAGGGCCTGGCACCAGCTTCCTTGGGTCCGAGCCAGTCCGAGATCAGAGCCTCTTTGTGCCCACACCAGTGCAGAGAGGTAGGCAGGAAGCAGAGGGCAGGGAGGCAGGGCCCTGAGGCCACGTGCCGGGGGTGTGTGTGCTTGCTCTGACCACCCAACCCACCAGAGGGCTGTGGAGTCACCCAGTGGGAGAAGGTTGGGCCGGACAGGCACTCCGAAGGCTGAATGCAGCGTGATGAAGGGCTGGGTCTTCGGGGTCAGGCTGGAATCCTGACTTTGCTACTTCTGGGCTGTCTTTGTGCAAATGAGTGAACCTCTCCGAGCCTGTTTCCCCAGATGTGAAGTGGGGAGGTCAGCGAGATGGTGTATACAAGATGTTTATACATTACCTGGGTGGCGCACAGCAAGTACTCAGCAAGTGCTGGCTATGAGTGCACCCTCTTCCCTTCAGAAAAGGGAAACTGAAGTTCAACTCAGCCTTGCTGGCGAGGTCCCGGCTAACTGGCAGGCACAGTACGGACAGTTTCCGCCTGGCTTTGCAAATACCACAGAAGGGGATGCAGCTACTAAGGCTTGCCAAAGGCACAGGCCACAGCAGAAGGGACCTGATCCCTGGGGAACTCATGCCCAACAGTACAGTCTCCGACCCCAGGGCAGGCTGCAGGCCCCGAGCTTTCAGGGATGAACTGGCCACAGAACCGCTGGAGGGATGAGGGCTCCCTGTCCCTTCCGCCCCTGAGTGTTCTTCTGACCTGCTGTGTCCCTGCCAGGGGCCCTCATCCTAATCCACGGAGAAGTGGTGCACATGAGCAAGCAGAATCTTTCTGACCGCTCACGCCACGCCTACACTTTCCACGTCATGGAGGCCTCTGGCACTGTCTGGAGCCCAGAGAACTGGTAGGCGGCAGGATGTATGTATGCGCCCGTTTCCTAAAGAGGTCTTGGAGGCTCGGATCAGTGATCCTGGCATCTCAAGGTCATCTCCTTTCGCCTCTACAGGCTCCAGCCAACAGCTGAGCTCCCATTCCCACCACTGTACACCTAAAGGCCCTCTCGGGGCTGGGGCACTGTCCCCTCCCAGGTGAAGCTGTGGGCAAAAACCAGTGCGTCACCCCAGTGCCCAGCAGTCATGGGGAAGTTCTTGTATCACTGTCCGCCCCTCAGCCCTGCAGAGAGGCAGCAGGAGCCTGGGCTGGGCGGCTCTCTTGAGATCTCTCTCTGCCTCCCTCCTTCCTCACCCTCCCACCCCACAACACACACACACAGATGCAGCCTCTCAGCCACGAAGGGGTTCTGGCTACTTCTTGCCAGCTTTTCACTTTTCTCTCAGATGGAACTCTGATTATTACCATGCAAGACACAGAATAAAAACAATTTTTGAATGCAGCTTCTCCATCCTTTCCCAAGCAGTCTTGCTCCCAAGATGAGAGCCTTCCTGAAAGTCGTATGAGGTACCCCAGCCCTGCCTGGTGAGGGCTGCACTTTAATAGCATGCGAAGTAAGTGACAGTGGGCATTCACTATGCCAAGGGCTTTTCATGCCCTATCTCACTGAGTCCTCAGCCTTCGGGGTACACACTCTTACCATTCACGTTTACAGATGAAGCAGATGACGCATGGGAAAAGTACGTGACTTGCCCAAGTCACACAGCTAGCTATTGAGTTGTTCAGCGAGGCCAGCTTGATCCAGAGTCTGCCTTTAACTTCTACACTACTGGTACCCGGTACCCACTGCTTGGGGAGGGAGAAAGACCATGGCTTGGAATCCCAGATTCTGGTACTGGCTTTGTGACCAGCTTGTTCTGGTCTCAGATTAGGCCCTTCTCTCTGAGCCCAATTTCCCACCTTTATAATCAAGGGGGCAGGCTAAGATCCCTGTGGGTCCCTCCTGCTTGGGCATGCTTGGCAGACACCCAGACCTTCTGCGGGAACAACTGTCAAATCCAAAACCTGTTTAGCTGGGTCTGACCCAGAAGTTGTAAACTAGGGGCTGGCTGACTCCACACTGCAGATGTGTTTTGCCTGGGCCTCAGCGTTTTTTTTTAAAACTTTTTAAAATTAGGAGATTTCATATAACAATCCAGGTTTCTAAGCTTTCTTGAATGAGCAGGTCAACAGCGCTGGGCCCATGGTCTAGCATAGTGACAAGTGGCTGGAGTGGCCTCCTTGGGGGCACATGTGCACCTCACTTCCCCCTTCCTGTCCTCCATCACATTATCTGCTTGGCCTCAGCAGCCATAGGCATTTGTGACCTTGATATCCAGACCCCATTTCTATACATGGACAAGCCAAGACCCAGAGGACAGAGCTCTTTCCCAAGGCCACCTAGGGAGTCAGCGAGGCAAAGCTGGTGCTCCCCAACACTCTGCCACCTCCTTTAGCAAGCAATGGAAGGGGGTCTGAGAAGGGAAGTTTCCTTTCAGCCCCAAAAGAATGTGTCTCTGTATTTACCTCTGAGGCAAAGGGCTTGGCAGTGATTACTGGGCAGCCCAAGTTCCCTAGAGCTCTGCTCCTGGCTTCCAGCCTTGAGACGAAGTTCTCACCTCTCCCTGCCAGGCCGAGGGAGCAGGGAGAACTCTGTCCAGCTTTGGGAAACCTGCTGTGCTATTTTCCCACTGATGGAAATTGTTGGTCTGTTCGGCAAACATCTACCAAGTTCCTGCTGTGTGCCAGGCTCCACTGGCACCAGCAGACTGTGGTGGGGGACGAGGCAGACCTGAACTCTGCCCTCATAGAGGGCAAGGCTGGAGTATGGGCCCCCCAGGAGAGCCATTTTGAACTCTTAATAAGCTCCACCTGTGCCCTTGGCTTTAATTTCTTGCCAAGAGAAGAGACAAACACAGGTGTGGATATGACTGGAGTGTGCAAGGGTCTCACTGACAAGGACCCTATGCTGTCCAGCAGCACTCAGCCAGGCAGCAGAGGTCCTGAGGCAGGGGTGGGGCTGGCTGACTGAGGTCAGCCCAGGGCCTGATCCTCTTTTTCCAGCCCTTCCACAAATGCACCCGGCCCATCTCACCTTTCCCCTCCAGCTCTTCTAGCCCAAATGGGAGAAACGACATGCATTTGGCTATTTTCCTCCTGGGTTCTCTTCCAAATGAAGCTACGGGTGTAAGGTCACTCTGGTCTCCAAGTATAACCCATAAAACCCCTGGGCTCGCCTGGCTTTTAGCTGAGATGAGGCCTGGCTTTGGGTAATATGACACTTTCCTTTACTGATTGCTCATTACATGAAGGCCCTGGGCTGGACACTTCACACCCCTCACCTCACAGGCTCCTCACAACACCCTGAGAGGCACAGGCTCTTATTCCCATTTTAGACAAAAGAATTGAGGCCCAGAGTGATTCAGCAACTCACACAGGAAGCGGCAGAGCCAAGGATTCTGACCAGATCAGTTTGATATCAGAAATTTGAACCTCAAGTGTTAACTATTATTCTCTTGTCTCCCGTGTCCATTCCAGCCACCTCAGGATAGTAAGGTGAGGACGGGGCCCTACAGCACACTCAAGTTCTTTGACTTCTTGCATTTTCCTTTAAGCCTTTTTTGCTTTTTAAATATCAGCCAAACTAAAACAAAGCTTTGACTTTTTTTTTGAATCTGCATCAGCTGCAAAATCGTATCTGCTTCTCGTGCCTTGGCTCTCCATGCCCGTGCGGGGAGCTGCTCTGAGGACCAGCCAGCCTTGGGTCCCATTCTCTCCTGCTGCGCAGCAGCAGCTAGGCCATCAGCAGTATCAGGAGGTAGAGAGGCAGAAGGAGGTTGTCTATCTGTGTAGTGTATGCTTCTAGGAGGGACACAGCGCTGACGGACCCCAAAATCCAAGCATAACTGTAGTTTAGGTCCACTCCAGTGTCAAAGATTAAGATCAGAACTACAGAAATGATCTGGGCAAATATAGAGGTCATGGTCCCCTCAAAAGTCTTTTTGGTGCCAGGCCAGTGGATCTCTCCCATGGTGCTGCCAAAGATAGAGGCCACGGTGTCACCCACACCCACAGCTAGAACGCCCGAGTAGGGGACTAGGGCCCTTGCTCCCCCAAAGCTACCCTTCTGTATGCAGGGTCTGGGGACTAGCCAAATAGGAAGAGACATGCCTAGGAGCAGGTAGATGTGTGTCAGGATGAGTGGTCCACTGTCTCGTTCATCCAGGAAGAGGGACAGGAGGCTCCTGAGAGTGTGGCCCAAGGGTTTGATGCGGAAGTAGCGCACATACTCCAGGAAGATGAAGACTGCCAGACATAGAGTGGAGGCCACATAGAGCAGGGTCCGGTCAAAGACGATACCTGGGATGTAGGTGGCCACCACAATGAAGTGGAAATACTTCCGGGCAATGGTGGGGGCCTGGTGCTTCTTGCACTCAGATGCCCGCTTAGCATTCTGGTACAGCACCACCAGGCAGGCTAAGGCGGCCAGCAGAGACCAGTAGACTAGGAGGTAGATGCGGATGTCTGTCTGGAAGAGGAACTGAAGAAGCCAGAGCAGGGGGTTCCTGCGGATGAGCCAGTGCAGCCAGGGCAGGATCATGCCCAGGCCCAGCACACAGGTCATGAGGTGGAAGACGATGGAAGAGGCCCATGTACCTGAGTCCATGAAGACAAAGAGGGTGCTGAAGAACATGCCCATGAGCACCATCCCTACCACCACCACCAGCAGGAAGAAGTCCACTGGGTCTCCCTGGCTTTCCACCACAGTTAGAGAGCGCTTGATGAGCTGGTTGAGCATGAAGCTGATGCCACCCAGTACCAACAGGGCCTCCCCAGGGGTGAAGCAGCGCGGCAGCAGGTACAGCAGGATCATATTGAGGTAGACAAAGATCAGCAGGACCTCCAGTACCTCGATCACCTCGCCCACACTGAGTGAGTGCTTCATGATATAAATGATGACGCCTCCAGCCAAGCCTGAGATGACACAAGTGTTGGTGGGCACTGGGCGGGTGATGCCCAGTGCCAGCACTGATGAGAAGAGGGCCACTGCCATGCCAGTGGCCGTCACCACGACTCCAAAACGTTCGAAATATGGGTTCTCCGCAGACTGGCAGCGCTCCTTCATGACCAGTCCGAGCAAAGGCATGACCATTGAGGCGGGCAGTAGGCCACTGTTTGCGGACGTTCGGAACTGGAAGACAGCGCTTCCCTGCTGTAGAAGTCGGTCCCATTTATATTGGACATAAAAGGCCTGCACTGCGAGGGCCACGGCGCACCAGGAGTATCGGTCCCAGACCGCGGCGTGGATGCTCAATACCACCGCAAACACAATGGCCGCTTCTGCCAGTACCGACCCGCTCAGCGGAGTCCCGGTCCCCGGGGCTGGGGGAGCACACCCTCGGGCCATGTCTCTGGACCTGGGCCTCGGGGAAACCGGGCTGACTAGGGACGCCTTGGCCTCTGGGCCCCTCTGGTCCTGCCAGGCTGAGGGCGTCGGCTTCACTCACCCAGCACTAGCTCTCACCGTTCTCCAGCTGCGAGGAGGGAAATTCCACAGTAGGCCACCCTCTGCAGCCTGGGAGCTGGCGCCCGGTCACCCTCCACAGCCTCCCACGTACGGCACAGACATTGCCACTGGGCGGTTTTCTTCACAACCTCTGCGGACTTCGCCGCGAGGTCCTCGAAGCTCTTGGCACCGCCATGTTGTCCCGCCCCTGGTGGGCGTCACATGATAAAAAGCCCCCGTCCGGAGGCGAGGTCACGTGGGCGCCGCGTCTGTGGGCGGGGCTGGGCGCGCGCGCGCGCTCGAAGATGGCGGCGGACCCTGATGGGTCGTATGTGAGGTGCGGAGCGGGCCGAGTCTTGCGGGGGTGGCTGTGAGGCGCCGGGTCCATGCCCAGCGAAAGCCGGGCGGGATTTGGGGACGATATGTGGCGGCGGTGGCGGGGCGAAGCCTGGCTCGGGGACGGACGCGCAGACGGGAGGCAGTTAAGGTCCAAACGGTCCCCGCGCACGGGGATCGGAGGCGACTTCTCCAAGAGGAGGGTCAGTGCCGCCGTCCGTCCCTCAGCGCCGGTCTCCCGTCTCCTCACCCAGTTCCTTTTCCACTCACTCTCCCCACCGGCGCGGCCCCACCGCGCTTCCTTGTCCGGGGGGACGCTCCCTAGCGGCGCGGCGGGGCGCTTCGCGGTCGCCCGGGGGAGCCCGCATCCCCGTCCCGGCTGCGCCTCCGGCGCGCTCCCAGGCTCTCCCATGTGCTCGCGTTAGGACACCTGTCTTGTGCGTCGCCGCGCCACCTCCTTGCAGTTTCTGCCCCCTTTCTGTACTCAGCCTTTATTCATCCGTCTGTCTTTTCATGTACTGATTCTGCTAGCAGGCATCCCCCGATCCTCCAAGAGATCCCGGGGACCGCGCTGGGCTTTGGGAAGGAGAAGATGAAATATTAAGAGTTCTTACGTAGCGCTCACTAGCCTTAGACACTGGTGAAGCTCTTCTGTGCATAATCTCTGAATTCTCACAACTCCGTGAGCTACCTTCTATTTTACAGATGACTCACAAATCCAACTCAGAACTAACTAAGTGGTCAAGTGAGGATTCAAACAAGTCTGTCCGACTCCGAAGCTTTTAACCAGCTCACCACACCTCGGTCCCCCATGTTACAGCTTGGAGCGTCTTCAGTTCTCTCAACCACACTCTCTCCTAAAATTATACATCCCCGTCGACTTAATATGCCCTGTGCCAGCAGTGTTTCCCCACTTTTTTTGTCTACTGCTGTATCTTCAGCACCCAAAAGGCATGCAACAGGCTCCCAGTAAATATTTATTAAAAACATTGCCCATTTTCTGATACCGTTTCCTTCATCTCTCTGCTTTAATGCGATTTTCTTTGGAATATCCATTGGCCTACTCCCGAACCTTGTGAAGACACGTTTGCTTTTTCCTCTTCTGCTGTTCCATGTGGGTTCTTATATCGTGTGGCAGTGTGGTCACTGTGCCCTTCTTGTCTTAGGCTTATTTCTTAGTCATTGTGGAGATTGGGTAGTTTAGCTCCTGTAGGGTAAGGCAGGCCCTTTAATGAAAGAGAACGAGGGAAGGAAAGCATTACCTGAAAGGTGCTTTGATCATCTTGGAGAACCTGCCAAACTCATCATACCTGAAGGTGGAAGAAATGAGACTAGGATTCTAGGCACTGCTTTGTTCATCCCCCGTGTTAGGAATGACCTTGCTTTTTGTGCTGGAAGGCACATTATGATGATTGGGATTACACTGAGCAGCAGCTTTTTGTTTGAAATGCGTAGTTGTCTGGACTAAGAGAAAACTTAAATTCTATTCCTGATGCCTGTTGATTAGCAGATGACCTCAGACAGGGCATTTTACCATTTGAGCCTGTTTCTCCAAATGTGAATCCTTTTCAGAGTAGTATCGAGGTGACTCTGGAGCATTAGGAAAGTCATTTGTTATGTTCTATGAGTTGGCATTAGTAAAAAATGGAATAGTAGTCTTAAATCACTCAGGGTTTGGCAGAAAGTCAGTTTGAATATTGGCATTTTGGATATATCATGTGTTCTTCAGTTAATGTGTTTGTAGAAGTCTGAGTGGTGAACATGTGCTAAGAAAAAACAACTGTGGTTTGAAAAGCTAAGCTCAAATTGCAGTTCCTGCAGGAGAGTTGTACCACATCTGTGAGTCAGATTATCTATGGGCAGTGACTGCTTTTATTTATTATATCCATGTGGAATGTAACTGTTTCTCAACGTAACTCTCTCAAGGTATGTTGGCTGTATCAGCTTTCTACCCAAAGGACTCAGCTAACCTTCTAGTAACTTCACCCACAGGTTTCCAACAACATGGATCTCCCTAAGGAAGGTAATTTCCCATCTTTGGGGAATGGAGTTCCGTGTTTGCTAGAACATTGGGCAGGAAGTCAATACATTTTTTTAAACTTTACTGTTGAGGCAAATTATTTCCCTTCTGTGCCTTAGTTTGTCCTCCACATACCTAGCTTAACTTTATTTGGTGGTGTGCAAATCAATGAGAGACACTGTAACACATGTTTTGTTTCTTGAGAGTATATGTAGAAGATGTTTCCCTGAGGCTGTGGATCGGACATCACAGTTCCAGACATGTCTGTTGTGTCTTGAGAATCACCTGTTCAAACCTTCAGGTTTGAGGCAGATCTTTCAGCAGTCCCTGGATTGGTTCCCAGCGCTCTGCCTCTTTTCTGTCATACAGTTATTTTTTTTTTTCATTTTTTTAAAATTAAGGTATCATTGATATACACTCTTATGAAGGTTTCACAAGAAAAACCATGTGGTTATTACATTCGCCCTTATTATCGAGTCCCCCCCATATCCATTGCAGTCACTGCCCATCAGTTTAGTAAGATGCCACAGAGTCCCTGGTTGTCTTCTCTGAGCTACACTGTCTTTCCTGTGACCCACACACACCATGTCATACAGTTATTATATTCCTTTCTAGTGTGATTGTTAGGATCATGCTCTTTATTATTTTTAACTTTTTTGCTGTTTGTGTAATGTGTGCTTGATGTCTTTTGGCATTCCCAACTATGCTTATGAGCATTGTGAAGGTCTTAGGTTTATTTCCCTATCCCTAAACCAGTAAGTGTAGGAATTGAGGAATCAGAATTATCATTTCCACAAAGACTCCCTTCTTCATAGACTATCACGTTTTCTTTTATTCTGCCTTCTGTTGGAATTTTTGCATGTGAGATTTGTTTTTCTAATTTTTCTCTTCCAATTAGATTGCAGTTCTAAAAGGGACTCCTATCTTTTTCCCTCTTTGATACTTGTTCATCAGCATGTATTTTTTGAGCTTCTGTGTGCTAGCTACCATGTTAAGGGTATGGTCTGCTATTGCAGAACAGAAAGCTTCACCTCAGTCTTTGCTTGCTTGTAGAACGAATGTTGGGTGCAACTCGAGGCAGTGTAATACAATTATTAAACTCTGGGGCAATATACAGACCAGGAATCAAGCCTTGGCTTCATCATATATTAGCTTTGTGATCTTAAGCAAGGTACTTAACCTCTCTTAAACCTTAGTTTCCTGTTGAGATAACGGGGACAATAACAGTGTCTGCCTCATAAGTAAATTGTCAACATTCAGTAAGACAAAGTGTTAAACATTTAATCAGTGAAGTGCCTGACAGAACTGCTGAGTAAATGTTGGCTAATCGTATTATCAAAAACTCATTTTCAGTAAACATTGTTTTTGACATAACAAAAAGACCGTACATAACACGACATGGTTTTGCCAATGAAAATATTAATTTCAAAAGAAATGGCTATTTTTTTTCTTGTGAGGAGTAAGTGCAAAAGTTACTGCTTTACTCTAGGGCATTGATCTCGAGTCTAGTTTATTAGCAGAATTGTTCTGTGTGTGTGCATGGGTGTGTGTGGGTAGTCTTAGTCATCCAGTCCCATGCCCCATCCCTGCCACAAGCTGATGTTTCAAATATGAAAGGCAGAGAGGGTCTATACTGACCAGGTCTTTCCTTTTCTCCTCTGAAGCAAATTGATGCCCAAGAGCAGTGGCAATTTTGAAAATCATCTGGGTCCTCACTTTAAAATGTAGATTTCCCATGCCCAACCTCTGAGAGTAGCCCTAGGTGGTGACCAGGATTCGTTGTTGATGTGTTGTTTCCAGGTGATTTGCTGTATGTGGTCAGAAGACATACTGTAATTCACTAATTAAAAGTGTTTTGAGAAACACTCTTTAGGATGTTGTATTAAAAAAAAAAAAAGCTGTACAGATTTTGGTATGACAAATATCCACAGCTGGAATTTGAGAAAACAAGAAATTCTGGATTTGGCAACTGGTCCTTGTGAATGGGTAATGGTCTTACCACTCTCTTCTGGGATTCACTGTTACCCAGCTAGTTAGAGATCTAAGTTCTGAAAGCAAATGTGGATAAATGAAAACTCATTGATGCCCATGCTTTTTGAAATTGAAGATAGATGATCAAGAAAGAGTGATTTAGCACAGGCATACAAAAAACCTTTGATTAATGATAAGACCTCTTTCCATTAATTTTGATGAACTGTTAGCTCTATTTTTAGCTGTTGTATAATAGGTACCTAATTTCTTTGTGCAAACCAGAAGCTATTCTTTTTTTTTTTTTGGAATTAAAGGTTTTTATTATGGGATGTACATGGCACTATTACTTTTATATCTGTAAACTCTTTATTACGGATTATGTATAGTTCTGTACTATAATCAAGACGTTTATACAGTGTGACACTTTGGGTTTGTTTGACCTCTTACGCTAGATCTCAGTGGCGCTTGGAATGCACGTCACTAATAAGCAAGTTCACACTTCTTCCCCTGGTAGGGTCTTCATCTATTCCAATTGTGCTTCCTTTGGGAGACGACTGCTATGTTTTACTTTAAGTACCATGATGCGGATGGATCCCAGAGAACTTGCATTGGCTGAGGAATAATCTCCTGAGATGCAGTGTTATGAAGTAGAATGGTGTAGTCTAACTCAATGAAGTCATCAGTTCTTTGCAGTGGACAGTTTGAATTTTTACCATTTTATATCATGTGTTTTCGGTAGAATTCTGCCATATTACATACTTTAGTAGGCAACTCAGGCTAAATGTCGAACTGGCTTCATTTCTGGAGGTACGTTTCCAAAACTGGAATATTTTGGGCTTCAAGTGGTTGCTTCATGGACTTGAGTCTTTGATAAAATGTGTTATCTTCTTCTGGATTCTTTCCAATTTCTCCTTCAAATATAAAGTCGACTTCTAGTGCAGTACCTTTTCTTGGAGGGTAAAGTACTTCAGCTGTGCAGTTCACTGTAACTTGTTTTTGGATAATTTCTTCCACAGAAAATTTAAGGCAATACTTATGCCCTCTTCCCGGAATATCTTCCATGCTGGCTTGCTTGACTATCTGCACCAGAAATACCTTGTGGGGGGTCCCCTGTTGGTAGCTGATGCAGTTCTCCACCACTGAGGCCGCCCGGGAGGCTGGGTAGTGAGTTGGCAGGATTTCCATGTTGGGGAGCAGCAGCTGGGCGAGCACGTGGCTGAGAGCAGCCTGGAGGGAACCTGGGTGCATCCGCCACAGCTTGAGGGCTAAGCTGGAGAGTCCGGAGCTATTCTTGATAAAGTAAAAGTATATGCCATTTTAAAAAAAGCCCTCCCTTTGTTTTTTGCTAATCCAAATTTATCAGACAAATAAATTAGATGATAATTATTCTGATTGCAAAAGGCATTCTTACTTTCAAAGTTTACTATAAATTTCTTTAAGTAGTGAGCTTGCTCCTATTTTTAATTACTTAGGGCACAGTTTACTCATACCTTTAAATATATATTATCAGTATAAAGGGACATACTTGTTTCATTAACTGGACTGAATCTCCTAATTTTTGAATAACGAATGCTACCTTATTATCAAAAATGATTAGTGATTGCACAGTGCCATTGTGGGAGTTGGTGGCTGTTGATTCAGAACTGAAGTTGTTTTCTTAAAAACATCAACACTTAGGATAAAGATTTATAATTTTCAGATGTGTTTAAACCTCTTTTGATGGGAATACCCTGAAAGACAATTCTTAAATAGATATATCTAGTGGTTTGTGTTACAGTCTCGATGGAAAAGCATTTTTCATTTTGTCCTTATGGTTAATACAACTTGCATTCATTTTGCTAAGTGTAGTACATTTTCTTAGGACCTTTCATTTTCTCTGCAGATATGCTTTCTAAGCAGTGTTAATTTTTGCAGGTTACTGTTCTAGAACTGATTTAGGATCTCATGAAATATAATCCCTAAGCTTTTTATAATCCTTTGAGAGATTTTCTTAATGATTAAATTTTGAAATTTCATTCTAGACTTTAAAATCCCCAAAACATGTTTCCTGAAATTCCAGAGGCATGGATTAGGGAAGGAATTGGGGTAAGCACGTGGTGAGGAGTATACTCGAAGAGCTCACTGAGGGCGGGGACTACATCTAATGTGTGTTTTTTTGTCTCGTGAATCTAGTATAGCATTGCATGCAGCACCTAGTGGGAATTCATTAATGAATGAACAAACATAGCACTATTCATAATGACTGTTAGACTTTACTTCATTGAGAAAGCAAGTTATCTCATGCATTTAGATAATTTTCTGGAGGTGACAGGGGTCCTGAAATACATATAGCCCTTTTCTAGATTCTTCTTCTCAGTCACTACATTTTAATGAGAAGGGAGGAGATAGAAATATACTAAACTGAGGTATCTTCTTAGCATAGAAGATGTTCTACAATTCACTAATTAATGTATTTCATTAATTCTAAAATGCACATTTTTTTCACACTTAATACCCCTCAAGTCAGAATGTGCTCTATTATTGATGAGTTATAAGCATATAAATAAACATGCAATTAGTGGCATCTTAGGTATGTTGAAATATGGTGGTCATTATTTTTAATACAGTACCTGCTTGGTTTAGGTTAAAATCTTATATTTTAGTTTCCCAATTTTTATTTTGAATATCAGACTTCTAAGAGCAATATAACAAGATTACTGTCTAAAATTTTAACAAACTATTTGGTGCATTGAGTTTTTTGCTTTAGAAGAGTGTACAAAAGAGCTGTGAGGCAGCTTTGTCAAGTTTGTGTCATCTAAATGAGCAAAATTACCTCTACTTTCTGTCTTTTTTCAGTAGCAGTAGAAAACTGTGGACAGTTCTGCTTGGCAGGTCAGCTCTGAGAGAACTGGTAAGTAAGTGGTGTAACTTTCATTGTTTAAAAAAAACCAAACACCTTCTCTTTGAAGTAGAAAGTAAACACGTTTTTATTCCTAAAACTTTGTAAACGTTATGCATTGCCTATTTCCCTCTGCTGAGATGCGGTGTGTTTTCTAGCCTAGCTGCTGAAGTTTTCCGAATCTTCATCTTTGTACCATAGTGATGCCTTTTCTGAAGAGACGCCAGTGCTGCTCGGGCGGATGCGAGTCCTGTTCCGCTGCCTCAGGCCGAGGGAGAGTGTCAGGCCTTCTCTGTCTCACACGTTACTTGCCTTTTCTTCCTTTTCCGTTCAGCTCACTCCTTAGGTCACAGAGGCTGTGGTTTCTAGAACATTTCCAAGTATACAGTCAATAAAGGATAGTTCTTCATGTTGATCCTCTGGTGTTCTGACTCTTTGAGGGTAAAGTGTCAGAATGACATTTGATTATTACTGTTGTTATTGTAATTAACATGATGAACGTTACAGGTTTTCTGGAGTCTTAACGTTTTTTGATAAGCTTTTGTCTGATAATTCCACTTTGGGGAATGTGACTTAAAAGAGAGAAATCCTGAGAAAGTTTTGTGCACAAAGCTCTTTACCATAGCATTGTTTATGTGAATAAAGACATACAGTAAACTTCAGTGTATCTAACTTTAGAGGAATGGTAAGTAAATTATGATCTAATCACTTGGTAAAATACTATGCAGTTGCTGGAAAGGATGTTCATCAAGATTGTCATAATAAGGGTGGAATATTAAATCATTATGTTAGAATATTAAGCAAAGAAAAGGAGGCTGCAAAATTCTATATTCAAAATTATTTCATCCATGAGGGAAAATGTTTATGGACTCAAAGGAATATATAATCCTCAGTGTAATCCTAGAGTCTGATTATAATTGCATTTGTATAATTTCCTTGTTTTCCAGAATCAAATTGAGGCAGAACTGAATAAACACTGGCAGCAGCTGTTAGAGGGGCTTTCTTACTACAAACCTCCCAGGTATGGCTGTTCCTTTTGTCTGGGTAGAGTAATTCCCCTGAGGACGCAGACAGAGATGAAACCATCTTCATGTATGATTTTACAATATTGCTGGGTTAGTAGATCAGAGAGAATACGATTTGGTTACCAGTGGAAAAGAGTACGGCACAATTTTTTTTTTTCTGTCTGTTGAAAGAAAGGGAAATTCTTTCTAGAAATATAGTATTGTTGAATCCAATTATATAACCCTAGAGTCCAGGGATGAATATTAAATGTTCAATTAATATTTCTAATGCCTGTTTCAGTCCATGATGTTTGTGGGAGGCAGTGTCAGCACCAAATGCTGGGACAGAGCAGTTAACAATGATAATAGAAGCTGACACCTGTATAGAGTTTACTGTGTACCAATTATTATTCTTAGCACTTGACATGCTGTAAGTTATTTAATCCTGATCACAGCCCTTTGAAAGAGGTACTGTTTTAATTCTCTGGCTGAGTGTATAGATTTTTAGTCAGTGAAAAGCAATAATAAAATATAAAGTAGTTAAAAAAAGAATATAACTTGTGTGGCTAGACTATTCTACCTGCATTCCTCATCCATATCTCATTCTGTTGTGCATTGTTGTTCCCAAGTTACCCTCATTTCCCTTCTACTTCTGAACATCTCCTGATTTTTTTTTACATCTTCACCATCCATATTCATTCCCTTAGATTAGGGAAGAGCTTTCTTCTTTTGTTTATCTATTAACCTTTCCCCTGTAATTATTCTGAAGTCACTCCCAGACATGATGTGATCTTATCTGTAAATACTTTACTATGTATCTAAAATATCTGGACTTTAAACAAACAAGATAATTGTTATAATCACTTTTAGGTACTTTTATTATTATTGTTTCCATTTTACAGATGGGGAAACTGAGGCACAAAGAGGTTAAGTAACTTGCCCAAGGTCACACAGCTAGTAAGTGTAGAACCAGGATCTCAACCTGGTGGTCTCACTCCAGTGTCTGTGTTCTTAGTCATTATTCTGTGTTGCCTCTTTCAGAACTTAATGTTTAGCCTTATATTAGCCTTTGTGTTGTGCATTTTCTGTGAAATGTGAGTTCCCCCCCCAAAAAAATGCAACAGTATGCTTTAATTCACAGAATGGACATTTGTGGCATCAGTTACCTTTTTTAAAGACAAAAGTTCCTTTTGTGGTAGCATGGGATTTGAAGTCTGACGGAGGTGTTTTTTTTTTTTTTAACTGCAGGCTTTATTTTAACAAAACCTCTTTTTTTTTCTTTTTCCCTGTAATATCCTTTTTCTGTTCCAGGATCAGTCTAGGGTACCACACTGCATTTAGTTGTCATGTCTCCTTAGCTCTTAACTGTGACGGTACCTCAGTCTTTCCTTGATTTTCATGATCTTGAACAGGTTTGAGGAGGACTGGTTACATGTTTTCTAGAATGTCTTCAATTTGGATTTCCCTCATGTTTTTCTCATTAGATTGGGGTTGTGGGCTTTAGGGAAGAATGCACAGAGGTAAAGTACCATTCTTATCACATAACAGAATATTATCCACATGAAGTCACTGGTGATGTCAACCTTACTCACTAGGGTAAGATAGCATTTGCCAAGTTGCTCCTGTAAAGTCGCTTTTTTCTCTTCCCCTACTCTATGTTTTGGAAGTGAGTCACTAAGTATAGCCCACTCTCAATGTGGAGATGTAGTCAAGTTAAATTCTACCTCCTGAAAGGAGGACATCTGTGTATATTTTTTTACTTATTTTGTAAGGAAGATTTTCCCCTTCTCTCCATTTATTTATTTCCTTATATAGTTATGGACTCGTGTATATTTGTTTTGTGCTTTGTTTATACGCTTTGGTCATTGGGAGGGGGTTCTGTTAGGTTGACTTCTGTGTCCTTATGACAAATCCCCATCCTTTGATTTTCTGGTATTTCCTTGCTTTCTGATATTACAGCTTGCTCCAAGCTCATCTAATATTTTCCTCACCCCAGCTCTAGAATCAGGTAGATCTTCAAGGAGACCTGGTACCTTGTATTAGAAAATGGTATTAGGAAACAAGATCTGGGTGCTGGGTGTACTTGCTGCTATTGGGGTGTCATAGCTTCTACGCCTTCTCTGTGGACCGAGCTAGATAATATACATATGTATACTGACAGACCTGGTTTCAAATTTCACCTCAACTTTTTATTAGCTGTGGGATTTTTGGTAAGTTATTTATTCTTTCTAAGTGTTGGTAATTCTATTTGTAAAATGGGGATAGTAATACTACCTTTCAGGATAGTTGTAAGGATCAGAAGTAATTATTGTAATTTAATATACCTACAAATAATATTGATATAACTATAGTTAGTAACAGACATATGTACTTATTACTTAGGCATAAATCTGTGTTATAAAATCTGTAGAAATGAATGTGTATATATATATTTTGTAGGTACCAAAAGGGCAGAAAAAGGTCTGTAGTAAAAATATATTTAAGTATTTTTATTTTAAACTCCTGGAGGGTAATTGAGAATGAGGAAATAATTCATTGTTCTTTTCATAGTTCAAGTTCGGCTGAAAAAGTGAAAGCTAATGAAGATGCATTTTCACCACTGAAGGAACTGGGTTTAAGAATCAGCAAATTTTTGGTGAGTAAGAATTAGCGCTGGCTCAGCTTATTACCTGCAGTGTGGATGTGCATAGTTTTATTGTCAGTAATTGCTAGTGAAACTTCAGTTTATTTCAGTGTTGGAGATGAAGTTGAGTATATTGTTTCAGAAAAACCCAAAAACCCAAGTTGCAACTCTTCTTGCTAAAAGCCAAAAATCAAGTTGCCTGGCTCCTTTACTATGTGTAATTTTTCTTTAGCATACCTGTGGTGGTCTTTACATTGACTTAATTGTATTTAAATATGTAGCTGTTTCCTTTTAGTTTTGGAAACCCAGATCCTGCCTGCTGCTGTATCAGTGTGCTTGGTGAATGAGCACAGTTGTTTCCGACTGTGTAAATTTAATTGTCATGTACATTACATGTCAGTGATTGGCTCCTTTTTTTCCCCCCTATTTGAGTTAAAATTGTTATGTTGTATGAAATCTTTTAAAAGGATTTTTGTTTATTTAAGTTCTGTGTTCGTTCCAGAGGACAAATGTTTAGAATGCTTTGCATCCTTTGCGTGGTTTCTGAACTGAGGTAGCTGTTCTGCACTTAGGACCTCTGTGTTTCAGGGTCTTGATGAAGAACAGAGTGTGCAGTTTCTTCAGTATTACTTGGATGAAGATTACAGAGGTACTCGGGAGTCACTAAAGGTCTGTAGTTATGTCCAGCTCCCCTCTCCTTCCTTTATCCTGTTCCTTTTTGGTTTTAGATAATTAAGGGTTTTGGTACTCATTCTTTGCAACAGAGCAGGTACAGCCATTCTCAGGAAAGACTTTCGAAAGGCTTTAAAAAATATATATGTCAACTGAGGTCTGTCCTCAGACATGGAGGGGTGGAGAGGTCAAAGACTGACATGTTGATCATAGAATCTCAGGCAGAGCCGAAAAGGACCCGGGACAACATCTAGCCTGTCCAGCCCCTCGTATGAGGAATTGGAGGCCAGAGGAAGGAGGTAGGGATTTGAGCACAGAGTTGGATACACTTAGGTAAAAAGCCTTTCTTGAAACAAGTAGGCAATTAAAATTTTAAAGGGTGAAGTGAAGATGTTTGCCTTTTTCTCTTTTAATTGAGTTTTATTTACAAGATTGCTTCACGGCTGTTACTTTTTCCTTCAGACGGTAGTGCAAGATGAAAGGCAGAGCCAGGCCTTAATCCTGAAGGTCAGTAGTAGTCCCCGTTTCCGTTCTTGGATGTAAATTTGGGTGCTGGCTTCTTGACTTTTTCTCTGAGCATTGCTGGGTTTTGACTCTTGTTGGGTAAGCATTGAGGTCTTAATGAAGAATCTTAATAAGTCATTTGTGAAACAAGAGACTTTTATCCACTGGACCCAGCCGCAGCTTCTTTCCAGTGGAGATTCTTTAGCCACTGCGGGTGAGAACTGATTCGTGAATATTTTTTCTCTAGGTCTGAGTATGACAGGATTTTGTATTTCTTTATTCCTTTATCTCCCTGCTTATTTTAAAATGGAATTTGACTGTGACTTCTGAAGTAGTTTCCTATTTGGTATTTAGCAAGAACCAAATATGTTAGTTACAAGCAATGGGGATGTATACCAGTGTTATTTTATATTTGTTTTCATGTATTTGGCTTGTGAGTTTATAGCCTTTTGTGTTAACTTGAATTTTTCAGCTGAGAAATCGTGCTAGACAACTTGTTTATATTATTAAATAAATCCTTTTATCTTGCATGACTTCCCTTGTATCCTGCTTCATAAAGGTCTTTTGTTTTCTTTTGGTCTAACACTGTGTTTCCTTTTCTGTGACTGCTTATATGAACTGAACTTTTCCATTCACATGTTTGAATGATCTCTTTCATCAGTAAATTTAAAACTTTGTATCTTCTGTGTAAAGGTGAGTAACTGATTTTGAGTTGTTGGGTTCTTCCCAGATTGCGGATTATTACTATGAAGAAAGAACCTGTACTCTTCGTTGTGTCTTACACCTTCTCACTTATTTCCAAGATGAAAGACACCCCTATAGGGTAAGTCATTAGTCTTCTTGATTCTCTTTCCCCTGTAAAATTCAACCCTTTTTAATAATTTTATATTATTCATGTGAATCTTTTACTTGTAGTATCGGTGTAAATTACTCTTGTTTTGGATTTTATTTTCTAAAGGTTGAATATGCAGACTGTGTTGATAAATTGGAGAAAGAACTAGTTATAAAATACAGACATCAGTTTGAAGAACTTTATAAAACTGAAGCACCAACTTGGGAGACACATGGGAACCTCATGGTATGTGGTCATTGGACCCTCCCATAACTCTTAGGAGAATTGTTAAGTCTTTCTTGTAGAGCTCCAAGTTAACTTATTTATTCACTTACTAATGTTTCATGTATATATTTATTAATTTATTCATTGATTAACTTTTATAGATTATCATTCTTCAGAGAAGTTTAATCATGTCATATGGTTCAAAACACTGATGACTTAACAAATGGTACTTAATTCTGGACCTTTTTCCTTGACTTTTGTCTATCCAGTTAATTTACTTTCTGTTCTTACCTAAAATGCTCTCTTAGTGATGACTGGAACGCTAAACCCCAGATTTCATCTTCTTTGTCATCATGTATTAAGTATGTGACGCTAGTCTGATTATATTAAGTCTTCAGCCAGTCTGCATTTATAGATTAGAACGTGACCTTTTTCTTTTTTACACTAAAGTATTGTTGATGTAAAATCTTATATTGGTTTCAAATATTATAACACAGTGGTTCAACAGTTACCCATATTATTAAATCCTCATCTGCTCTAGTGAGGTTACTATCTATCAGTGTAGTAAGATGTTACAGAATCATTGACCACATTCTCCATGCTGTACTACCGTCCCTGTGACCACCTTACATTGTGATTGCAAATTTATTGTCCCCTTTATTCACTTCACCCTCCCCCCGCATCTGCTTGAACCCCTCCCCCTCCCCCTTGGTAACCACTAGCCCCTTCTCAGTGAGAACATGACCTTTTTTGTTTTGAAAATAACATATTTATTAAAACAATTTAACCAAAACACAGACAGTAGCTATTTAAAATATTTCATAGTACGGCCCATTTACAATAGCAACAAAAGTATTAATTTTTCAGGAATAAGTTTATAACAATCCAAAATCTAAAGGGAAGTTTAAAATGCTATGAAGGGTATGAAAGAAGTCATAACCAAATGGAAAGACACACCACATTCTTTTTTTTTTTATTAAGGTATTATTGATACACACTCTTAATGAAGGTTTCACATGAAAAAACAATGTGGTTATTACGTTCACCCATATTACTGTGTCCCCATACCCCATTGCGGTCTGCCCAGCAGTGTAGTAAGATGCCACAGTTACTATTTGCCTTCTCTGTGTTACACTGTCTTCCCCATGATCCCCCCCACACCATGTGCCAACCATAATACCACTTAATCCCCTTCTCCCTCCCTCTCCACCCACCCTTCCCCACCCCTCCCCTTTGGTAACCACTGGTCCCTTCTTGGAGTTTGTGAGTCTGTTGCTGTTCGTTCCTTCAGTTTTGCTTCATTGTTTTATTCCACAAATGAGGGAAATCATTTGGTACTTGTCTTTCTCCACCTGGCTTATTTCACTGAGCATAAATGGTAGGATTTGTTTCTTTCTTATGGCCTGAATAGTATTCTGTTGTGTATATGTACCAGTCAGCTACTGATGGACACTTAGGTTGCTTCCATATCTTGGCTATTGTAAATAGTGCTGCAGTAAACATAGGGGAGCATATGTCCTTTTGAATCTTAGAAATTATATTTTTTGGGTAAATTCCTAAGAGTGGAATTCCTGGGGCAAATGGTATTTCTATTTTTAGTTTTTTTGAGGAACCTTCATACTGCTTTCCACACTGGTTGAACTAGCTTACATTCCCACCAGCAATGTAGGAGGGTTCCCCTTTCTCTGCATCCTCACCAGCATTTCTTGTTCCTAGTCTTTTCTATGTTGGCCATCCAAACTGGTGTGAGGTGATATCTCATTGTGGTTTTTATTTGCATTTCCCTGATGATTAGTGATGTGGAGCATCTTTTCATGTGTCTGTTGGCCATCTCAATTTCTTCTTTGGAGAATCGTCTGTTCATATCCTCTACCCATTTTTTTTTTACAAGTACATATTTCATTTATATATGGAATCTAAAAAACAAAACAAATAAACAAAAAAGAATTAAACCCATAAATACCAGCAACAGGCTGTTGGTACCATAGGGGAGGAGGTCCTCCACCCATTTTTTAATCGGGTTATTTGCTTTTTTGCTTTTTGGGTGTTGAGGCGTGTGAATTCTTTATATCTTTTGGATGTTAACCCCTTGTCAGATATGTCATTTACAAATATATTTTCTCATACTGTAGGATGCTTTTTTGTTCTGTTGATGGTGTCCTTTGCTGTACAGAAGCTTTTTAGTTTGATGTAGTCCCATGTGATCATTTTTGCTTTTGTTTGCCTTGCTTGAGGAGATGTGTTCAGGAAAAAGTTGCTCATGTTTATATACAGGAGATTTTCGCCTATATTGTCTTCTAAGAGTTTTATGGTTTCATGACTTACATTCAGGTCTTTGATCCATTTTGAGTTTACTTTTGTATATGGCGATAGACAATAATCCAGTTTCATTCTCTTGCATGTAGCTGTCCGGTTTTGCCAACATTAGTTGTTGAAGAGGCTGTCATTTCCCCATTGTATGTCCATGGCTCCTTTATCATGTATTAATTGACCATATATGCTTGGGTTTATATCTGGGCCCTCTAGTCTGTTCCATTGGTCTGTGGTTCTGTTCTTGTGCCAGTACCAACTTGTCTTGATTACTGTGGCTTTGTAGTAGAGCTTGAAGTTTGGGAGCGTAATGCTCCCACTTTATTCCTTCTCAGGATTGCTTTGGCTGTTCAGGGTCTTTTGTGGTTCCATATGAGTTTTAGAACTGTTTGCTCTAGTTCGTTTAAGAAGGCTGTTGGTATTTTGATAGGCATTGCATTGAATCTGTGGATTACTTTAGGCAGGATGGCCATTTTGGCAATATTAATTCTTCCTATCCATGAGCATGGGATGTGTTTCTATTTATGGGTGTCTTCTTTAATATCTCTCACAAGTGTCTTGTAGTTTTCAGGGTATAGGTCTTTCACTTCCTTGGTTAGGTTTATTCCTAGGTATTTTATTCTTTTTGATGGAATTGTGAATGGAACTGTTTTTCTGATTTTTCTTTCTGCTAGTTCATCATTAGTGAATAGGAATGCCACAGATTTCTGTGTATTAATTTTATATCCTGCAACTTTGCTGAATTCAGATATTAGATCTAGTAGTTTTGGAGTGGATTCTTTAGGGTTTTTTATGTACTATATCATGTCATCTGCAAACAGTGACAGTTTAACTTCTTTACCAATCTGGAAGTCTTTTATTTCTTTGTGTTGTCTGACTGCTGTGGCGAGGACCTCCAGAACTATGTTGAATAGAAGGACATACCATATTCTTGATGATAAAGACGGTACCACAAAAATGTTACTATTTATATTAAACTGTGACTTTAGTGCATATCCAGAAAAAATACCAACATGTGTTTGTTTTGCCTTTTGTTTTGGAACTGGACAAAGCTGATGTTAAAATTTGTATGAAAAACAAGTAAAAATAGCCAGGAAATTTTTGAAAAAGGAAATAATGAAAAAAAATTAGATAATAAGACTACAGTAATTGAAAGCACCACTAAATAGATTGGTGAATAGAGTATTTTAGAAAGTCTAGCTATAGACCCAAATACTGATAGTAAATCAGTTAGTATATGGGAAAGGGAGCATTTCAAATCAGTGGGGAAATTCATTCAATAAAGGATGTCGGCACTGCTGGGTAGCCATCTAGAGAAAAATTAAACTGTATCTCTGTCTCATACCTGCTGTCAAAAGAAAATCAGATCAGTGATTTAAATTAAACCAAATTTAACTATAAAAGTGCTAGAAGAAAAAATGTTTTGTTTGCAATGGAGAAGATTTTTTTTTTTTGAAAAATTTTTTTAATGAAAAGAGTGATCTTTGGGACTTTTTTTTCTTGTCATTAAGGATATCACTGATATACAATCTTATGAAGGTTTCGCATGAGCCACATTGTGGTTTCAACATTCACCCATATTATCAAGTTTCCCCCCGATCCCATTGCAGTTGCAGTCACTGTCTGTCAGTGCAGTAAGATGCTATAGAGCATTACTTGTCTTGGAGATTTTTTTAAAGTAAAACTCAGAAGTCTTAAAAGAAGAAAAATGGTAAACCAAGCAACATCAAATCAAAAACTTTTGCAAGGCAAAAACAAAAACAGTGCCTGCTATAAACAAAGTCAAAAGACAAATTCGTGTCACAAAGGGTTCTTAAAACAGAAAGCATGCCTATAAATAAGTAAAACCCAGTAGAAAAACAGGCAAAAGCAATGAAAAAATTCACATGACAACACTCTTCCAAGGGATGTGATAATGAGTACTCAGTTGTATCTTGCTGCATAAATTGGTATATTTTTAAGTGGAAAACTTGACAATAACTAGAAATTGAAAAGCACATATTTCTTGACCTAGCATTTACACTTTGAGTTTATCCCATAAATTCAAATTCTGTAAATGAAAAATCCGTAGTCTCCCCTCCTCAGCTTTATTCAGGTATAATTTCCTTCCAATAAAATTCACTATTTTAAGTGTACAGTTTGAGTTTTGCAATTACATATAGTTATATGTGGTATCCACCTGCACAGTCACTATGTAGAACATTTTTGTCTTCCCAGAAAGTTTGCAGTTAATCTATGTGACCCTTAATCTGCTTTTTGTCACCATCGGTTTTTTAAATTACTATGATTCTTTTATTTCGGTAAAATGCACATAACTTAAAATTTTTATCAGCTTAACCATTTATAAGTCTAACTGTCACTATCATTTTGTCTTTTCTAAACTTTCATGAAAATAGAACCATACACTGTGTGGTCTTTTCTGACTTAGCATAATGGTTTTGAGATTCATCCATGTTTTATCATGTAACATTCCTGTTTATGGCTAAATCCATTCCATTGTATGGATATGTCGCATTTTGTTTTCCATTCATCACTTTGTGGATATTTGGGTTATTTCCGTTTTTTTGGCTATCTGAATAATGTACTGTTAACATTAATGTCCATCTCTTTGTGTGGATGTCCGTTTTCATTTCTCTTGGATAAATAAATACCCTAGAGTTGGATTGTTGGGTCATATTGTAAGTGTGTGTTTTTGTCTTTATAAAGCATAACGTACTGGTCTCCATAGTGGCTGTACCATTTTCCATTCCTACCAGAAAGTATGAGAAATCTTTTTGCTCCATGTCATTAACAATACTTGGTATGATCACTGTTTTTAATTTTAGACATTCTAATAGGTGTGTAGTGGTGTCCCATTGTGGTTTTAATTTGTGTTTCCCTGATTACCAGTGATGTTGAGCATCTTTTCATGTGCTTAATTGCTTGTAACTTTGGAGAAGCGATTAATCAAATCTTTGGTCCATTGTTTTTATTGGGATGTTTGTCTTGTTACTGAATTATTAAGAGTTTGCTGTGTATTCTGGAGACAACCCATTTGACAGATGGATGTTTACAAATGTTTTCTCCCATGTTATGACGTGTTTTTTCTCACATTAACTGTGTCTAAGAGCAAAAATTTTAAATTTTGATGAAATCTGTTTTATTAGATTTTTCTATTATGATGCTTGCCTTTTGGGCCTTGTTTTAGAAATCTTTGCTTAACCTAATGCCACAAAGATTTTTCTTTTGGAAATTTTATAGTTTTAGCTCTTAAATTTAGGGCAGTAATTTTTAGTTAATATTTATGCATGGTGTGAGTTAAGGGAGAAGATTCATTTTTTCCTCCATACAGATATCTTCTTCCAGTACCATTTATTAAAAAGGCTGTCTTTTCCCATTGATAAATCTTGGCATATTTGTGAATCATCAGGTGATCATGTAAGTGTGAGTCGGTCTCTGGTCTGTTCAACTCTACATCTGTCTTTGTGCCAGTATCACACTGTCTTGATTATTGTAGCCTTATATTTAGTTTAGACTTCTTCAACCTTGTTCTTTTTCAAAATGTTGAACTGTTCTTTCTATATCAACTTTAGAATCAGCTTGTTTTTCTCCAAAAACAAAAGCAGTTTTCTAGGATTTGGGTTAGAATTTTATTGAATCCATAGATCAATTTGAGGAGAATTGCCATCTTAATACTAAGTCTTCCAATGTATGAACCTAGTATAACCCTCAGTTTATGTACATCTTTGTTAATTTCCCTAAGTAAGGTTTTATTGTTTTCAGTATTCAAGTATTATGTATCTTTTGTAAAATGTATTCTTCAATATTTTACTTTTGTAAATGCCATTGTAATTTTATTTTTAATTCATTTTACAGTTGCTCACTGTTGGTATTTAGAAATACCGTTGATTTTTCTACAGTATCTTGTATTTTGTTACCTTGCTAATAAATTCACTTATTCTGAAGTATTTCCTATGCACATGACTGTGCTGTTTGTAAAAAAGGACAGTTTGACTTCTTTTCAATTTGTATGTCTTCTGTCTTTCTTGTCTTATTAGCTAATTAGGGCCTCCAGGACAGTGTTGAATAGAAAGCCAACATTCTTACCTTGTTCCTGATCTTAGACAGAAAACATTTCATTTTTTACCATTGAGTATAATGTTGTAAATTATTTTTGTAGCTGTCCTTTATCAAAGTGAGAATTCCCTTCTATTCTTATTTTACTGAGGGTTTTTTAGTTTTTATTAGGAATGAGTGTTAAGTTCTGTCCATTTTCTTTTGCATCTTGCATCTTTAAATACTCTTACGATTATTCGCTTTTACTCTGTTAATATAGTGAGTTATATTGATTTTTTGGATATCAGAGCAATCTTGAATTTCTGGCATAAACCCCACTTTGTCATGGTATATTTTGCTTTTTCTATATTGCTGGATTTGACTTGCTGAAACTTTGTTAGGGATCTTTGTGCCTATTTTGTGTTCGTAGTTTTCCTGTGATGTCTTTGGTTTTTATATGAGGGTGATATTGGTCTCACAAATAATGTTCCTTCTTCCTATTATCTGAAAGAATTTGTGTGGTATTATTATTTCTTCCTCAAATGTGTGATGGAATTTACCAGCGAAGCCATCTCAAACTACAGTTTTCTTTGTGGGAAAGTTTTAAATTCTAAATTCAGTTTTCTGTAATCGATAGAGAGCTATTCAGGTTTCCTGTTTCTTTTTGGTTTTTGGTAATTTGTATCTTTCAAGGAATTTGTCCATTTCATCTAAGTAGTCAAATTTATTTGCTTAAAGCTGTTAATGATATTTAAAAAATATTTTTACTATCTGTAGGATCTGTAGTGATGTCTTCTGACTCATTTCTGATAGTGGTAGTTTTTGTCTTCAGCTTTCTCTGTTGTTTGTCCTTTTTATAATTCATTGATCTCTTCTTTGATATTTCTGTTTTCTTATTTCTTATTTTTAATTTGCTCTTTTTCTGATTTTTTTAAGGTAGACACTTATATAACAGATTTTAGGTCTTTTCTAATAAATAACTATAAGTAGTGCATAAGCATTGCTTTTTGGTTCACAAATTTTGATATGTTGGATTTCATTATCATTCATTTCAAAATAGTTGATAATTTCTCTTGTGATTTTCTTTGAAAATTATTTAGAAGTGTGTTGTTGAATTTCCAACATTAGATGTTTTCTTAGAGGTCTTGTTGCTGATTTTTAACTTGATTCCTTATGATCAAAGAACATTCTGTATCATTTCAACCTTTATAATTTTCTGTATCATGGTTCATATCCCATCATGTGGTGTATCCTAGTGAACATAGCATGTACATGTGAAAAGAACTTGTATTTGGTAGTGTTGGAAGTGGTGGTCTACAATTACCAATCAGAATTGTTTAGCTCTCCTATGTCCTTTCTCATTTTTTTATCTAGTTGTTCTGTGAGTTGTGTAACTATTTTTTAGTACCACAGATTGGTAATAACCTAAATGCCCATCCAAGTAGCTGGTTATAAATCACGGCATTTACATGTAGTGGAGTACTGTGAAACATTAGGAAATGATGAGGGGACTTACTGATAGATTACTGTGCAGCTCTAAAAAGGAATGAAAAACAAAGAAATTCTTAATATACTACTAGAGGAAATAATCTTTAAGTGAAAAAAGTAATCAAAATTGTGTTTGATATATTATTTGGGTTAGAGATGGACATGTAGATGGATGGATGGATGGAGAGATGGACTGGCAGACTATAGAATGAATGAATGAATGTGTGTGACATGTTAGTGGAAGGAGAGACAAGGACTTCTAATAGTGGTTTCTACTGGGGAGAGGTTTGGATGACTGGGCAATAGGAATTGTAGGGAGGGAAACCTTTTTTTTACCCTATTCTTATACATGTATTAGCTAATACAAATAACCTTAAAATTTTAAATATGTTTTTAAATTTGGCTTTATTTCTTGACCGTTATTTCTTCATTGGTTGTATAGACTGAGTGCCAGGTGTCTCGCTGGTTTGTTCAATGTCTTCGGGAACAGTCCATGCTGCTAGAAATTATTTTCCTTCATTATGCATACTTTGAGATGACACCTAGTGACCTACTGGCATTAACCAAGATGTTTAAAGACCAAGGATTTGGTAGTAGGCAAACGAACAGGCACCTGGTGGATGAGACCATGGATCATTTTGTGGATCGGATTGGGTGAGTATGAATGAATTGAGGTCATAGAGCTTGTTTGGAACCATGTTCAGAGCATTGATATTCTATCAGTGTAGATGGGTGAGGGGAGGGATAGGTGTATTTTTCACTTAACGGGTGAAGAAATAGATGAGTGTACCACCATGTTCCAGATCATACAAGGAGTACAGACTAGGATTGTGAGAGACATGGTCCCTCAAAATTAGTATTGCATTTATTCTTTTACTTACCATCTTAATCTAAGAGGTTCATCCATTCATTCAACAAAAAATCTGTTGAGCACACAGAGAAGACAGGTGGTGATTATACAGCATCTTGCTATGCTGATGGACAGTGACTGTAGTGGGGTGTGTGTGGGATACTTGGTGAGGGGGGGAGCCTGGTAAACATAGTGTTCTTCATGTAATTGTAGATTAATGATAGAAAAAAAAATCTGTTGAGCAACTGCTATAGGTCAGGCACTGCACAGATGCTAAGAAGACAGTGATAAACAAGGCAGATGTGTTCCCTGCCCATTTTGAGGTCATAGTCTCTGAACTTTGAATTGGATATATCCACATTTTAAGGCCTCTTCCCTCTTGAACAGATGCATACTTGAGCAGAAAGACTGTTTGGGTCATGTGTAATTGGTGGCTCTAGAAATCCTTAGTACTAAGGTTTGTACTTCAGTAGGCACAACCCACGTACGACTATCAAGTGCTTAAAATATGGCTGGTCAAATTGAGATGTGCCAAAGTGTTAACACATACTGGATTTAGAAGGCTTAGTATGAAAAAAGAATGTAAAAATTACTCATTAATAATTTTTTTTGATATTGAAGTATCTTAGATTTCACATTATTCTCCAGTGAGGTTTAGAGTAGAGTATATGACACCATGATACCTTTTTTCCCAGCTACTTCAGTGCCCTTATCCTGGTGGAAGGCATGGATATTGAATCCTTGCATAAGTATGCTTTGGATGACAGAAGAGAATTGCACCAGTTTGCCCAGGACGGGCTTATTTGTCAGGTAAAGTTGGAACAGCCTCCTTTTCAGATGATTTATAGTTAATAGTATGTTTTTAACTGCTCAACTGCACTGCCACATAACATTTTTCTTGTTGTGGAATTTGAAGTCCTACATTATTAAGAATTGAATCTGGAAGAAATCTCAGATTTGTCAGTTATCCATACAGACAGAGGTGATAGGTGAATCTGTGGAATGAGTAGAGGCACTCAGAGAGATGGTAAAAGGCCAAAGAGGCCCAAAGACAAAGCCTTGGTGGGTGTCTGCATTTATGGAGCCTGTGAAAGAAGAGGAAAGGGGAAAAACATTGAGATGGGATGGTTAGAAAGACAGAAAATGAGATCAGAGAAAGTTCAAGAAATAGCAGAGGAAATTTGGTGGAGTCTTCATTTGAACATGTATTCTGTAATCTTAGATGAAGATAATTTAAAATCAGGAGAAAAAAATGTGGGTAAAGGGAAGAGTAATTGGAGAGTTTATTAGTGAGTAGTCGGGAGCTTGGGAAGAGTAAAGTATCAGAATGGGAGAGGGAGCCGCTGTGGATAAAAGGAAGACTTACTAAGATGATGAAGGATCCTGTGGAGAGGTCTTAACCCTTTCTTTTTAGTGTCACAGATGTTATTCTTTTCCTAGGATATGGACCATTTGATGTTGTCTTTCGGGGACATTCCGCATCATGCCCCAGTGCTGTTGGCTTGGGCTCTCCTCCGTCACACCATGAATCCAGAAGAGACGAGCAGTGTTGTCCGGAAGATAGGCGGTACAGCCATCCGGCTGAATGTATTTCAGTACTTGACCCGACTGCTCCACTCATTGGCCAGTGGGGGAAATGATGTGAGGCTCAAGCTGTTGGTATTTGAGTGTGAGAATGGGCAAAAAATAGGGCATAAGCTCACTAATGAATCAAAATAATAGTAATAATCATAATAGTGACATGGATAATGATAATGTTGTAAGTGACCTTTATAGACCATTTGCTATGACCAAACACTGTGCTCAGCACTTTCTGTATATTATCTCATTTCAGCCTTACAACAGTTCATTGCCCTAGGGACCATCCTGTTTTACACATTAGGAAATTGAGACTCAGAAATATAGCTGCTCACAGGAACATTAATTGCCAGTTAGTGGTGCATTTGGTTTGAATCCACTATGTCTGACTCTGCCACTATGGTCTGTCTCCTAGAAGATAGCTTTAGCCAGATTGCCTGGAGAAATCTTTTTTGGGTGCTTACTCATTCACCTGTAACAGCATGAATTAGAAATCCCTTGAGTCTTGTGTTGGGGCTTAATTTCAGTGGCAGTTTAGTCAGCTTGTTTTGATACGCTAAAATGAAACCATAGCCAGCAGACCCCAGTCGGCGGCACTGGTTGGTTTATCTTGGAGACAGTTCAGGCAGTTGCATCATTCATATCAGCACACAGACCTTTCTCTGGACTGGATTATTCCCCATGAAAACTTTGATCATTTTTAAAATGGTTCCTATTGATTTTATTCTTGACTTAGCTATAACATTTGTGGTTCCTGCTTTCTCTTTTCTCCCTTTGTCTTCCTGATCTTGGGACTAAATTAGGAAGCCTCGGATTCCCTTCCCATTTGTTCACAGACTGTATTAATGTAGGATTATGTTCAATGGGGAAGAGTTGTGTCATTCCAAATTACCTACTCCTTTGCCGTTACAGTGTACCACCAGCACTGCATGCATGTGTATCTACGGGCTCCTTTCCTTCGCTCTCACCTCTCTGGAGCTGCACACGCTGGGCAGTCAGCAGGTCAGTGTCTAGCTTCCATGAGGCTCTCTACACTGCCCAACTCTGCCTTCATGTCTCCAAGATAACCCTTTGGAGTTGATTTAACAAACACCATACATTTCAGGTATTAATTTGTGCATTGGCTGGAACATTGCTATAACAAGGAAATTTGTTTCACAGTGTATACAGATATCCAATCTTTTTTTTTTTTTTTGGTATCATTAATATGCAATCACATGAGCAACATTGTGGTTACTAGATTCCCCCCATTATCAAGTCCCCACTTATACAGATATCCAATCTTATGTTGTACAACTGAAACCAATACATGTCAATTATACCTCTGTAAAAAGATTAAATTTGTTTTCATTAATGATTTGATACTCTGGCATAGAGTACTATACTTGATTCTTTTCCCATATTTACCAGTTTTCTCTAGTATCCTACGAAGGTGGCTAGTGAGGGTTTTAAAATATTTTTACATATCATTGTGAACTCACAGGTTTAAGTCTATAAACTGTTTTAATCCATTGCAGTTAGTCCTAACCTTTGGGTTGCCCATCTTTGGCAGTAAGAGCCCTTCCAGACCACCTGCTGAGTGTGGCGCCACCCTCACATGGTTGGATAGCTCGGTCCCGTTGCTTTGTGGTATGACAAACCATTGCAGCATTGCCTTAGAATAGTCCTGCCCCAGACCTGGAATCTGCCATTTCTCTAAGAAGCCCTGGTTCCTTTCAATGGGAAATGATACTTGAGAAATTTTTTTAGAAGTTAAGTCATTGTATTCCTTTTTAATGATTAGTGACTTATTTTAGAAATTGATGAAATTGGTAAACATGAAACTTTCTTATCATTGGAAAGAAAAAATTGGTGTCAATTGAAAGACTCAATTTCCAAAGCTCTAGGGCATAGAACGAACAAGTTCTGCATCCTTTGCCAAAATTCTGGTCACATTTGTAACCTGCTGTATACTTAGAAGGTTGGTATGAACATGGGTTGTAAGAGCCCTAGTGCTTGTTTTCTTTTAATCACCCAGAAAGCCTTTATTAGATTCCCACTGTGTGCCAAGGTCTGTGTTAGGTGCTGATGATAAAAAAATTAAAAGGGCATTCTTCTTGCCCTCTAAAGGGAGTGTAGCTGAGCCTTGTATATGTGGCATTTAAAAATTTGCAGTCCACTTCCCCATACATTATGTCATTTAATCCTTGCCATGTAATACTGTGAAGTGGATATTGTCACCATTTTACAGATGAAGAATTTGAAATTAAGACAGGTTAATCTATCTAACATCATACAGCAGATACAACACACTCTGGACAGGGTATATATATATAATCTTACTTTTTAGACTTGGAGTTCTTTCTGACGTCTTTTTGAAGGTATAATTGGTGTTTTTATTTCAACAGAATACAGACTCGTTCATCTAGGGAAAATAAGCCATTTTCTTCCCTTTCCTTCAACAGGATCTGATAGACACAGCATGTGAAGTACTGGCAGACCCTACCCTTCCAGAGCTATTCTGGGGGACGGTAAGTATGTCAAAGGGAGTCATGCTATGGTATTCTTTTGTAGCAAAAATATTTATCAAGCACTTACTGTGTAAAAAGTCTTAGTATATACTAAGCATATATGTCTGTTTTCTCATTTAATCTATATAAAAAAATCTATGAAGTAGATAGCATTGTTATCACCAACTTGCATAGAAGGAAAAATTATGCTGAAAGATGTGACGAGACTTGCCCAAGGTCTCACAGCTAGACAGACAACCAGGATCAGGGTCCAGTTCTGTCTGGCTTGAGTCTGTAGTCCATGTTTTTAACCGTATGCTCTTTGTCCTGTCCACCAAGTTGTGATCCACATTTGGAATCTCAGGCACCAGTAGTGCTGTAGTAACTCTTAAACTCCTGTTGGGGAGTTATCAGAGTATTATAGCTGGTCAGAGTAAGAATTTGGCTTTGGAGAGAACAGTTTCTCATTAGTCCTTAGTCTTGGCATTGACTGTAGCCTCCAGCTGCAAGGCCCAGCTGGTGGATTTTTCCCTTGAACTGTGGCCTGACTGATCTGCCCAGGTATCTTACCCCCCTTTTTACTGAGACACCATCGAGTCTTAGAGAATCACAGTGCTCCTGGGAGAAGCTGGTGTGAAGCAATACTTAGGTTGAGGGTCTGTTCTCTTGTGGGTGGCTAAATGCTGACATGTTGGTTGCTTTTCACTCTGGGAACCATGTCATGCAAAAGTGAACAGTGTTGTCTTCCTACAGAGAGGGTGGCTGGGGACAGGTTACTGGCAGCAATAGTAGTTTCTGTTCAGGTCCTAACTAAAAAATTTTTTTAAATATTTATTTTTATTTTTTAAACCATAACATTTATTGTGTAACTAGTCATTGAAATCCTTAAGCTGAACCAGATGCTGCAGCAGCTGTCCCCTTGGGTTTAGGTGTCATTCCTTCAAGGAATCCATGCTGGAATCTGTGGTGTACAAGTTTTAGGTGCCTTGTTCTGCGTATGCCACTGGTATTTCGTCCTTTTGCCTCAGCACTCCAGTTATACCTTCGCTTCCGCTTGCCTGGGCAGCCACATTTGCCACAGGGTGACTTCTGAAGGTCATAGGCAGTGGCAAAATCTTACTGTAATGATGACGTTCCCTTAGTCATCTCACTTCTGCAACTGAAACCAAAGAGCTAAATTGGTTGTTGATAGCCTTTTTCAGTGGAAATATGCAGGTCTTCAATTATTAGGTGATGATGTCTGCCTAAAAGAAAGGATTAATTTTAGATTTTCTTAAGATTGCTGGGCAGTTTGGAGATGGGTTAAATCGTGGATAACGTGAAGGTCAGTGACTTCTCCCCTTGCACGTAGGAGCCAACTTCTGGTCTTGGGATCATTCTGGACAGTGTGTGTGGAATGTTTCCCCATCTCCTCTCCCCACTCCTGCAGTTGCTGCGAGCCCTTGTATCAGGGAAGTCTACTGCCAAAAAGGTAGGTGGTTCAGTTGGATGCCTGAAGAAAGAGATTTTTTAGAAATCCTTTCTGCTTTCTATGTTGAAGTTTCACTGCCAAGGTAAGAATTAGTCTGAAGATGAGTGAGAAATGCCAGAGAAAGTGCCTCAGTTCTATAGAGTTAAGTGAAGATCTTTTTATTAACTATCTGTTGTAGATACTGAGGGAATAGGACAAAATATAAAGGTACTGAATAGCTAATTGGAAGAGAACAATAGATAAATGATAGATAGGTAGATAAATAGATACATACATAGATAGATAGATACATAGATACATAGATAAATAAATCATAAAGCGAGGTGGTATATAGTAACTGTCATCTGAGTAGTAGAAACCATACTGTTCAGCAGACAGTTATCTGTGGGGTGAGGGGCCTTGAGTTGGGGGTTAAGGATAGTGCAGATTTGGCAAGGAGTAGAAGCAACTCCAGGGACAGTCACAGTTAGTAAGAAGGGTTAGTAAGAAGTTTGAAGGTCAGCACGTACACAGTCTGGCTGAAAGAGCAGAAAAGCAGATGTGGGAGGCCTCACGTGTCCCCTAGGTAAATCTGTGGCTGGGTTTTTTTCTGCATGTTGGCAGGTGTATAGTTTCTTGGATAAGATGTCTTTCTACAATGAACTTTATAAGCACAAGCCCCATGATGTGATCTCCCACGAAGATGGAACTCTGTGGCGGAGGCAAACACCCAAACTCCTTTACCCTCTTGGTAAGGTAGAGACCCTGGTTGGGGAACCTCTTTCCTACTGCCTGTATTTAGACCCCATCCTTGCTGTTGTAATTATTTCATGCCAAGGTGCCCTTAAAGCAGTTCTTTCTCCTCTCCAATGTGCTTGTTGATTTGTTGATAAGTATTAGTTGTCACTTTTGTACATCGTTACATTGTTTTATTTAAAAAAAGAATGCATGTCATTGTAACAAGTGAAATAACTCCAAGATATATCTTAAAAAGTTTATCTGTCTTCAGACCAATCTCCATCAGATAATCAACGTCAAGGGTTTGGTGTGTGCCCTTTACACATTTCTGTGTACCCTCACAAATTCATTCTGCAAGCTGATTTAATTACATATGGACCTGACTCATTGTTTTTAATAACTACATAATTTTTCTTGATGTTTCATAATTTTTTATCCTTCCTCTACTGAGGGAACTATAGTCTGTGTCTAGTTTTTGCTACTACAGACAATGCTAAATTGATGTACCCTCACGTACTGGTGCTTTTGTTTTTAGTACATAGAATTTCCCAGGTGTGATTGTTGGGTAAAACGGTATATATAGTAAAGTTTTAAATACATGCCCACTGACAGATGAAATGGATAAACAATGTGGTACATATAGACATATATATGTATACATGCACACATACACACACACACAGTGGAATATTATTCAGCCCTTAAAAAGAAAGGGAATTCTGACAAAAGCTGCAACATGGATGAACCTTGAGGACATTATAAGTGAAGTATGACAGTCACAAAAGGACAAATACTACATGATTCTATGCTTTTTAAAATTAAAATATCATTGATATACAATCTTATGAAGGTTTCACATGAACAACATTGTGGTTTCAACATTCACCCATGATCATCGAGTCCTCACCCCGCCCACCCCCCATTGCAGTCACTGTCTATCAGCTTAGTAAGATGCTATAGAATCATTACTTGTCTTCTCTGGGCTATACTGCCTTCCCCATGATCTATCTATATTGTGATTGTGAATTATTGTGCCCCTTAATCCCCTTCTCCCTCCCCACCCACCCTTCCCAACCCCTCCCCTTTGGTTACCACTAGTCCCTTCTTGGAGTCCGTGGGTTTGCTGCTCTTTTGTTCCTTCAGTTTTGTTTTGTTCTTATACTCCACAAATGAATGAAATCATTTGGTACTTGTCTTTCTCTACCTGGTTTATTTCACTGAGCATAATACCTTCTAGCTTCATCTGTGTTGTTGCAAATGGTAGGATTTGTTTTCTTCTTATGGCTGAATAATATTCCATTGTGTATATGTACCACATCTTCTTTATCCATTCATCTATCGATGGACACTTAGGTTGCTTCTGTATCTTGGCTATTATAAATAGCGCTGCAATAAACATAGGGGTGCATATGTCTTTTAAAATCTGGGGTCTTTTTTTCTTTGGGCAAATTCCTAGGAGTGGAACTCCCAGGTCAAATGGTACTTCTATTTGTAGTTTTTTGAGGAACCTCCATATTGCTTTCCACAATGGCTGAACTAATTTACATTCCCACCAGCAGTGTAGGAGGGTTCCCCTATCTCTGCATCCTTGCCAGCATTTGTTGTTTGTCTTTTGGATGCTGGCCATCCTAACTGGTGTGAGGTGGTATCTCATTGTGGTTTTAATTTGCATTTCCCTGATAATTAGCGATGTGGAGCATCTTTTCATGTGCCTGTTGGTCTTCTGAATTTCTTCTTTGGAAAAGTGTCTGTTCAGATGCATGATTCTAATCTTATGAGGTACTTAGGGTAGTTAGATTTAAAGAGACAGAAAGGAGAATGGTGGCTGACTGGGACGGGGCTGGGGAAATGGGGAATTATTGGTTATTGGGGACAGAGTTTCAGTTGTGCAAGAGGATAAAAATTCTTTGGATGGACAGTGATGGTTTCACAACAGTGTGAATGTACTTGATGCCACTGAACTTTATACTTAAAAATGGTTAAGGTGGTCAAGTTTATGTTATTTTACCACAATTTTTGAAAAATAAATAAAAAGTTTTGGATAGTGCCAAGTTGTTATAGGAAAATGAAGTAATTATTTTCCTGCTGGCAGCACATAAGAAAGACTGGGTAATATACACACAAGCTCACTGTATTCTAGGTATTCAAGGCATGAAATATAGAAAGAACACCTTACTCTCCCAAAGGATCACCACTGATCCACTTGACTGAGGCACCTGTAGTCCTGTCAGTGGTCTTTTTGTAGTCGTCATTTGAATAAAAAACCACTCTCTGCACTCAGCTGTTTTTCTTTCTTTTTTTTTTAATTGAAGTATCATTGATATACAATCTTATGTTGGTTTCAAATATACAACACAGGAGTTCAACAGTTACATTATTAAATCCTCACCCCCACTAGTGTATAGTTAACTATCTGTCAACATAGGAAGATGTTACAGAACCATTGACTATATTCTCTATGCTGTACTACCATCCCTGTAACCAACTTATATGATGATTGGGAATTTCTGTGTCCCTTTATCCCCCTCACCTTCCCCACCCACTCACCCCAACCCCTCCCCCATGGTAATCACCAGTTACCTTTTAGTGTCTCTGCCTACTGCTGTTTTGTTCATTTTGTTTTGTTTTTATATTCCACAAATAAGTGAAGTCATATGATATTTGTCTTTCACTGCCTGGCTTCTTTCACTGAGCATAATACCCTCTAGATCCATCCACGTTGTTGTAAATGGCAGGATTTCTTTCTTTTTTTTTTTTTTTTAATAACTGAATAATATTCCGTTGTGTATATGTACATCTTTAGCCATTCACCTACTGATGGACACTTAGGTCGCTTCCATATCTTGGCTATTGTAAATAGTGCTGCGATAAACATAGGGGTGAATGTGTCTTTTTTGAATCAGGGATTTTGTCAGTTGTTCTTCAGACACGTGGAATGACTCAGTTCCCCAGATGACAAGAGAGGGTTTTGTTGGTTTTTGTTTTGTTTTGTTTTGCTTTTTAATGGAAAAGGCTGTCACAGTGTTATCTGCTCGGAAGAATCTGTCTCTGTGTGGTGCATGTCGGTGTCTGGTGTGGCACAGGAATTGCTTCTTCCCGTTGTGTCCTCGGATATTAGACTAATTTCTCTTCCCGCCTTCTTCAGGGGGTCAGACCAACCTTCGCATACCCCAAGGCACTGTGGGCCAAGTCATGCTGGATGATCGGGCTTATCTGGTCCGCTGGGAATACTCGTACAGCAGCTGGACCCTCTTTACCTGTGAGATTGAAATGCTGCTTCATGTTGTTTCTACTGCAGGTGAGGTCAGCTTTGGGAGACATCACTATGGGGAAGGAAAATGGACATACTTGGAGGATTTGAAGGATAAACAAAGAATTCAGAACTGTCCAGCCTGAGATTAGAGTAACTTGTTTATCTGGGTCTCAGAGACCTTTCAGTGATCTTAGAGGGGTTGTTTCCCATGAGGTCACAGGCTTTCTTTCCCCTCAGATGTGATTCAGCACTGCCAGCGGGTCAGACCCATCATTGACCTGGTCCATAAGGTCATCAGCGCAGACCTTTCCATAGCAGACTGCCTCCTGCCTATCACGTCCCGCATCTACATGCTGCTGCAGCGGTGCGTCTCTGGGCCCACGCCCACTCGTCAGAGTCTGCACCTGTTCCGGGGTGGGAAGCCCTCGAGTGATGCTTGTCACCAGCTGAGGGTTTTCCTGTTTTTACATCCCTGCTGATAGGAGGGACTTGGGAAGAGATAAGTGGAGAATATTTGGGATAGAGCACGTTGTATCGTTCACTGTCCTGAGTATAGTGCCTGTTCTCCAACTTAGGTTAACAACAGTGATTTCCCCCCCTGTTGATGTCATTGCTTCTTGTGTCAATTGCTTGACTGTTTTGGCTGCCCGGAACCCAGCAAAGGTGAGACCCTAAGCCTTCCTCCTAACAGCCAAAAAACGTTGCACTTGGGGTATACCTGAAGGCACGTGAACATTTGATTGTGCTTCTCCTTTCTCAGGTCTGGACTGACCTTCGTCACACAGGCTTTTTACCATTTGTGGCCCACCAGGCTTCCAGTATGTGTCAGATGATCAGGTGAGCCAGCTCTTGGGGTGGGTAGAGTATATTCCCTGGCAGTACCATATACATTTCAGGTCTAGACTAACTTCATTAGTTTTAAAGAAGCTTCTCTTTGCTGTTTACTATGTCTTCTTCTTGCCTGTTTAGCCCTCTGACCAAAAGTAGGAGAGATGAGTGAGGACAAGGCAAAGCAAATGATGGGACTTGGGACACAGAGGCTGCTCTCTTCTTAGGCCAGTGCTGGTGGCTCCCAGTCTGTAAAGCTTGAGAGACAGAGAGGTGGTGGCTCTCATCCCGCAGCAACCACCTTAGGTACTTGGGAGTTACCTTTCCAGCCTAGAGAATCCAGAGGGTCTGGACCCGGAGGCCTGGCTTCCTTCTCTTAAGCCATAGTCACTCTGTGCCTTTCCTTGTTTCATGGCTACTCGAGATTGCCTGGTAGACCAGCTGTTAATATATAGGCTCTATCTTATTACCCAAGCATTCCCTCATTGCTCTCTCTCGCTTATAAGAGGAGGACATTTTTCTGACTTTTTTTTGGTTTATTTATTTGGTTCTTCACTTTAAACCTCTTAAGGTTGTACATTAATAAAAAATGTTCTCAATGTTCACCCTGTGTATAAAATTGCCTAGATTTGATTAATTCCTTTGCAGAGCTTTCCTATTTTGTACTCAAGCCATCTAGACAGTAATAAGAACGCTCTGTGATTGAATTTCATTGAAGCTTTGAAATCATTGCATCATTTTCTTCCCTCTGCCTGTCTTGTCTTTTCCCAGTGCTGAGGGGATGAATGCTGGAGGGTATGGAAACCTCTTGATGGACAGTGAACAGCCCCAGGGCGAGTATGGGGTCACTGTTGCCTTTCTGCGCTTGATCACCACTCTTGTCAAGGTAAAATCTGGTCAGACAGAATCATCTGAAGTAGTTCCCCTGCCTCCTGCCATTGTGGTCATCTTGTCTGTAGGTAGAACAGCTGTCCTCAAGTTAATGGGTATGGCAGTTTCTGTGTACTGAGTATTTACTATGGGCCGGGTTCCATAGTAGGTGCTCTTTCTGTGTTAATTTATTTACTACTCAGAGCCAGTGTGGTGATTGTAGTGACTATCAAGTTATTTCGACTGTCGCCCAGGGTATAATACATATATTTTGTGTCACATCCCAGTATACACATATGTGTATTATACTTCTGAAGCACTACTCTTATTATGCAGGATCTGCTCGGATGTTTTAAGCTAATCTCACAATTCACTAATGGGTCACAACTCAGTTTGAAAAATAATGGTGTAGTGTGGATTTTGGAGTCAGTCAGAATTCAGGTGGACTGCTTACTAGCTGCATGACTGTGGGCAAATACTGGATTTTTCAGAACCTTTGTAAAATTGGAGTGATAAATGATCTCTGCCTCATGGAGCTGTTGAGAGGGGAAAAGCCCTCCATGTATTTCCTGCCTGCAGGAGTCAATTAGTGAATGCTTACAGAGATAGAAACAGTCCTATAGAGAAAGCGATATAGATAAAGATGTTAATATATAAAGAACGCATTCCCAGTTTTAAGGTAAGGAAGCTAATGTTAACCAGTAATATGAGGACAAAGAATTTTGAGTATCTTAATCTTCTTTCTGGTTTCCTGGTGATGTCGTAGAGTTTAGGGGGGTGCTTTTGGAGTAAATCTCTAATAACCACGTGATTTTTCCTTAAATGGCATAGGCCCTCACAGGCATGGTTTCTTGTAGGGGCAGCTTGGTAGCACCCAGAGCCAAGGGCTGGTGCCCTGTGTCATGTTTGTGCTGAAGGAGATGCTTCCCAGCTACCACAAGTGGCGCTATAACTCCCACGGCGTGAGAGAGCAGATCGGTAAGGAAAGCCTGGGCAAGAAGAGCTGAGGGATTCCTGGCTCCCCGGAGATCTGCCCTTTTCCTGGGCTAAGGGTCATCACGCAAGGCCATCACATTCCTGTCTTTTCCGGAGTCCAGGTTGCCTGATCCTGGAGCTGATCCACGCAATACTGAACTTGTGCCATGAGACAGACTTGCATAGCAGGTAGGAGGGACGTGATTTCGGGGGCTTGATGCTCCAGGGTGCTGCCACTCCCCCAGGGAAGACACGGGCTTCTGCTGGGCAGTGCCATCTTGTTCTCCCGGAGAGCTCGCTGTGGTTGAGCCCAGAGCTCAGAAGTCTTGAGGTTCTGATTTGCTTCCCACTGGACTGTTTATCCTTCCTCCCTGTAGGGCGAGAGGAGCAATTGAAGTGGGAATGCTGTTGTTTCCGATGAGGCTGTATGCGTGTACACACAAACCAGCCTTTTATGATCTTTATGAAAGTTATGCCTGTTCTTTGGAAAATAATTAGTGCAAATTGCCCTTCATAAACCTTTTTCCCAGAGATGACTAAGTTAGTCTGTATTCCACTGGTTTTTTCCTCTGCTTGTAGTAACTGCTCTGAAATTTCCTTCCCATGCCACTACATACCAGTCTGTCTTGTTTTAGTGGTTCTGTGCATTCCACTGTGTGGGTTAATCATGATTCATTTCATTAAACATACCCATTAACTGATGGACATTTAGATCATTTTTCAGGGTGGTTTTCAAGATCAGATCTGTTTAAGGAAAGTGACTAGAGTACCTTCACCTGGCAAAAAGGGCTGGTCTGTGTTACTGATGCCCAGTTGTTAGGTTTGGACGGCACCCTTTTCTTCCAGTAAAACACCTGGTGGCTCCCTAATAACTCAGAATACATGTCTTCCAGTCACACCCCCAGCTTGCAGTCTCTCTGCATCTGCAGCCTGGCCTATACAGAAGCAGGACAGACCGTTATCAATATCATGGGCATTGGTGTGGATACCATCGACATGGTGATGGCCGCGCAGCCTCGCAGGTAGGGCTCACTCCCCACTTTCTCCCATTTTTATTGTGCCTGCATGTTCTAAGAACCCTGGTTTAAGTTAACATGTGATAGCTTTTTCAAGACAACCTTGCTCTTCGTAGGACCTAGCCTTTCTATAACCTAGTGGCTGATGTATGTAGCCTGGCACATAGTGAAAGGAGTTGATTGGTCCTCCTCTTTCCTAGTTTGGACTGGGGCTTCTAACAGAGGCTGTTGAACTCTGGGATTATTGTTGGAATCTAATTCATGAGAGCACATATGTTGTGAATGAAGTCATTTGTCTGAATCAACTTTGGTTTCCATTTGGCACCCTAGTGATGGGGCAGAGGGCAAGGGGCAGGGCCAGCTGCTCATCAAGACAGTGAAACTGGCATTCTCCGTCACCAACAATGTTATTCGGCTGAAACCTCCTTCTAACGTGGTGTCCCCCCTGGAACAGGCTCTCACACAACATGGTATGTATTTCTCCTCCAGTCAGCAGCATTTCTGACCATAAGTACTTCCTTCAGGCTGTTTTTAAAGGGCAGCAGTATCTTTTCTGATGAACTCCCTAAGGAAATGTGGGGATGATCGCCAGCTCCCATCCTGGACTTAGAAACAAGAGGGCTGGACGTCATACTTCATTTCTGCCTCTTACTAATGGCAGAGAGTACTTAATGCACGTGGGGTCACACTGCCCTGGTTCACATTTGGCTCCAGCCAGCTCTGTGACCTTGGGTACATTATTAGACAACTCTGCCTCAGGTTTCTTGTCTCTAAAATAATAATAGTTCTTACATTATGAGTTTATAATGAAGATTACATTAGTACCTGTAAAACTTGGAGAGAAATTCCTGGTACCTGCCAACTTTTGCGTGTTGCTATTTTTTTTACCTTAAACTGCCCATTTCATCTCTTTGGTTCCTGGGTTCCTCATTTTTAAGTGGTGTTTGTATAATGTCCAAGAGAGACTCAAGGTGAATCATTTGGGGATTTTTATCATTTGCATTTCAGTACAGTGCTTCAACATGATGTCTTTTTCTAACCTACTTGTTAAAAAACTACCTCTTTCTTCAAAATGTATCTCTTTCTGCTTTTAATTAATTGGAATGAGCTCTTTACTTCCACATCCTGCCTCTGCCCTGGGCTACTGACAAGAGAATGATACGGCCACCTGGGTTCACACTGGCCCTCCAAGTACCTGAGGAGAAAGTCCCTCACATATATGAGCCTTTGTTATCAGAAGCCTCTCAACAGCTTGAATGAGGCTCACTTGGTGTCTGAACAGCTTTTTGTGCTTCTTCAGGTGCCCACGGGAACAACCTGATTGCTGTTCTTGCCAAATACATCTACCACAAACACGACCCTGCTTTGCCACGTCTTGCCATCCAGCTGCTGAAGCGTCTGGCCACGGTAGGATCCCGCTTAACCAACCAGAGCCCTGGAGACCTGACTTGGTGCTGGAGACTGCCCTTGCCCTCTCCCAAGAGAAGCAGCTGACTCGGACTTCTCTCTCAACGTGATGGACGAATTGTGTCTTATGAGGGTTTTTTCCCCTGATTACAAAAAGCATACATACTCATTTAAAAAATATTTCCTAAATGTTACAGTTAAGTGTAACAGAAAGTTGAGGTGCCCTGTGATCCCCTTGTTCCAAGAATCCATATGAGCTGGTTGGTGCACATTGCTCCAGATTTCTTTTTATCTGTGGTTATGTGTTAAAGGTGTTTGGGTGTGTGCTTTTGTTCTGTACAAAAGTAGAATCTGCTATACACACTGTTCCTCGACTAGCTTTCTTGACTTAACACGTTGCAAGTGCTTCCTTACGGTGTACTCTCTTTGATGCCCTAGAACGGATGCTCGTAATTTATTTGGGCTATTTTCTATCTTTCACTACTATAAACAGTGCTGCAGTGAACATTATCCAGAGAACTCTGTAAACTTTTGTTTATTCCTAAAATTTGGTAGATATCGGTGACCATTTTAGTTTTTATTAGACATTTCCAAATTGTCCTCCAGAAAGGATTATAATAGTTTATATTCTTAACATCAAATCTTGTATCCTTGCCACAGTGGCTTCATCAGTTTTTTAATCTTTGTCAATCTGATAGGCAATACTACCTTATTTTTTACTTTGCATTTATTTAACCATGAGAGGAGTTGTGCATCTTTTATGTTCATCACCATTTATTTATTTCTTCTGGGACTTCATGGGCGTCCTCTGCTGTAGTTTGGGGTGATACTCCTTTTGACCTGCCAGAGCTGTGTTGGATGTTTCCTGTTCTGCCCATTTTTTGAGAGCTCTTCAGAATTCCCTTTTGCAGGAGCCTGTCGAGGTTTTTCTGCAAGTAGAGCTCTAAGCCCATGTGTTCTGGCCTCTACAGGTGGCCCCCATGTCAGTGTATGCCTGCCTGGGCAATGATGCAGCTGCCATTCGCGATGCCTTCCTGAGGCGGCTGCGGGGCAAGACTGAGGACATGCGCATCAAAGTCATGATCCTGGAATTCCTCACAGTTGCAGTAGAGACTCAGCCTGGCCTTATTGAACTGTTTCTGAATCTTGAGGTGAAGGATGGCAATGACGGCTCCAAGGTGAGCCTGCGCCTGGGATGAAGCTGGGAGATGGCTCGCTGGTAGGCGGGTACTGGGCTCCGCAGGTGCAGGTGCTGGCAGCAGCTGTGGGGCTGAGTGCTCGCTGCCCCCATGCAGGAATTTAGCCTCGGGGAATGGAGCTGTCTCCACGCGGTGCTAGCGCTGATTGATTCCCAGCAGCAGGACTGCTACTTGTGCTCGCCCCTGCTGCATCGCGCAGCCATCGCCTTTCTGCACGCCCTGTGGCAGGACCGTCGGGACAGTGCCATGCTGGTCCTCAGAACCAAGTAAGGCTGACTCCAGGGCTTATTTGCCTCCAAGACTTGTCTGTAAAATGGGAGTAACGGTAGTTCCTGTCTTAGAGGCTTCCTGTGGCAGCTCACTGAGCATGTGCATCAAAAGGGCTTGGTGCCTGATGCAGTGCGGAGGAGCCTCACTTAGTGTCATCTTTAAGGTAAAGACGTGTTTACCTCAAGAAGTTGCCGCTGTTTGTAACCTTCAAAACGCGTTGAGAAACAGTAGGCTCAGATAAGAGTGGCTTGCTAATCACTGAGCTCCGCGAAACACCCTTCTCTTGGAGCCTGTTTGCAAAGGGAAGGGGTGTCAGAGACGCTAAACATGGGACTGTTGCCCTTCCTGCCCTCCCAATCCCTTCTTTTTGAGACTTTTGGAGATGTGCCAGTGGAATGAACCAGTGGAATTTTCACTGGGCAGCTCCCTCACATAAAATTGTAGGTCTTAAAGGAAAACATAATTGTATCTATGGAATCCTTTATGTCTGTGTAGGAGCAGGTGAGCCCTGAGACATGTTAGGATTGGGACTGGTAACCAATGGAGGAATAACCATCAGAGGGAGGTGGAGAGATGAGAAAGGACTGTGAAAGGGTGTATGATTGCCAGCACACATGTGTTTTCTTTTTAGACCCAAGTTTTGGGAGAATTTGACCAGTCCGCTATTCGGAACCCTCTCTCCTCCTTCAGAAATGTCTGAGGTAAGCTGTGTGGTGGTCGGAACAGTGACTGGAAGTCCCTGGGAGGAAAGGCTGGGCTGTGAGACTGAGGTGTAGGCACTGGTTCCTCCACTAAATAGCCAGAACGTGTTCTTCCCTGAACTTGTTCCTCAGAGGAGTGCCTGCTTGCTTTCTCACTGACGCCTTGCTCTGGGAAGGAGAGCGGCAGGCCCTGCTCTCTGTGGATGGCTCCGTGGTCTTCTTGACTCACTCGGAGACACCATGGACCTGACCCTTCTGCTTTTGCAAGTCCAGTGCCCATTCACATTCGATAGGGAGTCTGCTTTCTTCTGTTTTAATTACTGGGTTCCTGTTCTGTTCTAGGAGGCGGGGGGACACCAGGGAAGAGGTTCTCTTGACTGGTGTCTGCTCTGCTCTGCCCTCTACAGCCCAGCATCCTGGAAACCTGTGCTCTAGTTATGAAGATCATTTGCTTGGAGATATACTATGTAGTTAAGTGAGTCCTTTCCCCTTTTGAGATTTTAATTAAAAGGTGGGGTGAGGGTGGCCTACCACTGGGTGCATGGCTTCATGAATCAAGGCGGAGGAAAGGGCTGATTTGGAGCCATGTATGGAGGGCTGCTGAGCTGGGTCCCTGGCCAGTCCATTGATGGTATTTATGATTGTCAGAAGAGTTAATTGTGAAGCAAGCTCCACGTATCTGGGATTTTATGGAGGAGGAATCCTGGAAAAGGCTTCAACCTAACCCATTATGTTGAGCAAGAAGTATGAGCCCCACACATTGGAGGTGATCCGGAGCTATCTGCCTTTCAGCCCATGTGAGGTTGCTTTCTCTGCCTCAGCAAGGCTCTGTGCCCATCACGTTCCCATCTGCTTTCAAGATCTAACTGTAGGTTTTGTTTTTTCTTGACACCCTAGGGGCTCACTGGACCAGTCATTAAAAGACGCACTCAAGAAATTTTCCAGTGAGAAGCGTTTCACCTACTGGTCAGGATACGTCAAGTCCTTGGCGGTTCACACGGCTGGTATGGAGGGCAGCAGCTGCACTTCCTTGGTAGAGTATCAGATGCTGGTCTCCGCCTGGAGGATGCTTCTCATCATCGCCACCAGTCATGTAAGACCCTCCTGGAGTGAGTTTGCCCCTTGGCTTCCTCACAGCCATGTGCTGGTTTGCCTAGCAGATGCAGCCCTTTGGGATAAAGACTAAGTCAGGGTTTTCCTCTGAGACCTAAAATGTCAACAGGTTCTGTGCCCAAAAAAGGGGGTTAGCATGGGGTGTTGGAGGGTATTGGGTCCAAGAAGAGACCCCTAGGAAAAGTGCTGAGAAGTAATTTAAAATCCATTCATTCATCCATCAAAGGCTCCTGTAGCTAACTTATGTGGTCTTGGGCAGGTCTTAGGGACCTCTTCCTCCACCACCCACCTCTCACCCATGTGTGTAACTGCCGCCTTGTGCCCTGTGCACGCTGGTAAATATTTGTCAGCTAGTCAGTAGGCAGCTGAAACAGCCACTGCAGCACCCTCTCTAGTGAGCAGTTTGCCTTCATTGGCTCTAGAAACTGCATTTCCTGGTCTTAGAAAAAGAATAGAAGCCATTGTCTCTGCACTGTGTCTACTGAGAGTTGGTTTTTGTAAAGCAAGTGAACATTTGAGAAGAGTTGGCAGTTTTAAGGACTTGGTGTTGAACTGTTCTTCCCCGGGGAGAACATTAATATCTTGACTTCATTAATAAGTTCAGCTGGATAGATGTCCCTTCTTCAAACACACTCTTCCATCTTTTGTGAGTGGCTCCCGTCTTCCCTGGTGCCAGACCGCCCCACAGCCTCGGGGCTTAGCTGTGGCACAGTGGTTGTGGGCCCCTGAGACTGCACACACACCAAATGGCTCAGCCATCTTCGGGAATGGTTGATTCTCTAGGGAACAACCTGAGTGTCATCTGCCTTTTAGGCCCTAGTGAGGCAGCAGTTCTTAAATTGTATCTCTGCAGATCCCACCATCCTCTTCTCAGGAAACCTATTTGGTTAAATCCAGGATATTGACCACATTCATTCATTTAGTGGGTATTAATGGAATGCTCACCATGTGCCAGCTGCTGGGGATACAACAGTAAGGCAGATAAGGTAGATAAGGTCTTTGATCTCATGAAAAGTGTCCTGGGAGAGAGGAAAAATATGAACAAATTCACAAAGAAGCACAGTTTCAGATTATAATTCACTGTGCAGGAAGTGATCAGGATGCTATAGTAGCATATGCTGAAGTAGAACAGGAGGAGTCAGGGAGGCCCTCTCTGAGAAGGTGTCCACTCCGAGACCTGAATGTGTGAGAGAGGCTTCCCGGCGGATTGCCTATGGGAAAGAGCCGGCGGATGGAGTCATAAGTGCAGGGGTCCAGAAGTGGACAAGAGTTTCGTATGTTCAAGGAGGAAGAAGGTGGCCATTAGGGCTGGAGTAAAGTGAGTACAAATGGGGGTGGTCCCGAGATCGTTTGGACCCAATCCTGTGGGGCCTCCCAGTCCCGGTTGAGCAGTTTGTATGTGCAGGGTACCGGGAAGCCTTCGAAGGGTCCGAGCAGAGGATGGGCATCGCAGGGAAGAGGTGAGCCTGGCTTGATTCTGGCCGTGTCTGAGGGTGGGCACAGAAGCAGCGGGGCCCTCGAGCCCCGTATTAGTCAGGAAGACAGTGACTTATCAATGACTAATTCCTCAACAGAGGACCCCATGTTTCTTTGCCTCTAAAGTCTGGGAAACCTTCCCAACTAACATTTTTTTCTGTTCTTTGCAGGCAGAGATAATGCACCTGACTGACTCTGCAGTGCGTCACCAGCTGTTTCTTGATGTGCTTGATGGGACCAAAGCATTAGTAAGTGTGTCTGGGAGATTTCACATTCCTCCCTTGGAGAAGTCAAAAAGCAGCTCACGCACCTGTAGCTGCATAAGTGGTCAGGTCAAAGGGCTCAGTTGGCCTGCGAGGCCTGAGGCCGCAGTGAGGAGGCAGAGGCCTGCTGCTGCCATGCCAGCCCCTGGTCCCTTCTCACTGTCCCACCCTTGAGCTCACTGCTGGGAAGGAAAGGCGTAAGGCCAAAAGGTGCCCTGTGGGTGGAGCGTGAATCTGCCAGTCGTGTCAGCCCGCAGGAAGCCTGACTTCTAACTGGACTGTTGTCTCTTCAGCTCCTAGTCCCAGCCTCAGTGAACTGCCTCCATCTCGGCTCCATGATGTGCACTCTGCTGCTTATCCTCCTCCGGCAGTGGAAGAGGTGAGCACCATGCCAGGAAGGCGGCCTGTGGCTAGTGCTGCCCCTTGGGGCCTGCTGCTCCTCTTTACTGCCCTTTCTCTCACCTTCCTGGAGGGGAGAAAGTGGGCATGAAATGGGTTAGCTTTCCGTCCCTGGGACCAGGACTGACACAGCAAGTGTGTGAGGCAGGCTGCCCAGTGTGCGTCCCAAGATGGAGCAAGGGGAGCCTATGGCTTTTACATGAGGTGTGTTCTCCACTCCTTTGCTACCCCATGTTACTCCCAGAGAGTTAGGTTCTGTGGATGAAATCCTTGGGCCCTTGACGGCGATCCTGGAGGGAGTGCTACAGGCAGACCAGCAACTTATGGAGAAGACCAAGGCCAAGGTGTTCGCAGCCTTCATCACAGTGTTGCAGATGAAGGAGATGAAAGGTGAGGGGCAGTGGAGTGCGGGCAGCGATCCCCCAGCCCTGCTGGGGGCCAGCCTGGGTAGGGCTTCATCCAGCCTAGAGCTGGACATTACTCCTTTGGGGGTTGAGATTTCAGTCTTGCAACTCTTATTTTCAAGAAAACTCTTTATCTTCCTTCCCTCTTTCTCCTCCCCTCTCATGGGACAGAGACTCTTCCTGCCTGGGAAGGAGGTCTTGTTGTGCAACAAGAGTTAGCATGGTGAGTGTGACGGTGTCCTCTCCCTGTCTGCTTTGCAGTGAGTGACATCCCTCAGTACTCCCAGCTGGTGCTCAATGTCTGCGAAACCCTCCAAGAAGAGGTGATTGCTCTCTTTGACCAAACCCGACACAGCTTGGCATCAGGCAGTGCCACAGAAGACAAGGACAGCATGGAGACTGATGACTGCTTCCGGCCCCAGCACAAAGACCAGCGTGATGGGGTGAGGGGGTGCCCTGGGAAGAGGTGTGTCCTTCCCATGTGCATCCAGAAAATCTGGACTGCCTGCTTGCCTGCTTTGTGCCAGGCCCTGGAGTGATTAGTGGGCAAGACAGATAATCACTGCTCTTAATGGAGTCCATGGCCTAGCAGAGAGTTAAAAAATCAGAGACCGCAGAGAAGTGTCAGAAGACCATTGTGGCGAGTCTTGTGCATCAGAAATACAGGGGGAATGTACAACTTGGGGTTCTCACCTAATCTAGGGGCTCAGTGAGAAAGTGTCTTTTAAGCAGTGACTTAAAAGCATTGGTAGAGTCGGGCAGGCAAAGGGACGGGGGGAGATTCGGGCAGCGAGAACAGCATGTGGTGAGCTGTTGGTAATAGTCACCTGAGTCCCTGAAGAAATGCTGGTGTGAGTGAAGATGCAGTGAGCCCTGGAGAGGTGACTGGCAGCCTTGACAGCGTTTTTGAGCTGGTTCCCACGTGACATAGGACGCGGTACAAGGATGTTACACAAGGGAGAGAAGTGATCATATTTGTACGCCAGAAAGATCACTCTGGATACATATATAGAACAGTGTTTTCAAACTGGGTCATGACCTATTAGTGGGTCTTGAAATGAGCTCATTTGTTTACAACTGGCATTTTTTTAATGAAGTAGAATAAAGTGTGAAATGCCAGCAAGCTGTGCAGGGTGTAAGGGTAGGTACTGTTTGATGAACATACATACGTGTACATGGAGACACAAAGTGAACAGCATTTACTACTATGGGTCATGGTCAAAAGTAAGTTTGAAAGGCCACAGTGTAAAAGAGTCAATTAGCGAAGATGTGGAGAGGTTGGAGAAGGACCATTAGGAGTCGATAGCAAGAGGGGCAGCCACTCCAGCTCTGTTCAGAGGCGGCGGGTGAGTGACCGGATGTGAGACTGGCAGTAGCACTGGGTTGGCGGCCACTCGGGTGAAGGGCATGGAGGGCCAAGGACCATCCTGGAGGGGCAGCTGCTCCCTGGGAGGGGTGGGGGAGTGGAGCAGGAGTGGGAGAGCTCACGTCAGTTTCAGACCAGCTCATTTGGAGTGTGTGCCCAGGTGAGCCAGCCCCACCCTGGCTGCCCTCCCCCAGGCCCTGTTTCCATTCCTTTACCCATCTCTGTCCCTGGGCCCCAGCAGGTGTGTGTCCTGGGCCTGCACCTGGCTAAGGAACTGTGTGAGGTTGATGAGGATGGTGACTCGTGGCTGCAGGTGACCCGCAGGCTCCCCGTCCTGCCCACCCTTTTCACCACCCTGGAGGTGAGCCTGCGCATGAAGCAGAACCTGCATTTCACTGAGGCAGCGCTGCACCTGCTCCTCACTCTGGCTCGCACCCAGCAGGTAGGAGGCAAGCCGGAGGGCACTGGGGAGCCTCTTGGCTTGTGCTGGGCAGGTTCAGGAACTGCCTGCGATTGTCCCAGAAGCTCTGGGCTAGCCTGAGAGCCTCACCTGTCCCTGGATGCAGTGGCCAAAGGGGCAGGTTCCAGGAGTGGTGGAGCCAGATAGTTTCTCATTTCACGGCTTTCTCTCCCAGGGAGCCATGGCAATAGCTGGAGCTGGCATCACCCAGAGCATTTGTTTGCCTCTCCTGAGCATATACCAGCTGAGCACCAATGGCACGACACAGGTGAGGACCAGGGGGGCCTGGATTGGCCAAACTGGAGTTCCCGTAGGACAGCACTCCCACCCCTTGGTTCTTCACTTGCCCCAGAAATCGCTCTACTTAGTGGCTTATCCACAGTGTGCCAGTGGTATGACCCCCCTGACCTACGGCAAGAGAAACTCACACAGCTAGTTGGTGGCGGACCTGAGTCCGGAGCCCGGGATTCTTTTATCTGCCCAGTGCTCTTTCCTTGTACCCACTGGCCTCAGGCCCATCTGGCCTTGCCGCTCTCCAGGCCGTGGCTGTGTCCATTCCACGGGGTTTTCTTTAAGCAGCCAGGCTGCCTTAGCTGCTGGGTTGCAAGGAGGCCCTGGTGTACCTGTCAGCTAGTGACCTAGGCACCCTGTCCTGATCCTGTCTGCTGTTTACTTCTTAGACCCCTAGTGCCTCTCGGAAGTCCCTGGATGCCCCCTCCTGGCCTGGGGTCTACCGCCTGTCCATGTCTCTGATGGAGCGCCTCCTAAAAACTCTGCGCTACAACTTTCTGACAGAGGCCCTGGACTTCGTGGGTGTTCACCAGGAGCGGACCTTACAGGTGAGGGGCTGCCGGCACTGCCAGGGGCTCAGGGTCAAAGGGGGTCTGGGCCATTTAGTGCTTGGGAGGTGTCAGTGCCCCATTTCTGAGGTGCTCTAAGGACTGCTGGCTGACTGGCCAAGCAGTGCAGCTGCTCTGCTGAGGGGAATGGTCTGGGATCTGTCAGACAGGAAACCTTAGTTGTGACACCAAGCTACCTGTTGTGCCGGTGCCTCAGTGTTTATGTGCCCAGGACCTTTCCTCCCCTCGGGGGCAGGAGCAAGCATGCCAGGTCTGTGAGTCACCCCCATCCTTTCCTATCTCTCCCTCCCAGTGCCTCAATGCTGTAAGGACAGTGCAGAGTCTGGCCTGCCTGGAGGAGGCAGACCACACCGTGGGCTTCATTCTGCAGCTGTCCAACTTCATGAAGGAATGGCACTTCCACCTGCCTCAGCTCATGCGGGATGTCCAGGTGGGGTCTTAGGCATGGTTTCTTGGAGGAGTCTGGGAAAATGCTTGGGGACCAGAGTTAGCGGGCACTCTGGGGCATTGCCAGTGAGCTGCAGGCCCCCTCCTGGTACCCTGGCTCTGCTTAGGGAGCACAGGTTTGGTTTCATGTTGTTTCCTCTGCAGCTAATTTTCCACTGCAGAGGGCAGCCTTGTAGGTTAAGAACTTGGGCTCTTTTGGTTGGACCTTGGTTCACATCCCTGAGGAACAGGCTCGAAGCAGGGAACCAGCTGGGGAAGAGGGGGCAGGGGTAGAACACAGGTTCTGGAGTCAGACAAGCGTATGTCATTTGTGTGACCTTCATCAGGTCACTTCTCCTTTCTTTAAGCCTTTTTCTTCTGTAAAATGAGGAAATAATCCCCATCTTACGTATTAGGACTGACCTTACACTGTGCCAGGCACCCAGCTAGGTCCCAGGGAAAGAGTCCAGGCATCTGCTGACCCAGAGTTGCAGGCATGTGCACGTGGCAGCTGTGAGAACCTAAGCTAAAGAATGGGCTTGGCGAGTGAGGCGCGCTGGGGTCACGCAGGGGCCCGCTGCCCTGGTCCAGGCAGCTGGCTGGGGCTGCTGCTGAGGAACCCACCGCTTGCTCCCTGTGTTTGCTCCAGGTAAACCTAGGCTACTTGTGCCAGGCCTGCACCTCCCTCCTGCACAGCCGCAAGATGCTGCAGCACTACTTGCAGGTACTGAGCGCCTGCCTGCTGTGGCTGCTGGGGATCCCGCACCCTGGCTTCTCTGTTCTCCGCCTGTTTCTTGTCTCTCCCCCAGAACAAAAATGGAGATGGTATCCCCTCAGCTATTGCCCCCCGAGTTCAGCGGCCACTCACAGCTGCCCCTGCGACCCCCTTCTGCTCTTCCTCGTCTAAGCAACTCACTGGTGACACAGAGGCCTCAGGGCAGCGAGCCTTACCCACGGTCCAGTATGGACTCCTCAAGATCCTCAGCAGGACCCTGGCGGCCCTGCGCCACTTCACCCCGGATGTCTGCCAGATCCTGCTGGATCAGGTACAGGCCGCCACCAGTGGACCCCAGCAGTAAGCCCTGGAGGTTCTGCTGGGTCCCAGTAGGCCCTAGATGCTCTCATCTTGCCTTACAGTCCCTGGACCTTGCTGAATACAACTTCCTATTTGCCCTGAGCTTTACCACTCCTACCTTTGACTCTGAAGTGGCCCCCTCCTTCGGGACCCTTCTGGCCACAGTGAATGTAGCCCTGAACATGCTTGGAGAGGTGAGTTGGGTGCTGTAGGCCCCTGGCCCTTCAACCCCAGGCTTTCTCCAAGCCCACCACTTCCTGGCTATGTCCTCCGCACGTTACCTAGCCTTCCTGAGCCCGCCTCTCCTTATGAGTAAGAACGGTGAGGCCTACCGATGGGAATTCCTGTGGGGAGTACAGGGTGTACCTATCTAGGTGGCTCAGCGTGGGGCCTGCTGGTGGGAAGCTCTAGTGAGCGGGAGCTGTCACTCTTACCTTGTTTCCCTTCCTCCAGCTGGACAAGAAAAAAGAGCCCCTCACGCAGGCTGTGGGGCTCAGCACACAGGCAGAAGGAACCAGGACGCTGAAGTAAGGAAGCCAGCCCTCCTGGAATTCGATCTGGGGCTGGGCCTACCTCACACCTGCCAGCTTTGCTCTGCACTCTGCAGCGGTGCCAAAAACCTGCCCTTCTCCCAGGTCCCTCCTGATGTTTACCATGGAGAACTGCTTCTACCTGCTCATCTCCCAGGCAGTGCGTTACCTCAGGGACCCGGCTGTGCATCCCCGGGACAAACAGCGGATGAAGCAGGAGCTCAGCTCAGAGCTGGTATGGAAGGATAGAGGGCCCTGACTGGAGTGGGTGGGGCTGATGGGGAGAGTCCCTGGGGCCCCTGCCTGGCCCCCAGTGGGGCACACAGGGCCTCATCAAGCTGCTGTTTCTCTCACAGAGCACACTCCTCTCCAGCCTCTCACGCTACTTCCGTCGGGGGGCACCCAGCTCCCCTGCTGCTGGTGTCCTCCCCTCACCTCAGGGCAAGTCCACCTCTCTCTCCAAGGCCAGCCCTGAGAGTCAGGAGCCTCTGGTCCAGCTCGTGCAGGCCTTTGTCCGACATGTGCAAAGATAGGGTGGTGCCTGCCGCCCGTCTACCACTCTCACCGCACTGCAAGGCAGCCCGGGCAGCAGGGGCGCTGCTGGTCTGCTGGGGCCTGTCTGTGACTGAGAGCAGCTCCTGTCACCTCTCCCCACAGTAACCCTGACTCCAGCCACTTGTCTGCTGGCATATTTTTGTAATAATAGATCAAGAGGTCCACAGCAGGGGCAGGGAGCCGCGAGTCTGCTCTGCTCACGTCTCATGTTCAAGATGCCCCAGAGGGGTGGGCCTCTTCTCTGACCATTCCCCACAGTACTTGACCCTGGCCCAGGGTCACGTGCAGCCAGGAGAAGCTGTACACATGGGTTAGAAAATCTGTTTCCCATGCCCTGTTCTTGCAGTTTTTTGGTAATACTGTGGTCTATTTATACAAACATTAAAATACTGTTTATAGACAATTCCAAAGCCCTGGAATGACTAGCCAGCTCTCAGAGCATCCAGCAAGTTCTCTTTGGCTGTGGGGTGGGAAGGGAGGTTTGGGGCCCGCAGGATATGTATCAACAGTTGGCTCTCTAACACCTCTGTTAATGTTCTTGGGGAGGGGGACACTGTCAGTTTCCCTTGGCCAGGCCAGGTCTGGTCCTCCATTCCTGCCACACACTTGTGTTCACCAGCTGTCTGAGCCTATGGTCACCTATAGCCTTTCTTGAATCGCTGCCCCTCCTTCCCTTCCCTCCCTTCAAGGCCCCAGCAGGGGGACCTGCTGGCCTTTGGCCTCCTCAGGACTTAACCGGAGTGCTGGGCCCCACTAATGAGCCTTAATCTAAGACCTGCCTTGTAGCCCAAAGCCACAACGTGAAGTTTCTAGAACCAGACTGACCTGAGCTAGTGTCTCTGCATGGCCACTTGCCAGTTACAGAGCCTTGAGGAGGTAACTGTCTTTTCAATCTCTGCTTTGCTCATCTGTGAGGCTGACGTGGGAATGCGTGAGTGGCCTGGCTCAGTGCCGGCTGCTGGAAGCACCGACAGCTACTGATGACTTAAACTTAACAGTTGTGCATTTTCCGATCCACTCTGCTGCCCAAATTTAGGAAGGTTTCCTTAGGACTGAAACTGTTACACAGCTTCATTTATGGGAACAGTCCTCACTGCCACTGGAGCAGCAAGGCCTTGGGGGAGGAAGCGGGGGCTGGGATGGACGCACCCTCTACCTGCCCGAGCGCTTCTGGGAGGGGAGCCCCGCCAAGAGCAGGATGGGCCAACTCCAGGTCTCTTCCTTTTCCCAGCTCGAGGCCAGTCCTGAGGTCTGTGACGCCTCTCAGGAGCGCAGGCAACATGCACACGGAGGATGGTTTATTATTTATCACTGGCTAGACAGCAAGCAGACAGGCAGAGTAAAAAGACCCATTAAAAAGTGCATGTGGAGAGGGGCAGGCAGCAGCCGCCATACCTGGCTTGTGGGAGGGGAGGGTAGCACCTGGGAGATGCTGCTCTGGGGCCCAGCCGTGCCTCTGGCCAGGCTCCCCTCCGCTCCAGGTCGTACAGAGGGCACAGCAGCCAGTCTCTGGGGCCTGCCGCACACCTGCTGCCTTCCCCCTCGGCTGCTTTTGGCAACTAGAAGGCAAGCGCTCCCTCGACAAGTGTGGACCACAGGGTTCCCTTGGACCATCTGCGCGGACCCCGACTTGGGCCTTAGCAGGGGCTGGGAGCACCGGGGTGCTCGGGGCACAGGTGGCAGGGTTGGATGCTCAGGAACCAGGTCAGAAGCAGGGCTGGGCTTGGGGAGGGGCTGGGACTATTCAGCCAGTAGGGTCCCAGCACAGCTGGATGACTTGGGCAAGGACAATGGGGTGTCTCCCCACCCTGAGCAGCTGGGTCGCCAGCAAATGGCAGCACTGTGCCCATCTTCTCATGCCTGGGACAGAATGGGCAAGAGCTTGGGGGGGCGTCTGCTTAGCTGAGCAGCTCCAAGTAGGTGACAGGGACCTTGCCCTTCCTGTTGCCTCTCTCGCCAATGAGCCAGTCGGGGTCCATGCCAGGCAGGCTGTAGACAGTGATGAGCTGAGAGGAGGGCAAAGGAAGGTCATGTCTTCGCCAGGGCAGAACTGGCCCCAGAACTAAGTGGGAGCGGGGCTGCAACCTCCCCGTGACACTGGGCATCTACTCCTTCAGAGGCAGGTATTCACCTCCTCTCCTGCGCTACGGCCACAGCCGACGAGCGACTGCTTCCTCAGAGCTCAGAGCTGCGGCCGCCTGTGCTTCCCCCACAGTCCCAGCTCTGCTCTAGGGCCCCTCAGACTTGAACAGTGGGGTAGGGCCAGCAGGCCCAGTGCTCCCAGTTCTGGCTCCCTGCACTCAGGCCCACCTCATCAGCCAGCAGGGCCAGCTCACTGCTATCGGCCGCCTCGTAGTCGTAGAGAACCCGGGCCTTCCGGGTTCCGCTGGAAGGTGGGGCCACCTCTTCCAGGCAGAGAGCCGCCTCTGCTGGAGGGGCCAGGCCAGCCACAGAGGGTCCCATAGGCATTGTGGCTGCGGTGGTGGTGGGTGACGTGCTGCTGAGGGGTGGGGAGGCGGGCTCCGTGGTGCCCACAAAGGTGCCTGGAAATCTGGAGGATGGTGGGCACATCTCAGCAGCTGGGCGCCGTATCCCTGTGGGAGTCCCATGTGCCCCACAAAGTGCTGGCTGGGCCACTGCCACAGAGGCAAGGGGACCCCCCACTACTTACATGGCTCCCTGGGAGCTGGCAGCATGAAGGGAAAAGCAAAGCAAGGGAAAGGTGAAATGCTGCACTCCTGTCCCTGCCGTCCTCCCGAGGCGTCCCCAGGAAACTGCTCCCAGAGGCGACAGGCCAGCCACCTCGCCCAGAGAGTGGTGCGTGCCCCCACTAGGGCCAGCTCAGCCGGCTGCCCTCTAACCCACCCCATGTGTCCTCGTGCCCGGGGGAAGGGGGCAGCTCATTGGGCCTTGGGAGCCAGGGGCCCCTGGTGGGCACCTGCCCAACTGTTTCTGCAAGTCCAGCATGTGGCGGTAGCACTGCGCATAGTAAGTTGTCTGAGACTCCACGAACTCGTGGAGGCAGCGGAGGTGGTTCACCTGTGGGGAGGAGGCCAGGGCTGACGACGGGGTGGGCGGTTGTCTGAGTGAGCGAAGCAGCCCACCCCCCCAGCCCTCCTCCGCCAGGCTCTGGCCCCGCCTCCCACTGTCTTCTGCTCCAAGCCTCTTGCTCCCTCGGGGGAGGAGGTACCCAGGCCTTGGGCCGGGCTCTGTTGAGGCTACAGTTCCCCTTAGGGACCGCAGGCTCCAGCGCGGCCCTTCCCTCCTGCACCTGAGACCTAGGTGTGTTCACTGCCTGTGTGGACAAGTTCCCTGGGGACACGAGGAGGATGGGGGTCGAGACTCACGTGAGTGCTACTGATGCCCTCCAGTAGGAGACGGGTCACTTCTGCCTGCCGGTCAAACTCTGTCTGAGCCACTCGGAGCTCCTGCTCAGCCTGGGAAGGGCAGAATGGGACAGGGTGTGACCAGGAGACTCGCCGCAGCTTCCTGCCCATCAGCCCCCTCCTGCACCCCACAGGCCTGCCCCGGAGCGTGCAGATGATACTTCCCCTGGGGATGCACATAGCTCAGTGGCAGGGGTGCACTCTCCACTTCTGACCTCAGGCCTGGAGCCCTGACCCCCCTTGGAAGGTCTACAGCCCTGCTAGGAGGCCCTTGGGCCAGTTCTGTGACAACAGCTGCAGAGATAGACCCATAGGGGTTCTACCATGGCCTTTCACACTCAAGTCACCTGCCTGGCTGACATCACCACCCATCAAGGAAAACTGAACTGGCACACATTCCCGAAGGGCCCACTGTGTGCTACTAGGCACTGTGGAGGCACCCCCCACAGAGGGAAATGCGAGCCCCCTTCAGGGGCCCCAGGGGGCATAGGGCCAAGTCCAGAACTAGAGGCAGACCTGACCCCTATGGCAGCAGGTGTCCTTGGACTCTTGCCACCCTTCAAGTTCCTTCCCCCAAACATCTCCAGTCCCGGCTCACCTTGTCCACCTCATCATTCCAGAGCTGTGGAGACCACGGCAGGACCAGGCAGCAGGGGGAGAGGGGCACTGGTCAGCAGGTGGGGGAGGGAAGGACAGCAGAACCCCAGGGCCTGTGCCCTGCCACAGCTCCCCAAGGCCCTGACCCCCCACCCATGTCCTTCCCACCCCTCAACCTGACCAGGAGCTGAGGCTGGGACGGGGCCTGGTGTGACAGGGTACTGCTGATTACAGTCCAGTCCAACATGCCACATGCAGGGAGGAGGGGACAGCCAGCTGAGAGTCCTGCTTGGATTTCTCCTATAATGTAAGCCCCCAGGCTCTGATGGGGGTCCCAAGGGAGACGAGAGTCCCCTACCCCACCCTGACACTTGGCTAAGCCTGGTGGGCTGGGAGGCAGGACTACTGTGACCCTGGGCCAGTCACTGAACCTTTCTGTCCTTCGGCAGAGAAAGGCAGCCTCGGGCCTGAGTCACACTGGGGTTCAGTGGCAAAAGAAAAATACAGGGCATGCTCCACCCTCCGGGATAATCCTCCTTCCACGAGGCCCAGGAAGGGGGGCAGGAAGTGTCATCCAGAGTCTAAAGAAGAAAGACCCCCCTCCCCCCGCCACGACTTAGGAGACCCATTTCTCCAGCCCACTGCGAGAAGCCATCCTAAGACGAGAACCCGAAATACGAAGCAAAACAAGACCAGCCCTGTAGACAGAGATGTTCCACCACAAGGCGTTTAAAAGAAAATAAAAACTTGGGAAGGATCTCCACATGCACACAGTAGGACAGCAACAGAGGCTGGGGGTTGTCAACCAGGGTTGATGCCCTGGACCAATAGGCCAGCCAGTGAATGACTCCATGAACACACACGGCAACATGCTGTGGCAGAGGCGAAGGGCAGCCAAAGGGTCTGTCTGTCTGCGTGGGAGCGCGTCTCCCGTGGGGGAAATGGAAGGACAGAGAGGGGCTGGGAGGGCACAGCAGTGGTTGTGGTAGGAGCGAAGGGGTCAGAGTGATTCACCTGCTTCCCAAACTGAACAGAACGGACCGATGAGCTCAACAAAGCTGAAGGGAACAGACATTCACAGCCTTCCCGGCCAGCCCTGCCTCACCAGCTCCACCCGACCCCTCCCCTTCTCCGTCCTCCGACGCACCCTGTTCTCCAACCTCAGCTGCTACCCACCCTGTCATGCCCTCCACTCCCCTGCAGAGGCAGCTGGATGAACACCTGTCCCTAGCGGCCTGTGAACTCATGGAAGGTGAGGCTCAGGCCTCCTCTCTCCTCGGAGTCCACTTGGGCCTGGCTCTCCTGGGCGGTGAGCAGGGGTGAGGAGTGGTGCCTGCTTCAGGAAGGGGCGGACCCACTCGGGGCCCTGGAGATGGGGCAGCAGGCCCAGACTCCGCCCTCAGCATCTTGCAGGAAGAAGCAAGGCCAGCCACATGGGCACAGGAGACAGGCAGCAGAGGTCAGGACCTGCCCCACCAGGTGTGGTGCGTCTGCCTTCCCCTGGGGCTCCTGTTTGCTGTGCCTTCTGGCCAAGGAGGGGGAGGGGGAAGGCTGGGGATGGGGGGCGCTTACCGCGGAGGCGCTGGCCGAGAGAATGTAATTACGAGGTCTAGTCTCCTGAAAGTCAGGCACCGTCTGGGGGGAACAGAGTTCGTGGGGGGAGGGGTCACGCTGGGCCAGGGCCAGACCAAGGCCAGGAGGCTGCCCCCGAGTCTCCCACAGGGAGATGCCAGGAGCCACCAGCCACAGGGACAGGAAGCTAGAGACAAATGCAACAAAGACCCCCTTCTCCCCATTCCAACCACCCAGGGACAAGGCGAGTGGAGACCAAGACCAAGTGGGTGGACACAGCTGGGGAACCCAAGCGCAGGTACACGAGGAGACAGCCTGCTGCTGCTGTCAGAGCCCTTGCCACTGGGCAGGTCACAGACTGCACCGCCCATGGCCCAGGGGCCATCCCCTCCTCCCTGTACCCCAGTCTCATTCAGAGGCCCCTGTTAAAGCCACAGTCCTCCAGGCAAAGCCCATCCCCCAGCCTCGCCTTCTCCATCCCAGAATACACACACTACATCTCTCACTACTACAAGGACCAGGCCGCCCCAACAACAAAGATGGACAGATGGATGCATGGATGGACAGAGTGACCGGCTTTCAGCATTTGCAAAAAGCTGACTCACAGGCTCCAATGCCTGGTGTCCCCCCAAACCAGAGGCTACATGTGGTAGAGGCTCTGGTGGGGAGACCAGCTGCTTGCAAAGTGCCCCAAGGCATCCCTGGGGTCAGCCCGGCACTGTGACCCAAGGCCGAGATGGGCAACCCAGAAGCAGCACAGCACGTGGGCAGGTATACTCACATCTCCCTCACACTGAGCCAAGATACCCAAAGCAGAACGGAAAGGAACAAAAACAAAGAGTTAGTCCACAGCGCAGGCAGGAGCAGGCCCCTGGCACGGGCGGGAGGCACGCCAGGCGGCGAAGGGGTGGGTGGATGCACATGACTGGAAGTCGTCCTGTGTGTGTGCGTGTATTTACGGGGTGGGAGGAGGGACCACACTGCAGGGCTTGAATCTTCTGGGATACCGTGCCTGGGCTGCCCAGGTCCCAGCTCTGGAGAGGGTGTCCTGGCCTAATTAGTCCAAAGGCTTGGGGTTGTCCAGGCCGACCATCAGAGAAGTCATGCTGCTCTGATGACGAAGGAAAGTCTCCCCTCACCTGGCTGATGGGGGAGGCCTGTTCTGGCCTAGTTACTCTGGAAAAATTATCCCCTGATTGACAGGGAGAGTGTCCTGTCCAGGTGACTTAGAGAAGTCAGCTCAACAGCCATAGATCATCCTACCCATGCCCAACAAGACTCTAGTGGCTGAGCTCCTACCTCCAATCTGGATCCACACACTAGGATGGACTGAGACCCTGCCCACGTCAGAGGCAGTGCTGGCCCAGGCTCCATGGGCCCAGGTGGTGACCCTGTGGGGCGGTTTGGGACTGGAACTCTCACGAACATCTAAGAGCCTGGGATGGGCCTGGCCCTCCTTGGCCAAGAGCCTGGGCAAGCACAGGGGGCAACTTCCCTGGCACACCCTCCACCTGGGGTTCCCTTGTCAGGGTGTAAGGTGGACTTTAGGCGCCACACCCCGAGCAGCCTGGCATGCCAAGCATGTGCTCACATTTGGGCCCAGCTCTCCAAGTCTGGCCTAGCCCTGGTCAGACTGTGCCATGCTGAATCTAATGGCCCAGCCAGGCCAAAGAGACCTCCGTGAGCTGAGGTGAATGGAAGCCAAGGTGGCCCAGGTCCTGTTCAGTCTCGTGGCTACCTGAAAGGGCCCGTAAGAGGGTGGGTGGTCCAGCCCTGGGGTTTATACCATTGCAAGGGTGCCCTGGGACCAGCACTGGAGCAGCAGGTGGGAGAGTTAATAAGGGGAGCCATGCCCGGGCAGAGCCGGCGACAGAACCGAGCATCCAGGGACTGGAGGGCAGGGCCATGCGAGAAACTCCAACTGGCTGTCTGTCTGGGGAGGCTGTGGGGTGCCTGGAGCCCAGGCTGGGGCACTGCTGGTCAGCCCACCACATAAATGTCTGCCCTAGGACCCAGAGCTCTGGATGCCAGGGTTCCCTTGGGGGTGGCCAGCCCAGACCAGCACCCTCAGCCAGGCCTCTCCAGGCAGGGACAGCAGGGAAAAGTCATGCCAAACACTAGGTCCCTTCACTCCCCCCACTGGCTCCACCAACAACTAGGGGGATAGGGGTGGGAGGCCAGGACGGACACCTACCGTGGCTTTAGCTTCTGCAGCCTTGGCCTTCTTCAGCCGTGCTTTGCAGGCATCCAAGTCCAGGCGCCGGTTTTGAAGGAGCCGCCTCTCTTTCTGCAGGATGCCAAACAGGACAGTGAGACCTGGGGCAGCTTGGGAGCCCTCAGAGTGGCAGGACTGGCCCATGGGGCCACCTGGCCAAGACAGGGAAACAGTCCCAGACAGGGGAGGTCATTCACTCGAGGTGACTCAGTCCCCAGGAGCCACAGCTGAGGAGGCCCCAGGAGAGCTGGGTTCCCAGCCTGGGAGGAGAGCCTGTGCTCAGAGGCTCTGAGGAGAGGGCTGCCATGGTTACCAGGAAGCATTGTGGTCCGAGGTTCCTCACCGAAATTGTCTTCCAGTCCCCTTCCAGGAAGTTGCGCAGGGGTGTGAGGAAGTTGATGGAGGCTGTGTGGATAAAATCCCTCTCTGCAGCTCCTAGGCGCTTTTCTGCTTCTGCCACCTTGATCAGTGTTTTCCCTGATTAGAGAGAGTTGAAGGGTCAGGAAGAGGGTCAGGTTCAGGCTGCTGCGATCTACAGGAAGTAGGGGAGAGCTCAGAAAGAGGTGTGCTGAGAGGTGAGAGCAAGGATGCTAAGGGTAGAATGGCTGGCCTGGGAAAATGTGGAAGCGATCTACATGTCCATCAACTGCAGACTGACAAACAGTGGGACATCCAAAAAATGGAAGACAACATAGCCATTAAAAAGACTGTGGCTGGGGGCTGGGGGTGGAAAGGGATCCCAGAATGACAAAGGAGTTCAACAAATCCTCTTCCCAAAAAGCAGTAATAAAAGTGGACACAATTATCAAAATAAACATTGCTGCACTTTGGAAATTGACCAAAGGCAAATAAATAGAGAAGCATATACTCAAGAATTACTGGATCTTGGTAAGTACAAAGAAAGCCTGTGGCTTTCCAGCCTGGCGGTGCTCCCAGCAACTCATGTCCTGTGGCACTGTAGCTCTGTTGGGGGGGGACCACCTGTGAGGCTGGCAGCTTTGCTGATGGGAGGGGCCTATTTGATTTGGGGTGGAGCACAGGAAACCCATGGGACACTGTTTGAAAACAATAGTGATCTCAATGGCCAGTAATTGGCAAAGGTCAACATCACAGCTGACTTGAATTCTGAACACTGGTTGGAACATGTAACAGACCTGCCAGAAATTTAACAGGAGACCTGGGAAACGAGACAGCCATTTGGGCCTTGATAAATCCTACATATTTCTGGTGGTCTGAAAAGCTACCCCTGTGTAGCACACTTAGGAGAGGCCAGAGAGAACTCCAGCTGTCTGCTCATTCTTGAACAAGTGGGAGGCTTTCTACACTCATAAAGCAAAAGCCGGGCAGACTTGTAAACTGCTTGAACTTTGAATATGTCCCCCAACCTGCCTACAGATTCATCATTAAAGGCTTAATGGTACAACCTCTGACCAATCAATTACTGACCACTGGCTGACCACTAACATATACTGACCCATGAACAACCCCTAGGAAGCTGAACTTAAAAATAAAAAGAATAATTTAAAAATAAGTAAAAAGCAGAGACATCAGTAGCTGTATACAGCAAGGGTCGCAGGCTCTGAACAATTAGCTCAGATAAGTCTCTGAAGGAACAGCAATAACAACCCCCAAGGAGATCAGAATCCAAAGCTGCTATATTACCTAAAATGTCCAGATTTCAAGTAAAAAGCAAGCAATACACACTGTCTCGAAGGAGGCCTCTAAGGAGGACCAAAAAAGACACTATCTCTAAGGATTTAGCGAAGACTTCTAAGCAGCTATTACAAATTTTAAAAATAATTATAATAGAAACCATGCATAAAGGAAAGCATGATGACAATGACTCATCAAATAAAGAATATCAATAGACATAATTATCAAAAAGAAATGAAAATTCTGTATTGTGGAAGTACATATGCGGAAAATTCACTAGAGAAGCTCAACAGCAGATCTGAGCTAGCCAAAGGAAAAATCAGTAACTTTATAGATCAATACAGATGATCTAATCTGAGAAGCAAAGAAAAATGGATGATGAATAAAGATGAGCAGAGCCTCAGAGACCTATGGAACACCATCAAACAAGCAAACATGAGTAACACGAGTCCCAGGAAAGAAAAGAAGGGGGCAGGAAAAATATTTGAAGAAATAATAGCTGCAAATGTCCTGAATTTGGTGAAAGCCATTAATGTCCATATCCAAGAAACCAAAAAAACCCAAAATAGGATGAACACAAAGAGATCCACAGCTATCTTAGGACAGATTTCTTAGTCAAGCTGTTGAAAGACAAAACAACTCAAACGTAGCCAGAGAAGAGCAACTCATCACCTACAAGGGAGCCACAATAAGATTAACAAATGATTTCTCATCAAGAACAATGGAGGCCAGACAGCAGTGAGATCATACAGTCGAAGTGATGAAAAGGGAGAAAACCTCTTATCCAAAATTCTATACAGAGCAAAACTGTCCTCCAAAAGTGAACAAAAGATAAAGACATTCCCAGATAAACAAACTGAAAGAATTCACTGCTAGCAGATCTGCCATAGAAAAAATACTTCAGGATCAAAGGTGACACTAGATGGTAACTTGAATCCACATAAAGAAATAAAGAGTGCCAGTAAAGGTAATTACATAGGCAAATTAATATTAGAGATAATACAAATACAACCTTTTTCTTAACTGATTTAAAAGGCACTTGCATAAAACAGTAATTACAAAACTGTTAGGCTTAGAAGATGTAAGATGTAACATGTATGACGTAACAGCACAAAGGAAGGGGGAGGGAATGGAGTTATACTGGAGCAAAGTTTCTGTATTTTACTGGAATTAAGTTACTCTGAAAACAATTTTAAGTCCAGGAAGAGGAAATCCCGGGGCAAAATACCTCTAAAAACCAAAATCAGTCCAAGGGAGAAATAAAGTTTAAAATCCGTTTATTGCTCCCAAACTGCAGTCCCTCTTCCCTGCTCCAGCAGAAGCAAAACTGGCCCTCCCCTCCAACCTCTTGGGTCTGATAAGCCTTCCTTGCCCAGGTAATTACCCGTGGATATGAAGATGAACTTCTCTCCATCCCTGAGGAATGCAAATGCACTAAAGCCATATTTCTTTCTACTTCTGAACGCCTATTGATATGCAGATGTACTAAAACCAAGCTAGATATTCTGGAAATGTTACAATTTTACCCACAACAATCTACTCTGAAGTAGATTGTGATAAACTAAAATGTATACTGTAATTCATACTGTAATACCCCTTAGAAAATTTTTTACAAGTGGAAAAAAAGCCACAAAGAAATTAAAGTGCTACACTGGAAAATACCTATTCCATGCAAAAGGAGTCAATAAAGGAGGAACGAACAAAAATGACTACAGACACAGAGAAAACAATAACAAAATGGCGTATGTAAATTCAACCACATCAATAATTTACATTAAATGTAAATAGATTAAACACTCCAATCAAAAGGCAAAGATTGCCAGACTGGATTTTTTAGAAAGATCCAAAAATATATGCTGCTTATCAGAGACACACTTTAGATTTAAAGACATAAATAGACTGAAAGTAAAAGGACAGAAAAAGGCATACAGTGCAAACAGTAAGTACAGACAGGAGTGGTTGTACTATCAAACAAAATGGACTTTAAAACAAATATGACTAGAGACAAAAGTATTTTGCAATAAGAAGAGTCAACTCATTAGGAAGATAATTTTAAATATGCAGACCTAAATATACAGAGGTCCAAAAATGTATGAAGAAAACGCTGATAGATTAAAGATAGAAACAGACGATTTAACAGAAATAGCTGGAAACTTCAATACTTTTCAGTAATAGGTAGGACAACGAGACAAACTCAGCCAAGACGCAGAAGACTTGAACAACACCGACCGCCTGGCAGAACTGCCACCTCTACATCACTCCGCCCCACAACAGTCTTCTCAAGTGAACACAGAACATTCTCTAGGAGAGATCATGTACTAGGCCATAAACAAGTCTTACTAAATATAAAAGGGTTAAAATCATACAAAGCATGTTCTCTGACCACAGTGAAATTTAATTAGAAGTCAGTAACAGAAGGAAACTTGGAAAATCCTGATATTTGGAAATTAAATACTACTCTGCTGGTGAGAATATAAATCACGTAGCCACTTTGGAAAACAGTCTGGTAATTTCTTAAAAAGTTAAAAATAAAATTACCGTATGACCCAGCAATTCCACTCTTGGGTGCATACGCAGAAGTGAAAACATATGCCCTCACAAAGTTTTATGTGCAATTCATGGGAAACAACCCAAATGTCCATCAGATGGTGAATGAATAAAGAAAGTGTGGTATATCCATATAATGGAAGACTATTCAACAATAAGGAATGAAATCTTAAAATACTATACACTGTGGATGAATTTCAAAGACATTATGTTAGGTGAAAGCAGCCAGGTATTAAAAAAAAACACACTGGATAATTCCATTTATATGAAGTCTTCAGAAATGGCACATTTATAGAGACACAAAGCACATTAGTGGTGGCTCGGGGGGAAGTGGGACTGACCCAAAGTAGATCCAAGGGACTTTTTGTGGTGATGGAAATGTTCTTTGAATTGGATTGGGGGGATGTTTACATAACTCCGTAAATTCACTAAAAATCATTACACACTTAAAACAGGTAAATTTCATGGTATATAATGATGCCTCCATAAAAAATTAAAATAAAAAGACTGATGTGCCACTGTGAACAGAGAGCTGTAATGCAACGCCAGATGTAAAGATCAGGATGCAGAATAGGACATGCAGGGTGGTCCCATTGAAAAATGCATACACACCAAAACTGCTTAAGAGAGACTTCCACCTTTTACTCTATTTTCATTTGCATTGAGACTTCTTTACAAGTTGATGAATTCGGTTATTATTTAAATAATTAAAATGTACATAATAAAAAAAACGAAGGAAAGGAGGGAGGAAGAGATGAGAGAGTAAAAGACCACGACCCCTAACCCTGCAGTCAGCGGGCTCACCGTAGGGGGTGGTGGGGCCCAGCTCACTGGCTGCCTCTGCCATGTACTGAGCCAGCAGCTCCCCACCGGTGACTCTGGAGGGCACCTTCCTGTCCAGCTTCTCATACAGGAACTCCTCCACTCGGGCACCTGCGGGGAGACAGCAGCCACAGCCACGGGGCTCTTCGGTACAATCCAGGGATGAAAACCATGGCAACGGAAACAGACCCAGACCAGGGCCTGCCTACAGGGGTGCCTAGCCTGGGGACAGCAAGAATATTCCCTTGATGCCCACTTCAGTCCTGTGAAACTGGCACGCAACACTGTGGGACCTCTCATTTCAGAGACATGAAACACCTGCCCCAGATCACACGGCCGGGGTGGCAGGTCCCAAGTCAAGGCCCGTCTGCACTCCCTCATTCCAATATGGGTTTACAGGATGTAACACACACGAACAAGGCTCTGGCCCCAGAAAGCTCTGGGACGCTCATTCAGTTACACAGTGGACTGACAGACAGACGGGTATCAGGAACCCAGGACATCCCTCTCTTTCCACGGGTTTCCTGCACTTTGTTCTGCTTGCTCCGTGCTCGAGGTGCGATGCTGGGCAAACCCTCGCCCTCTGGGCCTCGCTGCCCTCCCTCGAAGGATGTGGCCAGTGTTTTCCTTGCCTCCTGGCCCAGGTGTGTTTTAGTTGCCAGGCATTTCTCTAAACTAACTCCTCTGTGCAAAATTTAGCATTTCTGCTGTCCCAGAAAGCACGTCTTGAGCCCAACACCAAGTCTGCTGTTTTCTGTAACTGGGACCCGCACAGCAGCTGTCGGGAAGCCCCCAAACCCGCCTGCACCCGCCCACTCACTGGGGTTGGGCTGCAGCAGCACCTCTGTCTGCCGCAGGATTTTCTCTGTCCAGTTCTTGGTGCTGTCCGCCCGGGCCAGCAGGTTTTCAAAGTGGGCATCAAGCTCGGTCTTCTCGGCCTGGCCGAATTTCTCCTCTGTGAACTGTTGGGGGAAGATGGAGTGGGGGAGGGCTCAGAAGAGAAGGGAGGACTGTCCCTCCCCTACCCACCCACGCCTCCCCCTTTGCTGGAACCCAGGCCTGGAGGTCAAGAAACTTGCTCTGCTTTGTGACCTTGATCCTTACAACCCTGTGCTGGGCCTCAATTTGCCCCTCTGTGATTGCACCAGAGTCTGGCGGGGGTACCATGGCTTCTTTCGGAAAGCCAGTGAAAGCTATACACACCCTCCACACAAAACGCACATCTGCACAAAATCCGGCATATGACTTAGAGGAGTAAGGAACTTCCGGAGCCCACTGCTAAGGGTCTTCCTAGTCTGACTTTGAAGGTAAGCACTTGTAGCAAGTGCTCAGGGAACCAACGGGACACAAAGCAAGGTCAGGGGTTGTGAGGAGGCTCTACAGGGGCCTAGGGGCCACTGGGGAGGGGGTGCCAGGGGAGTGAGGGCGAGGAACCCAGGTCCCAGAACCAGAGGCACCTGATTCCAGTTTCGGTTCTGCCACTGCTGAGCTGCGTGACCTTGGGCAAGTGGCTCTGCCTCTCTAAGCATCAATTTCCTGAGCTAAAAAATGAGGATAATAATGGTACTTTCTTCCTAGGTTGAGAGGTTGAAAAGGTAACAAGGGTGTGTGGTAAGGCATGATGGCTGGGGTCTGGCAGGCAGTTGGTGTTCAGTGTAGGTGCTGCCACTGTGCAGACCTGACAGGCAGAGAGGGCTGCGAAGGAAGGGAAGTGTGTACAGAGATGGCCACGTACCAGGCTAGCCACTTGCAGCCCGGTGTGGTGGACAGGGAACACTACCTGCCCATCAGAACCAACTGCTGGGCACATTCAGAGCCCAGAAAGCTCAGCAGCCCCACCCCAAGGCCAGGCAGCAATCAGGACGTCACACGGGTCCTCCACCAGCACAAGTCCTGGCCTCTCTGATCTAGAAGGCCTTCTGCGGCCAGGTGAAGAACCTGCTCCAGGTCACAGCTAAACAGCAGAGGCATGAAGACTTGTAGGGGTGAGATGAGTGGTAACAGCAGCAGGGACTGCTGACTGCATCTGTGGCCCAGAGCTAAGCCCTTCACACGGACGAGCCACCAACTTCTCCAGCAGCTCTGCAAGGAAGGTCAGGTCAAGTTTCCCATTTCATGGATGATGCCACCGAGGCTAAGCAAGGGCTGGAGTCAGGGCCATCATGGGCTTGAGGTCTGGAGGCCCTTTCCAGACTACGTGGCAGCGATGAATCATCTAGAGGCCAATGGCAGCTTCAGCTGCCAGGGGGCAGCCACCGAGATGGCCAGGCTGCTCTGCGGGTCAGGCTGCTCTAGCTCGGCAGCCATTATTTATGCAACAGGGCTTGGGTTTCTCCCTGCAGGGCTGGGTGGGCCAGGGGAATAGCCTGCAGCTCCCTACCTGGGAACCAGCCACTCCTGCCCTCCTCAGCCCTCTGTCCACTCGTCTTCCTCCCCACATTCCCCAAACTGAGGCCTCCCAAAGCCAGGCCCAAACCAACCTCCCTCACCCGGCCACTTGATGGGATGTTGTCAGCCACATTTTCCAGGGGAGCAAACCAAGGTTCAGAGAGGCAAAGTCCCCTCTCTAGGCCTGTTTCCTCCCTGGAGAATAGGAAAACAGGACCCGGCTCAGAGAATGTGGAAGGTGCTTCATAGCTCCATGACCAGCACAGAGCACAGGCTGCAGGAATGTTCGCTGGTGTCATCATCACCAGGAATAAAAAGCCCCCTCATATCCCTCCTCAGCTCTTAGGAGCTACCTGAAGACCTCCTTACCCCAGTGGTACTGGTCACCCTGGTTCAGGTGACCATGCCACCCTAAGTGTGCACCTCGGCACCTCCCCTTGTTAGCAGGGTTGATGCTAAAGGGCAACACTCTGCACAGAACCACCTGGCCACCTGGCCCTCACACTTCATGCCACCCAGGGTCAAAGTCATCCCAGGCTGAGCTCTCAGGCATCCATCCCATGTCCACTGCCGCCTGCCTGGCTTTACTGATTCTACCACTACGCTTGCTACTATTGCATTACTGCTGATAGCACTAGTACCATCTCCTTTACTGCACCCCCACCCTCACTGTTATTTCACCAAATGCATACCTCAGGTTTTCATGCCTGCTGCCCTTAGCTGGGCAGTTCCCACCACTGGGGCCAATTTCACAAACCCCTCAGGGACTAGGAAACCATCCCAGAATCACCCATGCAAGAGATCCTGTTCTCCCGATCCTTATCCCAGGGTGAAGGTTCAACCAGATAGGGTGGAATGAGGCCCTTAAAGGTGTCTGGTACATGGAGCACTTACCCAGCATGTCCTGGGACCTGGCAAGGTGGCACCTATAGAGGAAATGCCCTCACAATAAAAAAATCCTCCCATCCCTCCTAGATGACTCGTGTCCCAGAGCACACAGGCCTCGGATTCCCTGAATGTCCTCTCCTGCTCAGGTCATATTGCAAGCCCCTCTCTCCTCTGGCCTGCCACCCCACTCCACTGCTGCTAAGAGGAAGGGCCTGGGGCTTCAGAGGCTGATGCCTGCAGAGTCCAAGGCTACTCCCTGCAAGATGGCAGCAGCAGGGGGTGGGCGTGCAGAGCCGAAGAAAGCCTCTATTTATAAAGCTCCCAGCTCCCTCCCCCACCCTGGAGGCTGGGGCCTGAGAGCTGGCTCCCACTCCAGTATGGGCGACTCACTGGGCCTGCCCCACCAGGCCAAGGGAGGCCAAGGCTCTGCAGGCCCTGGCCAGGTCAGGCGCCAGGGCCCCACAGAAGGAAACTGGCAGATCAGGTTCTTGCCAGATGTGGGAGATAGAGTGCTTGCTATGCCAACAACAGGGAGGATTCCCCACCTTCCAGAGGGACTGGGCCTGGCCAAGGGGCTCCAGGGTCCTGGCATCCCTGCGAGGGCCGAGGGCCCGGATCACCTGCTGGGCTTGAAACAGCAAACAGCAAATTCTCCCTGGAGCACTAATCCTCAACGGGACACTGTGCTTTCTAGCAAACATGGGCACGTGGGCTTTCTGGAGATGTATGGGGCTGGGCTCCTCCGGAGAAAACCACAGCAAGGACAAACAACAGGACCTGTTCCCAGAGCGCTATGACAGGCCAACCCCGAGACAGTCGGTGTTACACCCGACTGACAGAAGGGGACACGGAGGCGCTGAGAGAAATGACTTGCCCAAGGTCACCCGCAGCACAGGTGCAATATGAACCACAGCAGCACCAAGAGTGAGTCTGCCTTAGTGAGCACGCACACGCAGTGCCAGAGAACCCCTCACATCCATCCTGAGAGGGAGGGACTGACGATCCTATTTTTCAGACTGAAAAGCTGAGGCCCACAGAGGTGAAGCCCCTTCCTCAAGGTCACAGGAGGGTGCATCCACGCCCACAGCTGACTGGAGGGCTTCATAATTACACTAGGCTGCCTCGGTTTCTCTCCTCGCCCTCAAATGCACAGGACTTGTTCCAATCCCAGCATATGGGCCTGGACAGCTTCCCAAGGAGCACACTCAGCCAGACCTCAGCCCTCTCCCCATCCCCCAGGGCTGGGGAAGTAAGAGGAAACAGGCCTCCCATGGAGCTGAAAGGAAATAACCCCAGCCCTCCTGGCTTCCGGGCTGACTGTCCAAGTGTGTAAAGGGAACCGGTGGGAATTGGTACCACCAGCCCATTGCACAGGTGCAGACACTGAGGCTCAGAGAAGGGGTCGTGGAGGGTGCATGAGTCCTTTGGTCTGGGACTCGGGCCTCCAAATGCCCGCCGGGAGTCAAGTCACTGCTGGCAAGGGCAGGAGCTGCCCGTGCTCTCTCCCCTCCTCAGCGGCGCCCCAACCGGGGACTGGGGCAGGCGCCAGGGCGGCGGAACCCAGCAGGTCCAAATGGTGGACACTGATATCTCTCCCCAGGCAACAAAGGCAAGACGGGCTCAGTTCCTTCCCGGCCCTGGGCCACGCCGAGGGCGCGGCCAGTGTGGCGGGCCGCCCTGGGCTCTTTCTCTCTTCTGGGCAGCGCAGGTTTTGGGATGGGGGGGCCCGGGGTGTCCCCGCAGCAAAGCAGCAGCGGCAGCCGCGAGGGGCTTTTCCTGCGCCCGCCGAGCTCTGCTGAGGAGGTGTTCCCGGCCCGCCCCACATCCGGGCCCTGGGAGCGCGCCACGCCAGGCCCAGGGCGTCCGGTCTCACCTGCACCGCCCGAGTGAAGAAGATGCCCGCGTCGGACGCCAGCTTCTTCATGTTGAAGTCCATGGCGCGCCCGACGGCTGGCCGCGCCCGGCCCGAGCGCAGCCCGGCAGCCCCCGCCCGCCGACGGCCCGCACCCCGCCCACCTGATGCCGGTGCGCCTGCCCTCAGCGTGCCAGCCCACCCGGCCGCAGCTACCGCGGAGCCAGCCCGGGCGCGGGGCGGGGCGCGGGGGCGGAGCCAGCCCGGGCGCGGGGCGGGGCGCGGAGCGTGGGGGCGGAGCCAGCCCGGGCGCGGGGCGGGGCGAGGGTCGAGGGGGTAGATCCAGCTCGAGCGCCAGCGCAGGGCTGGGCACGGGGCGTGTCGTGTAGGGAGGAAGTGTCGGGGCCGGGCGTGTGGGGAGCCGGGTGGCCGCGCTGCTTCCCCCTGCGGCCTCCACCTCTCTCGCTGGCTTGTACCGTGGTCCTGGCCCGTTTGTGCCTCATCTTCGTTTGTCCGTTCGCACCCTTCTCCGCTAGACCTTCTGTCTTCCATTTCTCCGCCTCTTTTGCCCTGGGTCTCTGTATGCCACCCACCATCTCCAGCACCTTGACCTCTCCAGTCCCCTTCTTCTGCCCCTGCCTTTGGTGACGCTAAGGACAACTGAGCGGGTACAGGCAGGCTGGGGACTTGTCTTTCACCTCTGGGAACGACTGCTTGTTCCCCAGAACCCCCCTGGTTCCCCAAAGTTGGGGGAGGGTGCGCGGAGGGGTTACAGGGAAGGAGCAAGGCGAGAGGAGAGGAGGGGAGGCTTGCGTTCTGCCAAGGTGTAGGAATGAGCTGCTCTCCAGGCTTGGATGGGCGCCGATCTTAAATTCAGCTCCTCACAGCTCCAGATTGACCCGAGGACGGCCTGCAGGTATATCCCCCCTCCCTGGGGCTTGGAAGGGGGCTTATTGCCTATCTCTACCTCCAGGCTTCATCTTTTAGCCCAGTGGAAAGTTCAGTTTCTAAACTGGTACCCGCTCCTCCCTGGCTGCGTTCTTCTCCACCTACTAACCCTAGTTCCCCATCACCTACCCCAGCCTGTCTGTGCAGGGTGAGCCTCCAGTCACTTGGTGGTTTGTTCAAAATCCAAACCCTAGTCCCATTCCCATCCAGGTTCTCAGAGTGTGTGCGCTCAAGCAGGTGGAGTTTTGAAAAACTTCCCGGTGATTTAATGTGCACCCATTTGTCAATGTGCACCCGTTTTAATGTGTCTACATTTACTATTTGGAGCCATCATCGACTTTCATGTCACTCATGTATTTGCAGTTCATCATCTGTGTTTTGTGTGTGTGTGTTTCTATGTGTTCACTTTATGTTTATATTCATCTATATTGTCATTGACTTACTTATTTACCAATGTCTGTCTGTAGCTGATTATATCATTCATTTAGTATCCAGCCAAATATTTCAACAACCATGTATCAATACAGTTATATGTTCATTCATTCAATAATTCACATGGAATACTGTTAAAGAAAAAGGTATTCATGATACTTGTTAAAGACATTAAGAAAGAGTTTATTCAAAACAGATTATTGTAATGGGGTTTTTGCTGTAGGGGAGAGACATCAGGCTCAGTTCTGAATATAACAAGGACAAGTGGAGATTTATAGCCAAGGACCAGTGTAGGAGGTCAGTGAATGGAAACTAAGAAGAAACATCAAGGTTAGTGGGATTCTTGCTGAAGGCAGACCAGGGTGATTAGACATTGAAGGCAGAGGATGAGGAATTTGATTAGATTTGTAAGGTGCTCGGATACTAAGGGTGGGGGGTTTTTGCTAAACTGACTCAGCAGGATTCTTGCTAAAACTGGACTCTATAAGGAAAGAGATGGAAGCCCAAAGTCAAAGTTGAGCAGAGGGCTCCTAGGAGCCTGATTCAGGTTAGGTCAAGAAGAAAGTCTTTGTCAGTACGTACTATGTGCCAGGCAGTGTTCAAGGCCCTAGAGAGGCAGCAGTGCAAAAACAAAGCCCTTCCCCTCTTGGGCAAACGAAAATATAACACATCAGGTGATGAGTCCTGGGAAGAAAAAAACAACAGGATAAAGAGGGGAAAGTAAGGCAATACCAGGTAGTTAGCTCTAATCTTACCACTGTCCAGTCTGTATGTGTCATCTTTTTAGATTTCCAATTGACTGTTGCAGGTTTTCTAACAGCAATGGCTGAAGTGTCCTGAGCCTAGGCAGATCAAGCACTGAGCTGATTTGCCCAAGGTCACAGGGGAGGAAATGGCAGATTTAGCTCAGAACCCAGGCAGTCCAGCCATGGAGACCACTTTTTGCCCTGGCTCCTTCTTTCTTGACTCATTGGCCACCGCTATCCCCTCTCTCTGTCATCTTGAGTCAAAGATGCTGGGTTCTCTCTTGCTTCTGAGTCACAGCCCATGCTGTTCCTGGAACACTCCTTTCTCTCCTCTCTGCCCAGCTCATTCCTGCCCATCTTTCAGGTCTCCATTTGGGCGACATCTCTTTCTTTCAAGAGTCTCTCACCTCTCCCTGCAGGCATCCCACATTCCTGAGTTTCCCCCATTAGTGCAACTACCACACAAGATTGTAATTGGGTATCTATTCCCTCTGAGCTCCTTGGGGCCACGTGTATCTTGTTCACCACTGTGCGCCCATGTCCAGCCAAAGGGCAGGCACACAGAAATATTAGCTATTGAATGAATGAATGAAAGAATGTGACCTTACTGATAATTATATTTTAAAAACTTAGATGCCTAGCTTTTTACAGTTATTTTAAGAGCTACCACGCTATTTTCTGATTCCCACAAAAGCCCTGTGACTCAGGTAGGGATTCCATCCCCATTTTACAGAGCGGTAAACTGCTGACAAATCAAAAAATTCTAGAAACGAAATGGAGAGATCTCTGATATAAGAGGGTTTACTGAGCTTTAGCAAATGCTAGCCAGATCAGGACTTGAGCCCTGAGACAGGAAATTTGTGCTTCACCAGCAGCAAGGCCAGTTAACAGAAACAACTTGTCAGCCACACTCCAGAAACGGCACATTTATGAGGGGGGTGTCCCAAGAAATAAAAAGTCTAAATTCACGTTGTCTACAGATAAGGAAAGTGCCCTATAGCAAAACAAGGAATGGCCGGTGGCGGGGAAGGTGATTAGTCCAGAGAGAAAGCTGGTGAATTCGTTGTTGATGATGGTCAGACGCTGACCATGCTCTTAGGGGGATGCGGTGGTTCTGGAGAACTAGATGACTGTGGAAATGACTTAATCCAGAAAGGCGGAGTTTCTCGTTAATTACTGGCCAAGGTGATGAGTCCTGGGAAGAAAAAAACAGGGTAAAGACGGCTGATTACCGTCTCTGCCTCATTCTCCGGTCCTTATGTCACTTAATTGAAGATTCTTCCTTATCACTGTGTACATGCCAGAGAGCTCAAGTGGCCTAACTTGATGCCCAATTCAGGTCAGCCTGACTCCATATCCAGTGCTTTGTGTGACTTGACTTCCAACTTTCAGGGAGACAATGTCTAGTAGGGGAGAAGTGACACTTTGCCAAAACTCCACAAGGTGAAAAATGGCAAGTGTTTAAAAGGAAGAATGCTGTGGGAAGTCAGAGGCTGTGGCATTTGGAAACGGGCGCTTGAAGAGTGGGAAATATTTGTGTGGGGAAGCGCAGGGGCGACCGCCCACCGTTTCCTTCCCGAAAGCCCTTCAGACACTGGATTGCTCCGTCTCAACTCCTTTAAGAGTGGCCTTGCCCCCACTCAGATTCCCGTGTCAATCTAATCTCAATGGCCAATAGTAGGCGAGAAGAGAGCACTTCCGCGCCTCAACCGCACTTAGGGGGTGGGGTAGAGGGTGAAGAGAGGCTCGGGCAGGTCGGTCACATGACCAATCCCTGGGCCTGAGGCCGGAGAGGCGCGGAGCAGTTCGGCTACGATCATTGGCCAAAGAAAGGTTGGCTCCGAGTGAGGCCACGCCCCCGGTGACCGAGAGGTTGGTTGCGCGGGCGCTGGGAAAGGAGACGCTGCCCTTCCGCAGCGATGGGATCCCGCGTGAGTGGCGGCCCGGGCTGAGCACGCCGGGAAGACGACGGCGCAGCAGGCCCGGGACTGAAGCTTTCAGCGGGAGGGTGCCGGGCTTGCGCAGGACACTGGTTGGCTGCGCAGGTGTCCTGGGTCAGCTAGACGAGAAGGGCCCGGGTTGGAATGAGCAGGTACCCGAACGCTGGGCGGCGCGAGAGGTGGAACTGTAGGTACCTGGTCAGTGAGCAGATTCCCAGGCCTGGGACCTTGCAGGGATCAGAACGGGATCGCAGGTATCCGGACCCGACCTAGGAAAGTACCAGGGATGGGAAGAGCAGGTGTGCGGCCGTGGGCTGCGTCAGTGGGCACCTGGACGGCCCTCACGGATATTCCGGGGGTCGCGGCAAAAGAGGAGCAGGCCTGATTCGGGGCTGCGCGAGGATGCGTCCGAGATGGAATGAGCAGATTCTGAAGAAGGGGATATCGCTGAGGTCCAGTACTGGAGGGACTGGTGAGGTGCCCAGGGTGGAATGAACGGAGACTGGGCAGAGGGTGGCTCAGGAGAGTGCCTGGCCAGGGACATCGCTGGGATCAAGGGGGAAAGGGGGCTGCTTAGGTCAGAATCATTAATGGGGTCATCCAGGGCAGGGGAGGAGGTGCCCCTGTGCAAAGTGCGGGCATCCAGGCTGAGGTTCTTCTAAGTGCTATGGTGGGGGTGGAATGGCAAAATTTCCTCCCAAGGTTATTGGGCAGGAGAGGTGACTTGCCCAGCTTGGGAGGCATTAGAAATGTCCATGGGGTGGTGGATATTGCCACGGGGTTGTCATCATGGAGAAGAGGTGGAAGCTTCTCACAGGGTGGTTTCAGGGGGATGGGTATTGCTGGTTGGGCTGGGTCTGGATCCATCCCTGGAGTGAAGCAGGCTTGGGGACACCATTGTCACCTTGCACCTGCCACTTTTCCTCTCAGGACAGCAGAGGTGGCTCTTGACTTCCTGCAGACATTGCTAGGCCTCCCAGCCCTGTCTCATTCCTGGAGCATGTGTTCGGCTCATCTTTGAACTCCATGTGGGCTTCTCATTTGGGAACCCAGAAGTCTGTCAGGTGTGGCATGGAGGGAGGGGTGACAGATGTAGCAGGCAGGTCAGGAGTAACACCATGGCCTTGGAGTCCCCCAGAGCTGAGGTCACACCCCAGCCTGGCCATTTACTCTGACCTCAGTCAGGTCCTTATCTCTCAGCACCTCAGTTACCCCATCATAAACAGTGGTTGTCCTGAGGGTTCTGTGAGTGACTAGTCTCAAAGCCCTCTCTGGAGAGCCTGGCACAAGCCTGGCCTGGAGAAGGTGCTTGGAAAGTAGTAGCGGCTAATCCTCTGATGTTCTTGTCTCCCCTTCTCTGAGACCTGGGCTGGTTTGGGAGGCTGAAAGGGATGGCTTATGATACTAACCCCAGCCCCAGCCACAGCCATGGAGATCACAGCTCAGTTTTCAGTCTCCTGGCAGAATGTCTCCCACTCTTGATAACATGACAGTTTCCTCAGACTCCCTAGAACATCTCACTGACTATCCCCCTCACTCTCTCTGTCTCTCTGTCTCTGACACACACACACACGCACGCACGCACGCAGCCCAGCCCAGGAGTTAGACTGCAAGGATTGGCCGTTCTTCCCACTCCCCTGGAATATTCTTGTTCTGGTCCAGTGACATTGGCCACCACCCCGGTTAGATAGGGTCTGTCCCAGCTTGCATATTCCTTCCACTTGAGGTCCCAAGAAACCTTGAAGGTATACTTGGCCTTGGTGGTGGAGGTTGGGCAGTGGCTCTGCAGGCTCTTGGGGACTGGGCTACGTGGACTCAAGCCGTGTATTCTCAGGCTTTGGAGTGGGGTGCCCTACGGGTCTCGGCAGGCCCCAGGGGAAAGTTGCCTTTGTTGTCTGTGGTTCTGCTAGGGCTGCCACTTCCCGCTCCATGTTGAATTCAGCTAAAAGATTGTTTTGAGCTCAGACTCTTAAGTCCGAGAGACTTTGGTTTAAGTCCTAACTCCACCTCGCACCAGCTGTGTGACTTTGGACTCCTGACTTACCCTCTCAGAGACTGTTTCCTCATTGGACATTGATGGGGGTGGCCGAGCTAGATAGTATCTACTTCACAAAATTGTAATGATCCAGTGAAATAATAGATGTAAATAACTCAGCACAAAATGTGCATGTAATGTGTATAAACTATTATTATTCGAGGAAACACCCTGCTGTCTCCATAAATAAAGTCCGCAGGAAGTAAAACATTCTTGGCTTTGCGGGACATGAAAAAGATGCAGTGATTCTCAGTGAGGGGCCTGACCCTTCAGAGGCTTGAGATTTTTGTTTAGCAAATAGGCCATGGATTTCAACAGATTGAGAAAGTCGGGCAGAAAGCCCTGATATTGGGAGTGACCAGTCCATCTTCCAGGCCTGGGTCTGCTCTTAGGCCAGCGTGTTAGAGACAATGCCTTTTGCTCCCAGAGCTCCGGGTCTGTGGGGCATTTGGCTGCCTTCTTATTGGCGGGTGATGAAGGCTGGGGCCTGATTCCACAGGTAGGCTGTGCTCCGGCCCTGTCCCCAAGGGTACTCTTGTGTGGGTACCTGTGTGCTCTTGTCCGACTCGGTGATCTGTCTCTCAGCTTTGTGCAGGGACCCTCTGGTATGTACGTCTCTGTCTTTCTGGGGTGTGGATGGTGCCCAGGCCCCAGCCAGCAGCCAGTTGAAGACATTCTTCTTGGGAACTCTTGGCCCTGAGGGCTCTTGCCTGGGGTGCTGGTCCTGCCATGGCATTCCGGAGGACTGAGGGCATGTCCATGATCCAGGCCCTGGCCATGACTGTGGCTGAGATCCCTGTGTTCCTGTACACCACCTTTGGGCAGGTAAAGTGGGGGGGGGTTGTGGTCTTGCCTTTACCACTTTGGCCTCTGGGGAAGCTGGGCCCTTAGTCTTGCTGCCCCAGGTGTCTGGTGTCTCCTCAGTGAGCAGAGGGAGAAGGGCTGAGTTAGGAATCTGGGGCTCCAAACCTGGTCTTCACCCTAGGACTGTGTGAACTTTCATCTCAGTTTTTAAAAGGGGTTAATGATGTCCTCCGAGCCAAACTCAAATGTCTGTGGCTGATGTGGCCTCTTGACACTTCCTGGAGCTCTGCCTTGTGGGACACCGCCACCCAAGGGGCTTCCAGCCCAGCAGGCCTAGAGGAAGGGGGAGGTGCACAGATGCGGCAGCCGGGTGGAGTGAACATCGTCATCCTTAAGGAGGCATGTTAAGAAATGGGGTTGCCTATACAGAATTTTTGTTGTTAACAACCATTTGATCAATAAATATGAGAGATGCCCTCTCAAAAAAAAAAAACCATTCTGCCTACCAAACCAAATGTAATTACTTTGGAGTAAGTCATGCCAGGAATCCCACTTCATTAGCTCATATAATGAAGAGTGATTGTCATGTCAATTGTTGTCAATGTCTATTTTTCTGAATTGTTTGGACATGTGCACCCCTCACTCCCAACATCTTTTACTTCTAATGTATGTACATCTTGAAAGAGTTGCCATCAAAACATAATCTGACTCATTTTTGTAAAAAAAAAAGAAAAAAAAAGTGGGAAAAAAAAAAAAAGAAATGGGGTTGGCAGACCTGAGTTTAGTTTCTTTCTCTGTATCTTCTTAAGCATGTGTCTTAACCTGTGTAAGCCTCAGATTCCTCATTTGGAAAATGATGGGCCTTTAGACAGATGTGCAGGTGAAGCCCAGGGCAGTGCCTGGCATAGCAGGCCCTTAATACTGCAGCTGTTGGACTCATGACTGATGAATACAGACACTTGCTAGGCCCCAGTTGTGCTCTCCTTTGCACTGTCATTTTGCTCTCCCAAGTCCAGCCTGGTTATCTCTGAGGTCTACATTTCAGAGGAGCAGGCCAGGTCCCCCCTCGAGGTGATGCCTCTCCATCACTCCTGATCAGCAGATAGCCCCCGAGTGCCTGATGCACCCCCTGTCCCTTAGGTGCTCGCCAGGGCAGCTTTGCCTGCCTCGGGGCCCTTCTGGGCAGATGTAGCCCAGCAGCCTCCCTCTCTTCCTGCAGTCTGCATTCTCACAGCTGCGGTTGACCCCAGGCCTGCGGAAGGTCCTCTTTGCCACTGCCCTGGGGACCGTGGCCTTGGCCTTGGCTGCCCACCAGCTGAAGAGGCGACGGCGGAGGAAGAAGCAGGTCGGCCCTGAGATGGGAGGCGAGCATCTGGGCACAGTGCCTCTCCCCATCCTCATGGCCAGGAAGGTCCCGTCAGTGAAGAAAGGTAGGTGTGAGGTCGTGGGGAAGGGCCTGACCGGGAGTCGGGTCCCAGTGGGGCCCCTGTTGACTGTGGATCTTGGACTAGCAACGTCTTGTCTCCAGGCTGAGTTCCTTTCATCTGTGAAGTGGGGTTGACAGCAGGGTCACTGACTGAGTCACTGTAGGGATCTGGTAGGTGGCGAGGCCAGATGCACTTGCCCTGTTCTCCTTATCTGGGGCTCTTTGGGAGCACCTAGGTCCAGAGGGGCCCTTTGGGGAGCAGCTCCTCCATCCAGGAAGGGACGTCCCCCAGCTTGGTAACAAGAAGGGCCATGTGGGTCCAGAACCACATGGCATTCTCCCCCCATCCCCTTTTTTTTAAATTAAGGTTTACTGTGCATTCAGTAAGATTCACCTTTTTTAGCATTCAATTCTGTGAGTTTTGACAAACACATATAGGCATATAACCACCACCGCAGTCAAGAACTGTTCGTTCATGCTCTAAAGCTCTGCATGCCCCGCTGTCATCAGCCGCTCTCTGCGACCCCCAGCCCCTCCCTGGCAGCCACTCATTTGTTTTGTGTCTGCTGGGGTGGCTTTAAAAGCCTGTGTAAGGACCTGTTAACCTTGTAACCCAGCAACGCAGGGCCTGTCACCCCTGAATGTCCAAGGCAAGGAAGCTCTCATCTTGGGAGAAACCTGTTTCGAGAAGCGAAGGTTCCCTTCTGTGAACATTAATTTTAATTGTGAGCTATCATTGCATCTTTACAATTAGAAAAGAAAGCTTGTAGACTAGTCTAGAGCAGGACCTGAGAAATGCCGATGGGGCCAGGTTTCCATTTTACGTCGGCCCCTTGGAAACCTGGAGCCAGTTCTGCCCCAAACTCTTGCCTGCCCTGTACCACCTCTGTCACCTCTGATTTTGCCTTATTATCCCTTCCCTGCTTTCTCACTTAAAAAAGAATCTTTTGTGTGGTTTAAAGAGTTGTTGTCTTGAATCCCTTTTGGAAGGAGAATTCCAAATCAGTCAGCCAATCAGCAGCAAGGAGGAGCTGAGTAAAAAGGAAGTGCGGAAGCAGCTGGACCATATTCCCAGGCTTAGCTGGGTCCCTCTAGGCCAGGCACTGGGCTGGGTGACAAGGGTGCAAGCAGGATGTCAAGCAGGGGCCCAGCACTCCTCTGCTAAGTGCGTGCACTGGGGGTGCTTTGCCATCTCCCTGACTTAGAGGGTCCGGACAGGCTCCCAGATGAGGGAGGGGGAGGGTTGTCTGAGGGTGGGAACAGCCTGTGCAAAGGCTGGGTGAAAAGCCTGCGTGACCCCTGCCCTCCTGTTCCACACAGGCTACTCCAGCCGGAGGGTACAGAGCCCCAGTAGCAAGAGCAACGACACCTTGAGTGGCATCTCCTCCATCGAGCCCAGCAAGCACTCGGGCTCCTCGCGCAGCTCGGCCTCAGTGAGGACCTCGGGGCTCAGTCCCTAACACCCTGGGCTCCGTTCTCTGCCCGCAGGGGGCCTGGGGACTGGTAGGAAGTTGGGCGAAGAGATTTTATTTTGTTGGTTCACTCACTTATCCACACATGCAGGCCTTCAGAGACAGCCATCCATCACTAATTGAGTGCAGGCATCTGTGAGAGAATGGTGGGGAGGTGCAGGAGAGAAGTGTATGGTCTCTTGGGGAACATACTTATCAATGAAAGCTCATTCACTCATTCACTCATTCTTTCATCAGACATTGAGCAAGCATCTGCTTTGTGCCAGGCATTACCTTGGGAACACAGGGGTGAGCAAGCGTTGGCTCTTGTCCCGGGGGAGCCCACAGCCTTGCAGGGTGGGTAGCTGCTCGTGGGGGAGAGAGGCGTGGGTGAGAGCGGGCCCCGCCGCCCCCTCTGTGCTGGGTGCTCCCTCTGTCTTCCTTGGCAGATGAGGAGCAGAGCCCCAGAGAGGGAATGGGCCCAGACTGGCTTCACAGGAGGCTGCTGGTTCCGGGCTGGCCTTGGCCTCCGCCTCAGTAACTCCTCCCATTTGGCACTTTCTGTGAGGCGTCATCAGGCGCTGGAGTTGGCGGAACTGCAGTGGCCCGGGTCTAGCTGCAGGGATGGTGTTTGGAAAGGGCATGTGGTATATGGTCAGGCAGTGGGGGCAGCTCAGGGGTCCTGCAGGGGGTCTGGGAAGGCCTCACTCTTTGCCCTCTGGTCCTTGTGCTGCGTGGTGCCCAGATGGTGGCAGTGCACTCATCCAGCCCCACAGCTGCATGCTCGGGACCATGGGACGCCAGAGGGACGGAGGAATCTGTGGCCACCAGTGATGGCAATGCGGAAAGCCTCTACATGCAAGGTGTGGGCCTGGAGGCCAGCCCGGGGGCTCTCCCTGGGCAGGGTGGGGTGAGGACTATGTCTCTGGGTGCTGCTTTGCACCCCCCATCGTGTAACCCTCATTCAGTGGTTTCCAGCCATGCCTGGACAGTGGACAGCTTCCAGAAACCATCTGGTCTGAGTGCAGGCCTGCACGCTGCCCAGCCCACAGGGTCCTGCCCATTGCCCTTCGGGCCCCCTACCTCCTCATTCTCCTGGGGCCTCTTTGAATGACACAGTATGGGGCCCACCGCCCTCCCCTCCTGGGTCCTGACTGTCTTTCCCTGCCCGTACTCAGGCATGGAGCTGTTCGAGGAGGCTCTGCAGAAGTGGGAACAGGCGCTGAGTGTGGGGCAGAAGGGGGATGGTGGCAGCACCCCCACACCAGGGGACAGCCTCCGGAACCCCGAGACTGCATCAGAGGAACTGTCTGAGGTAGGTGGTCCTCTCCTGTGTGTTCGCCGGCTCCTGGCTGGAGAGCATTGGGGGCAAAGGGGCAGCCCAACTCTGGGAGGCAGTGCAGCCGCCCCCCGTGGGCCTGCTGGCCACTTGTCCTTCTGGATAGCAGTTTTCCCCCTTGCCCAGGGTGTGCGTCCACGCAAGGGTGATATTCATATACCATGTTGAGCACATGCCTGGCACTTGTTAGTCACCCTGCGATCCATGACGATCACACCCTCCCTGATCCCGCCTGTGTTTAGGGAATTGCATATTCTTGGAGGATGGGAGGGCATAGCCTGTGTTCATGTCTGAGTGGGTCTCATGGCCTTTGTCTTGTCTTTATACCTTTTTCTGGGCACCATCAGTCAACATGTATTTCAATATCAAGGAAGAGAAATAAGGTAGAAAAGCTAAAATAAAACATTTTTATGTAAAGCACACCAAATATATATCCTAGGATAGATGTTCACTGAAGCATTATTTAGTAATAGGTAACATGAAAAACCCGAAACTAAATGCCTATCTCTGGGGTCTGGAATATTATGCAGATACTTAAAGGCCAAGGGAAAACTCTGTGGGCCGATAGGCTGCCGTCTTCACAATGTATCATTAAGTGAAAATGCAAGATGTGGAGTTTGTATAGAATGACCTGTGTGTACATTGTTAGAAAGACATCTATCCATGCATCTGCGTGGAGTTGGTAACTGCTGCTCACGGACATTCCTCTGGACAGATTCAGGGCAGTTGCTCGCAGTGGTCTGAGGAGACAGTCTGCAGGCAAAGGTCGCAAAAGGCTTTTATTGTACTTTTCTGTACCTTTCTTTACTGTTCTCATTTCAAGCCCATGCTTGTGGACTGGGTTTGTATAGGTGGTGGGATTGTGGTCTGTGTTTGTTTTTTGTCCTTTATACTTTTCTGAATTAAAGAAAAAAAAGTCAAAACCACTATCAGCTCCTGTCTTCTGCTGGAGCCAGGTCAGGATCGGGGGGCCACCTCCTTGGGGAGCAGTTGACAATATCTGACAAGTCAGTCGGGGTCTAGCCAGGAAATGGGAACAACTTCAGGTATTGAAGAGGTGTTGAAGAGCCGGCAACAGGTGACTGCGGAGTGTGTTAGGGCAGGAGAGGAATGGCGGTGGCTTATTTCCAAAATTGGATTCACTGCTAATTCTCCATCTTAAAATTAGAGAACTTCCATTGTTTTTCATACTGTAAAAACAGTGAAGTATGCTTTACAGAATAGCACTAACTTCAGAAATAGAGGAGAGTGGGGAGAAAGTGCCCAGGCTCCAATCAGACAGCCCATGTGTTGTGCCCTGGGGAAGTGCCCTCGACCTCCCTGGCCGCTGGGGCCTTTCGTGGGGCACCAGAGCTGCTCATATGATCCTGGTCCATTTCAGGTGCTCAAGAAATGGTCTTGTGGTCAGTAATATTGATGCCTATAACCCTTCATCCAGATATAACCACTTGGTATCCTTACAGTGCATTTTCAGTGTTAAAATTTTTTTAACAAGTTTATTGAAATGTAATTCACATACCATAAGGTTCTTTTAAATTCAGTTCAGTTTTAAGGTGTGCAAGTCAGTGACTTAGTATATTTGCAGTTGTGTGTCCGTCATCACAGTCATTTTTAGAGCACTTTCATCATCCCCAGGAGAAATCCCATACACTGTAGTAGTCACCCCGTTCCTTCATGCACACATATGCGTGCACCCACACACCAAGGCCTAATCTACTTTCTGTCTCTATAGATTTGCCTGTTCTGGACATTTCTATGAATGGAATTCAGAACATGTGGACTTCTGTGTCAGGCTTCCTTCATAGCATCATGTTTTCAAGGTTTATCCTTGTTGGAACGTGGACCACGACTTCCTTCCTATTTATTGCCGAATAATACTCTATTGTATGGCTAGACCACGTTTTATTTACCCATCCATCTGCTGGTGGACATTGGGTTGTTTCTTTTTTGGCTCTTGTGAGTAATGCTGCTGTGAATATACATGTATAAGTATTTGTGTGGACGTAGGGTTTTCATTCTCATGGGTATATACTTGGAGCGGATTTTCTGGGTCATGCGGTCGCTCCATGGTAACATTTCAAGGCTCTGCCAAACTGTTTGCAGAGCAGTTGCACCGTCTTGCATTCTCACCAGCAGTGTAGCTGCGCTCCAGTTTCTCCACATCCTGGCCAACACGTATTGCTTTCTGACTTTGTGCTTCTAGCTGCCCTAGTGGTTGTGAAGTAGTATTTTGTGGTGGTTTTGATTTGCATTTCCTTGGTAACTAATGATGCCAAGCTTTTTGTGTACTTATTGGTCATATGTACATCTTCTTTGGAGAAATGTCTATTCAGATCCTTTGCTTTATTTTTAATTTGGTTATTTGTCTTTATATTACTGAGTTGGAGGGTTCCTTATTTATTCTAGATGAAGTCCCTTCTCAAAGATAGGATGGACAGAGGTTTTCTCCCATTGGGTGGGTCATCTTTTCACTTTCTTGGTGGTGCCTTTTGAAGTACAAAAAATTTTTGATTTGATGAAGTTCGATATATCTGTTTTTTTCTTTGGTCATTTGTGCTTTTGGTGTCGTATCTGAGAAACCATTTTCCAACCCAAAGTGACTTCACAGAGAAAGAGCCAGCAGGTCTCTGCCAAAGCTGCAAGGCTCTGCTGGCCACCCTGAGCAGGGGCCGGCCCTATCAAAGAACTTTTTCTCAGCCTTGGTCATTTGTGCTTTTGGTGTCGTATCTGAGAAACCATTTTCCAACCCAAAGTGACTTCACAGAGAAAGAGCCAGCAGGTCTCTGCCAAAGCTGCAAGGCTCTGCTGGCCACCCTGGGCAGTAGGTTACCCTTCCTCCTTGGTGTGATAGTTGACACATAAGGAACCCTAGGCTCCAACTGAGGAATTTATTCACCAGAAGTTAGGTGGTTTGGAACTAGTAGGGCCAAGGTCTGAACCCAGGTCCGCTTGGGTCCAGAGCAGCCCTGTTCAGTAAGAAGTCACATGTCTCATTTAAAATCACCTAGAGACCATGTTAAAAAGCAAAAGGGAACAGGGAAGTTAATTTTAATAATATATTCTATGTAATCTAGTTTATCCCAAATATTAGCATTTTAACATGTAACCAACATGAAAAATCACTAACATACTCAGAGTTTTTTTTTTAGTGCTAAGTGTTTGAAATCTGCTGTGTATACTTACAGAGCCTTTTTATTTGGACTGGCCACACTTCACATGCTTGCTCACCACATGTGGCTGGTGGCTCCTCTCCTGGGCAGGGCAGGTTTGGAGCTGTTCTCTCGCGGCTGCCCGGGCCCCCGTGCCTGTTCCCGTTTCCCCAGGAGCTGGGACCCCATCATTGGTGAGGGAAGGGGCCCTTGGCTGAGGGAGTGTGGAGGGCCTGGATTCACACTCATTGCTTTAACCACAGCCCGAGTCGCAGCGAAGGGAGTTTGCAGAGAAGCTGGAGTCCCTGCTGCACCGGGCCTACCACCTGCAGGAGGAGTTTGGGTCCACTTTCCCATCTGATAGCGTGCTGCTGGACCTCGGTGAGCTGGGCCTGGGCAGGGGCTGTGGCGGGGGCGGCGCGTGGAAGAGCCTGGGTGTGGCTTCTTTCAGGCATCAGGCGCCCCAGAATCCCCAGGGCATGTGATGATTACCGAATTGCACAGAGAGGAAAATGAGGGGCAGAGGTGTTCCCTTACATGAGGCAGGTAGGGATGGAGCTGGGCCGAGGGCCAGGAGTCCCCGGCCAGTCCTTGGCCACAGGCCTTGGGGCTTGTGTGCCAGCACCTCCCCTGATGGCTGTTGCAGGCCTTTGGTTTGAGCCCTCCTGTGGGTACTGGGCAGGTGGAAGGGACAGGTGAGATCTCTGTCTCACACAGAGATGAGCCCAAAGGGGCCAAAGGACCAAGAAGGCAAGTCTTGTTTGCCTGCCCCATTGAGGTAAAGGGGCACGACTCCACTGAGGGAATGAGGTGTGTCAGCCACAGCCAGTGTTCCCCTAGTGCCTGCTGTGCCCCAGTCTGTGGGCAGTGAATACGAACGACCCCTGGGGCCCCTCCCTGTGTGCTGTCAGTCCTGGGGTGAGACTCTTGAGTGTCCAGCCCCCCTGCACCATCAGTGGTGACAGGCCCAGTGGGGGCTGGCCAGGGCACACATCTTCCCACAGCCTCTTCCCGGGTGGCTTTGCCTATCGGCAGAATTCTGCTTCCTCTGGGCCCCCCACATGGCAGAGAAGGCTGGTAGGGCGGGCAGTCAGGGCTGTGGGCTCTTCTTATATGTTAGACAAACCTTTCCCTAAGTGCCCTTGAAGGTCCATACCCCCTCAGCCCTTAAGCAGTGTGGGATAGGAATGCCAAGTCGGTAGCCCGGGGACCCCCTCGAGCCCTTTGCTGTCAGGGGTTAAGGTCCATCCTGTCAGAGAGGGGAAGCAACTTGCTTAGAGTGTGCCCCTGCGGAGCTCGGCCCCCAGGCCTCAGGGCCCAGTGGTGTGGCCGTGGGCAGGTCCCCTCAGAAGCTTTGCTTCCTGCCTAACCATGCCCACCTCCAGGGATGTCATAGGATTGGAGAAGGCCATTCATTTGAGGCCGTGACCATGGAGTCTTTGCACACAAGTGCTCAGGGAATAGGAGCTTTGTGATGATGAGTGTTGTCCACCCCAGAATCGGGTGCTGGCGGGCCTTGCCTGTGAGCATTCCACAGAGCGTGGTGATCTCGGGGACCTGAGCTCAGCCCTTCTCTTCCCGCTCTGCCAGAGCGGACCCTCATGCTGCCCCTGGCCGAGAGCTCGCTGCACCTGCGGGCGGACGATGAGGACAGCCTGACCTCAGAGGATTCCTTCTTCTCCGCCACCGAGGTGACATGGGGTGGGATGGACAGATGCAGAGGGAGGGGTGGGGTGGAGGCCAGGCCCCTGTGGGACCCTGGGGTTGAGCACTGGATCGTGGGAAAGTGAAGGCATTTCCTCCCACAGAACCAGAATCTGGCAGTCACCAAGGGCTTTCCCCCAGGGGCCTTATGCAGTTGCTAGGGATGGGGCCCGAGGAGCCAGGGGCCATAGGTCTTGTGGGTGAGGGCAGGGCCCCCATCCCCGCTGGCCTCAGCTCACCGTGATCTCTCCCTTCTCCAGGCCACATGCCTGTTCCTTGGCATTAGTTCCCTTCCACAGCCACCTGTCTGGCCTGATGACCTGGCCTGCAGTGGAGGGCCGTGGGCGAGTGTCCAGTAGATGGTCCCGTTGCGGGGGCCTCTGGAGATGGGAAAGGCTGAGGGCTGGAGCTGGACTTGGACTCAGGCCTCCTGCCTCTTGGGCCATGTTTCCCCCTGATACCCCCATGGCCCCTAGGGTGGCTCCTGGGCGGTGCCCTCACCCCTTGGGATGCTGCTGACACAGGCTTTGACATGACCTTCCTCTTCTCCACGCCCTCCCTTAGCTCTTTGAGTCCCTGCATATCGGAGATTACCCACTCCCACTTTCCAGGCCTGCCGCTGCCTACGAGGAGGCCCTGCGGCTGGTGAAGGAGGGGAGGGTGGCCTGCCGGACCCTCAGGTAAGTGAGTAGGGACGGGGGATGGGCAGTGTGTGGTGAGGACTCAGCTGGGCCGGGCTGGCTGAGGGCATGGTGAGCTGGCCACCGAAGGCCTGGGGTGGCCCAGGTACCGAGACTGGGCAGGAACTAACAAGAACAAATTGATGTGATCAATTAACCAAATAATCATTCATGCCTTGAGTTCTCTGAGGGGTCTAAGCACTGAACCACGGGGAGCGCTGTCCTAAACCCCATGTCCTCATACGGTCTCTCTCACAGGGGTCCGGAAGCCAGGCTTTGGGGACAGACCCAGGGTCTCTCCAGGTCCTGCCACTTCGTAGCATGTGGCCCTGGACATGTTGCTTGACTTGTCTTAGCCTCAGTTTTCTCATCTGTGGATGTCTCTTCTTCATTTTAAATTAACCTTGTTGTATGATAGATAGGGAACTTAGAACTTGGCTTTTAGTCATGACTCCAAGTTTAAGTATGTGTGTTTCAAGTTCACTGGCTGAAAATGTTTGAACCTTTGGCGATTTGGACAATGGTAGCTAGATGAGGGTGTGTCCAGCTGTTCCAGAAATGCCAGCCCAGAGTGGGTAGCAGCCTGCTGCCCTGGTATTATGTCAGTTTGGTCTTTTTCCAGTGAGGGTCCTTCACTGGTTGGGCCTAAAGGAGGCTGAGGTCAGCCCAGCCCCCAGTGACCTGACTTGCCATCTATGTCCAGGTGGGCCACTAAGGTCAACACATCCTCAGAGAACATCTGGCTAGCCTCTTCCTTTGGTTGTGGGGAGACTGAAGCCTTGGGGGCGCAGGTGCCTGCCTGAAGTTGCGCTGTTAGGGCGAGGCAGGGCCACTCAGAGCTCTCCCCTGACCTCCTTGGGGGCATTGCTGGGTGGGGCCCAGCAGTGTGACGGCCTGTGCTTCCCCCTAGGACAGAGCTGCTGGGTTGCTACAATGACCAGGACTTCCTGGCCAAGCTGCACTGTGTGCGGCAGGCCTTCGAGGTGGGTGTGCCCCGGGGTACCTGGGGAGGGTGGAGCCGGGGATGGGGGGCATCAGGCAGGCCTCCGACCCGGCTGCTTGCACCTGGCTGCCCTGCGCAGTGGGGGCAGCTGCCAGCCCCGCGGCTCACTCCCCACCCCCTCCCTCCTCCATTCCTTAGGGCCTTCTGGAAGACAAGAGTAACCAACTTTTCTTCGGGGAGGTGGGCCGGCAGATGGTGACAGGCCTGATGACTAAGGCTGAGAAGGTAGCTGGGGCTGGGAGCTCTTCTTTCAGGTTTTCTTCCCCCTTAGTCTTTTTCATTCTTTTAAAACTTTATTTGGTTCTGTAAAACGTTTTAAAGGCCCAATCTGAAATCAGCTTGGAGGGCTTTGACTTCATCCTATACGTAGGCTGTGGAGGAGCTGGGAAAGGGTTGGGGTTGTTTCCTGTGCTAATTTTGAAAAATATGATCAGCTTTTTATTCGTACAGAGTAAAGAAATGTAGACTGTGGAAGGTCTCCCTGAGCCCCACCGGCCTGAAGGGGCCGCCGGCTGTGGTCTGATACATGCGTTCCTACTGCAGTTTCATAGTTTCTAAACCTTGAACACTGTTCTTTAGTTTCCAAAGCTTGGTTTATACATCAGTTTGTTGTGTAAGAGTGTATCTTACCCATCTTCCTGTGTCGGAGGTGACGCTTGGGTGGACTGACTGTGGTTTAGCCCATCCTTCTATGGATGGACGTTTGGGTTGTGTGTGAATGTCCGCTCGAATAGATACCACGATGATAACCGGGCTGTTACAGATCTCTGTAGGTACCTGTGAGGTTTTCTATGGGGCAAAACCCAGACATGGCAATACCGCATCTTGGGCACAGACATCTAAAAGGCCAGCAGATATTGCCAGCTGGCCCTCTGAAACCCCTTGTCTCAAGTCCCCGCCACCAGTATGCGTGCACGTCCTTACACCTTGGCCGATATTGGACGTCAGTAATCTTTGTAATCTTTCTTTTGGTCCTTGCTTTATGTTTCCTTCATTATCAATGAGGTTGTGTAAATTTTCACGTTTATTGGCCAGTTGTGCTTCTTTAATGGGTTTGGACAAAGCTCTGGAACACGCCTCTCCCCTCTGAGTCCTTTCTCCTCACATTTTGGAGTAAGTGTTCTGAAATGCACCTCTGACCTCTTCACTCGACTGCTTCAAGCCCTCCCGCACTCCCTCTGCCCTTGGTGTGAAGACCAGGCTCCATTCCACAGCCCACCCTGTGCACACTTTGCCCTCTCCAGACAGAAGGGCTCCTCGTGCCCACCACACTCTCTTCCTGACCTGGGCCTTTGCGTAGGTTAGTCCCACCAGACCTCAAATACTGTTCCTCAATTCCTTTTTGTTGTTAACTGCTTTATTGTAAAATATGCATACAAAAATGTATTTATAGGATCTAATGAATGAAAAGATGAACCCCTCTGTACCCAGCACCCAGGTTACGAAGTGGACCATATGCCAGTATCTGGGAGTCCCAGGTCCCTGTCTCCGCACCTCACTTGGTCTCACTCATCCCCCTTGGGCTCGCCCCGCCCAGTGTGGCCCCATTACCCCACATCTTGCTAATGGGTGCCCTATCCTTCTCGTTACTCAGTGAGCTCCCGGGGGGCCAGAGCCATAGCTCTTCTGGCATGGGGCTGTGCCCAGCCTGGGGCTGGCATGGGCAGCTGCTCCATGAGTGTGGACACTTACATCCCCAGCAGCTGCTATTTGCCAAGCAACAGCCTGTCCTTTACTCGCATACCTTTACCTCTAGTAGCTCATTTTATCCTAACTGTGGTCTCCACTTGGTGATAAGGAAACAGCCTGGGGAAGTAAAGGGCTCTGCCCGGTTCATAAAGTAAAGAAAAGGGACAGGTGGGATCTGAATCCAGGTTGACCTCACCCTAGCTGTGCCCTTACCTTGTTCTCTGTGGCCTCCCTGGGAGGGTGAATGAATGACAAGCGAAGGAAGCACAGGGGAGGCTAAAGTGGTGCTAGGAACTTAGCAGGCAGCCCGCTGTCTGTGGCCAGAAGCGCAGCCTTCCTCTCTCCAGCCACCCGCTGCCCGCAGCGCAGGACTTAGGTTTCATTCTCATTAAGAAAAAGCCCAAATGGCTGTGTAGCAGCTCCTAAGCGCAGAGCCTTCTCTGGGCCCTGGGACCAGAGCGGGAACGGGTGCATGCCTGGCAGGTCCGTCAGGAGGCGGGGCTGGGGCAGGCGCCTGTCTGGGAGGTTGTGGGGGCTCTGAATTATGTTCACGGCCAGACAGGAAACTTCTCCAAGCCTCGGCTCCTTGTGTGTAAGTGGGCACATACCGGGCATTGTGAGATGGCGTCAGACATGCTCAGTGGCCACAAACAGGGCGGCAAGGGCCAGCCTGACATTCATCATCATCATCAGCCCTTACATGTGAGGATACTGAGGCTCGGGAAGTTAAGGCAGAGTCCAAGGTCATTCTAGCAAATTCTCTTTAAAACTTAACGGAAATAGGTTTTGAAAAAAATTTTCATATTGTAAAAATGACTCATGCTTATTGTAGAAAAAACTAAGACAATACAAAAAGCAAAATGAAGAAAGACAAATTGTCCTCAACCCTACTCTGTTCATGTTCTGGTGAACATCTGTCTGGCGTCCCCTTCCCATGATTCTTTATAAACAGCATCAGTGCCTGTGCCGCTCTGTGTCCTCTCCACACTGCCCAGATCTTGGGCATATCATTGATCTCCCAAAGCCTCTATATTCCTATCTGTAAAGCGGGCATAGTACTGGGATGTCCCTTATAGGACCCTACGAATTAAATGAGTGGTTCCATGTTAGGATAACCCCTGGCATGTGCCAGCTTTCTACGTCCGTAAATGCACACCCACATCTGCATGTTGTGTTTAAGCACCACACAGTCCCAGAGAGTGAGGATTTTGTCTTGTGTGCTGATGGTCTCAGTACTAGCAGCAGCCACTTTATACACTATTTATTGTGGAGGTCTGGCCCGTGGGCTGATTGTATTACATGCATAAACTTCTCGACAGCCCCCCGCCCGCAAGAATGGCCCTGTGAGTGTGTGGCTGTAGCTTCTCCCATTTCACCAGTGAGGTCCAAGGTCATAGAGATTCGAATCTTTGGCTGCCTAACTCAACCTCCTGTTCACACACATCCTTCCAAAATGAGCTCAAGCTGTAGCGCGTGTGAATCTCCCGGAAGGCAGTCGGTGCTCAGTAACGAGAGGGTCCAAGACATTGCGGGACACCCCAGTGTTGGTTGTCTCCTGGACGTGCCCTGGTCTCTGCAGAATCACACTGAGGTGGGCAGGGGGCGCTTCTTACCTTATTTGCTCTGTGGCTGCTGCTCAGGGATAGGCCGTGGCCCTGCTCTTGGTGTGTCCCCCATCCACAGGCCAGCCTGATCTGTGGGCCTAGTCCAGCTGGGTCCTGGGGCCTCGCCCATGGCCAGAATAGGCTGTGCTTTTTCCCAGAGCCCCAAAGGCTTCCTGGAGAGCTACGAGGAGATGCTGAGCTACGCCTTGCGGCCTGAGACCTGGGCCATCACACGGTTGGAGCTGGAGGGCCGTGGGGTGAGTGGGTGTGTGCTGAGCCCCAGTGTTCTGGGGTTCCTCACACCTGAGATTCTGGAACATGGAGGGGGTACCTGTGGCGAGCTCTGCCTTGATTCTGAGGGTGTGAGATGCCTCCACCCCTGCTGCATGCCCTGAGTTCCTGCCCTGGCCCAGACAGGCATGTGGGGGAGACAGCCCTGGCTGTACAGACATGTGTTCCCACCTAGGCTCCCACACGCCTCTGCCCTCTGGCCTCGGGCTTTCTGTTTGCACAGTGGCCACACGCTCAGACAACCCACTCCCTGTAGGTGGTGTGCATGAGCTTCTTCGACATCGTGCTGGACTTCATCCTCATGGACGCCTTCGAGGACCTGGAGAACCCCCCGTCCTCGGTGCTTGCTGTCCTGAGGAACCGCTGGCTGTCAGACAGCTTCAAGGAGACGGTGGGTGGCTGCCACCCTGCTTCCGGCACACATTCCGTGACCCCACGTGCTGGGAGACCCCACTTCCTTCCATCCCTGGCTTTCGGCACCAAGGCTAGGCTCCCCACCCATCTGACAGCTGTCACCCCTCTGTCCGGTACTCCCTTCCCATGATTCTTTATAAATAGCATCCATACCTGCGCTGTTCTGTGTCCTTTCCCCTTCCTTCTGTGATCTGGGGCTGCGGGGCCTGCGCAGACCAGGCACCTGCTCTGGGGAGGCTTCCCTGGGGTCCTGCTGCTCTGCTGTGCTCCCGTTCAGAGCCAGCATGGTGTGCGTTTCCCTCTTTTGAGCTTTCACTTAGTTAATTTTATCCATTCTGTGCTGGCACTAATTCTGTCCACTTGTGATGCATCCTATTAAATCAAATTAAAATAATGGGAACTAAAAAAAGCAGTAGGAGAGAGTTGAGCACAGGCCCCATGGGGCAGGTGTACCACTCAGACAGCCATGCTGTGTGGCATGGGGACAGTTGGAGAGAGATGGGCTGGTCTTTTACAGGCAGTAACCATGGATCCCCACAGCCACTGAATGAGGTGGGGGTGATGGCTCATGGCCATTTTACAGAGGAGGAAACTGAGGCCCAGAGAATTTCAGTGGCTAGTCCAGGGACTCACAGCAGTAAGGCTTAGCATCAAGATTCAGACTGAGGTAATTTCCCTTCCCGAATTGAGGGGAGGGAGACAGCAGAGCTCAGGCACGAAGCCCCATCTTCCTGCTTGGGATGAGGGGAGCTGGGGTGAGGGCTTGGTCCCAAGCAGGGAGATGGGTGGAGGCTGAAGGTTCAGTCTGTTATTCTGAAACCTGAGTGGGGTCCCACCTTTGGTTTAGGCCCTGGCCACTGCCTGCTGGTCAGTCTTGAAAGCCAAGAGGAGACTGCTGATGGTGAGTGACAGCTGCCCCCCACAACCCCCTACACCGCCCCCTGCCCCCACCCACTGCCAGGGGCCCTGGTGGGTTGGGCAGGATGCCCCAGGGAGCAGGCGGAGCAGGCTGCCTCACACCCGCTGGGCCGCCGGTTATCTGCACTCCAGGCAGCCACAGGCTGCATTATCTGGACTGTGATCCATCATTCCCCTCTGCCAGCCAGGCTCTGCAGCCTATCTGAGAGCTGCCACTGCCGGACGCTCTAGGCATTTCCTATGCTGAGGCCTCCTGCCCCCTAACTCCTCATGTAGTCCACACAGCAGCTCCAAGATTACCCCCATTCTGCAGAGGTCAAAACAGGGCTGCAAAAGCCCCAGTCACTTGCACAGGGTCACCCAACAAGGACGTGAATGAACCAGCCTCCCTTCAGAGCCCAGCTCTTAATGTGGCCCCAGGGCCAGGCCACCTTCCCCTGTCAGGCCCTAGCGCTCAGCCTGGCCACCCTCCACAGGTGCCCGATGGCTTCATCTCCCATTTCTACTCCGTATCGGAGCACGTAAGCCCCGTCCTAGCCTTTGGCTTCCTCGGCCCCAAGCCCCAGCTTGCTGAAGTCTGTGCTTTCTTCAAGGTAAACAGGGAGGGTGGTGTCTGCGGCCCACCTGGGCCCTGCCCTGGCCCCTGGGATGGGAGCCCTGGGAGGAGCCAGGAGTGAAGTGAGGGCCTGGCCTGCACCCTGGGAGAGGGCCGTGCTGTGCTACCTTCCCACCGGGAGCCTGCCCACGCGGGTCTGCAGGGAGCCTGGGAGGGTAGGGGCCTGAGGATGGGGCTCCAGTAGTCAAGGAGGGTGTCCGTGTGGGGGCAGGGTCCTTGGCCTGGGCCCAATGCCAGCCCTGTACCCCAGCACCAGATCGTGCAGTACCTGAGGGACATGTTCCACCTGGACAATGTGCGCTACACGTCAGTGCCAGCACTGGCAGATGACATCCTGCAGCTGTCCCGGCGCCGCAGCGAGATCCTGCTTGGCTTCCTGGGGGCACCGGTGGCCTGCAACATTGGCCTGAATGGGGTGCTGCCCCACGAGAATGGGCCCCCAGAGGGGCTGCAGTAGTGGTGGGTGCAGGCTTGGGAGAGGTGGCTGCCTGGGCTTCACACACGTGGGGGTGGTAGCGAGAAGGCCGCCTCTCCCCTCCTTTGGATTGGCATTGAAGGGCCCGGGTGGCTGTGGCTGTCAGCTGGGCACTTGTCCCTGACGTTGCCCTCCCCATAATCTGGGAATTCCTGATGCCTGGGGCGCAAATTTCCTTGGAGAGGGATGAAGTGCCTGGGCTGCCTGACTGCCCTCGGCTGTGCCTGGGGCACAGAGGTGGCCCAGTGGCCTGTGGGCCTGTGGGAGGGGAAGGCGCTGTGAGGAGAGTTGAGACAGGCAGAGCTGGATGCCCTGGGTGTGGGACGCCTGAACCTCCCACCAACCCAGGGCTGCTGGCATGTGGCCCTGGGAGCGTGGAAGTGAAAGACGGGGAGGCAGGGCTCTGTGCTAGGAGAAACTTGGGTGCACAGTCTCAGAATCCAGGCGTCTGGCCCCTGCCACCACCCTAGAGAGTTTGCGACTCCAGAGAGGGAGGGTGGGGGCCACAGACTGTGGCTCGGGGGCACCTTGGTGGGCAGCATGCCTAGGCCAGCTGGAGTGGGACAGAGTGGGTCTGCTTGCTTTGTGCTCATGACTGGGCAGGTGCTGGGCCCGAATCAAACCCAAGCGCTAAAATAGGACTCTGTCCTCTGGCAGTCCCTCACCCTGCCAAAGATCGTCTTTTCTCTTCCCACCTTGGCCATCACCAAAGACGGAGGAGGTGTGGATCGTCCTGCCCTCCTCCCCCATGAGCCTGGACCTCCCGGCGTGGTGCTAGGCACTGGGCCAGAGGCGCTGACAGGGTCGCCTCACCCACCCCGTGCTGCCATCAGTGGCGGCTGCAGGAGTATGGGCGTCCAGGGACCAGGTCGGGAGAGGTCAGAGGCTGTGCGTGGCTGGACCAGATCCCCAGCCCTCATTAGGATAAGAAACTTTGCCCAGCACTTGCCTTCAACTTGCGCACAAATGCTCTCAAGCTGTGCAGCGGTACAGAGCCCGTGCAGACACAGCCCCTGTGGCAGGGCGCCTGTCAGCTCTGCAGACGCACTTCTCCTACAGTGTTTGCACCTGAGGCGGATGTTTTATTTATTGCCTTAAGATTTTATTTTGAGGTCCTGCCCCTTTCTAGGTGGAGAGACCTATGTGAGAAACAGACCGCTATTGCGTCTCTGTGCTCCGGAGCTGGAGGTCAGGCTCCTCAGACGGGGCCCTCTCCCCTGGTGGTGAAGGGCTGCGGGTGGTGTGTGGGGGGGGAGAGGGGCGATGCTGGGCGAGGCTCCTGGTCTCTGAGCCTCTCCCCTCCCGCCTGCTCCCTTCCACGACCCGAACGGGAGGACTCTGTGCGCTAACCATGGTTCTGGCTCCAAAGCCACCTCTCTGAGGCTGGTGAGCAGGAGGGAACAGCCTCCTGGAAGGGAAGGACTCCTCCATCCTGACATTCCGTTCATTCGCACTTACCCTGGGCTGTGAATGTAATCTCAGGCCTGGGCCTCGGCCCGCTCTTACTGCTCCCGAATCACACACGTGGCGCTTTCATTTTGTCTTTGTTCACGCGTCCGTCGCTGCCTCTGGCTCTCGGTTTGTTGCAGCTTCCAACTTTTGTATGGTAGAGCGTGTGTGCGTCGACTTCACATCGAATAAATGATTTAAAATGATTTCCTTCACATAGTCGTGCTTCTGGGTACACACATGGCTGTTTGCTTCCTGGGCCAGAGCTGGAGACCCACTCTGGAGGGCGGCTGGTGGCAGTTCCAGGAGGGAGAAGGACCAGGGAAGCCTGGTATGGCTTGTGAGCCCACTTGGGACCACTTGGCAGCCTGGCAAGATCCATGTATCCGCAGGCATCACCCCACCCCACCCCACCCCAAGGAAGGTGAATGGGTGGGGGGTGCGAGTGCAGTACTTAAGGGCACAGATGTGAGTGGGCAGGTTGGGTACAGATCCAACTCAGGTAGCATCTAGGTTCTTATCTTTGGGCCTCAGTGTCCACATCTGTAAGATACGGGCACTGGATCCAGCTGGGGGTGCAGACTCTGGCTGTGGTCCTCAGACTTGTTCACTGTTAAGTGTCTGAGCCAGGGAGAGCCAGCTTGAGGGGCTGGGACAAGCAGGAATGGAGCAGATCAGAACCCGCCAGATCTTCATGTGTTTTCACAGCCAGTTGGACATTGAGGGTTTATTTGGAAGGTATTAAAAAAAAAAACCGGACTGAATATTTTAAATGTACAGAAAAGGTAAAAGGAAAACCACATAAAGAACACCCATAAAACCAACACCTTAAGGCAGTAATTAACATCTTGCCCGTACTTATTTCATGAATATCTCTCCTAAAATATTTTAGAGTAAGTTTCAGACACGTACTTCACCCCTGAGCACTTGAACAAGCAGATCTTTAAAGTAGTTCTCTGGTGTAGCCACAATACCACAATCACACCAGAAAAAATTTGCACAGATAAATCCCGCAAACCCAATGCTAGTGAAAGAAGCCACAGTAAGAAGTACATCCGGTAGGATTACAGCAAGTACAGAAATCAGACCAAACTAATGTATGGTGTTAGAATTGGTATGGTGGTCACCCTGAGGTGGTTGGATGGACTATCAGGGGCTCTTGGGGCCCTGACTTTCTACCCAGGGGCTGCTTACACAGGTGCTTTGTGTGTAACATTTTATCAAGCTGTATGCATTTGATTTCTGGAACTTCCTGGATGAATGTTATATTTAATTTTTTTTAAAAAGCAGAATCAAACCAACCATCCCATTCTTCAAAGCTCCCCTCTGTCCTTGCTACCAAGGTTGGCCTTCAGGGTTTTGGGTGGCCAGGCCCTGGCTGACCCCACCCCCGCCAGGCCCTGGCTGACCCCACCCGCCAGCACCTTACCCCTTTCAGCCAGCCACACTCCTGCCTCAGGACACTTGCTTATGCTGTTCCCTCTGCCAGGAAACCCCCACCCTAGATAAGCCCCTCATTTTATAGTTCCTTCATCCCTGTCACTTTCAGGACCCTCTTCCTCAGGTGAGAGGACTAGGATTTCACAGCTGCCTCTGTCGGCCTATTTGCTCATCAGTGGAATGGCTGCTAACTGGTGAGGGACAATGTGGCCAGACTCAGGTTGGTTGCCCCATCTCAGGGAACTATTCTGGGAAATTCACGATTCGGTCCTCACACCTCCTGCTTCTCAGAGGCTCATTATGGCAGTGCCTGGGGTAGCTGGGGGCAGGTGACAGAGAAATAGGGCGAGCTGACCCAGACAAGCTCAGGCTGGGTGGGTAGTGGGGGTAAGGAGCTGAACACAGTTAAGGGAGGGCCTAGGGACCCTGCTGGTCTGGTGGGTCCTGAGTCACAACCATCCCCCCAGACCTCCCAGCCCAGCCCATGGTTCTGGCTCAAGTTGGCTGGCAGGCTTGCAGCGAGCTACTCTGGTCGATGGAATGTTCTCTTTTTCTTCATTTCTTGAGGGCACTTATTTATCAGGAGCTTGTTCTAGCACTGGCCTGGGCCAGGCTCAAACACATAACAGGTCCTGTCTTCATGTTGCCCAGGCTTCTCCAGGTGTGGCGGCCCCACTTAGAGCACCTAAGACTGCAGACTCCAAGGCTCTAACCTAGATATCAACCCAGGCCCCAGTGGGACCCAGGAGTCTGCATTTTCTATACACTGACCTTGGTACTGTATGAAGTCAGAGAATCACTGCTTACAGGGAGAGACAGACAGGAACCAATTATAGTCCAGTGTGGTCAATGCTGAGGTAGGAGAGGGGTGCAACTCTGGAAGTCCAGTGGAGGCCCCTCTCCTGTCCGTGGAAACCTCTAAATGAAAACAGACTCTGAGTCAGACAGCCAGGCAAAGTGGGGCAGGAGAGGCGATGCATCCCAGGCAGTGGGACAGAGCGTGTAAAGGCTAGGAACCAAGAGGCGCCGGGCACTTCACCTGCACTGAGTAATTCTACCTAACCAGAGAGACAGTACGAGAGGGAGAGGTGGGTGGGAAGGTGTGGCTTTTTGCGCAGGGCCTTGCAGGCCCCTGTGAGGAATGTTTTGGGGAAACAGGTGTAGGTGGAAAGCCGGCTTCTTGTTTAAATTGAACGAAAAAAGGAAGGAATCGTTCTTCAATTGAGTTTCCATTCTCTAAAGCTCTTAAGGCGCAGACTGTGCGCCCGGCCCTGTGAGTTCCCTCCTCCACTCCGCATACTTTTAACAGAAAAGTCAGCTTTGTGTGACTTGCCCTGTTGCTGGCCAGTAACGGGGAGAGATAAGTTAGTGCCCTCTGGGTCTTTGGCCTCAGTTTGCTCATAACTAAAGGTGGGTGGGACCCCTCGCGCCGAGGTTAGTTCCCCGCTTCGAGCACGCGCTCTGAAGGGCGCCCAGGTCTCACCTACCCCGCGCGAGCTTGGGGTACCCGGGAAGGCTCCACTCGGCGCTGGTCCCAGACAAACCAAAGCTCCCACCGAAGTTCTACACGCCCCCCAAGCTAGTGCCCGATTGGCCCGCCCTGCACAAACTGTGAGCCAGTCTCACCTTATGATTGGCTGTTCTGCTCTCCGTTGTGTGCGGGAACCCTCCTCTTCCCTGATTGGCCAGTCACCTACCTGCGCTCGCCTCGGATTAGGCGCCGGCTAGGCCGGCTCGCATGCTCCGAGGGGCCCTGCTCTCTGATTCGCCGGTCGGGCCAGCCCACGGCCTGCACGCTAAATGGCTGCGCCGATACCTGTATCGGCCTCCGATTGGGTGCGCGGCGCCTCCCCGGCCTGATAGGCCAGGGCCACCGCCCCCCTGGCTCTCCATTGGTTGCTCCGTGAAGCCCGGTCTCCGGGTAAGATGGCAGCGGACGGGCAGTGCTCGCTCCCCGCTTCATGGCGGCCGGTAACCCTCACCCACGTCGAGTATCCTGCAGGTAAATGGAGGCCCCGGCTCCGAGGACGCCTTCCAGGGGCCGACTGGTCAGCCCCGGGTGCTCCGGCCCGCGCGGACCTGCGGAGAGCGCGCCGGGGGACCGGGGTGGGAACTGTCAAATAGTGAACCATGGAGGGGCTCGGCTGGCGCGCGCGCCGCGCAGGCGCAGTGGTGCGGCGATGAGCTGGGCGAAATTGCTAGCGGCTCGCTCGCGCACCCTGCAGCTAAGCTGCCGGGCCGCTTCCCGGGCGTCCCAGGTCGTGGGTGGGCTCTAATGGGTTGGGGGTCTGTGTGAGTCGGGAAAGGATCACTGGCCCGGACCCGGGCTCTTCTGCCCCGCCCTCCCCAGAGACTCCCCAGAGGCCAGACTACCTCCCCGGCGTGTAGGGAGTGCCTTTCCTTCCAACAGTGTTTTCGGGTTGCCTGTAAGAAAGATCTTCCCATTACTGGGAGTGTGCAAACCGAGGCCAGGCGGCTACTCATGGTGCCACTCCCTGAGCAGGGCCCGGCTCCGCGGCAGAGGAGACCCGGTGAGGGGGCACGCAGCCCCTGGGATCTTGACTTCTGACTGGAGCTTCGCATTAGACGCATCTCTGGAAGCGCAGGGTTTTCCAGCTGGACGGTCCTTCAGCGACCATTCTAGATGTAGTCTGTTAGAGTGATGCAGAGTTTGGGTCTTGGGATCGGAAGTATCTGGGCTCTAGTTCAGGCTGAGACTTTGTACAGATGCAAGTGACTTCACCTCTCTGTGCCTCAGTTACTTCATCTCTAAAGTGGGACTAATCACGGTGACTCCCTTCTAGTGATGGTGTGAGAATCAAATAACAGGAGGTGTGGGAAATGCTGCATGCAGTGCCTGGTACGTGTAAGCATTCAGTAACTACAGTTAATACTACCCGACTTTTCCAGGAGTCTCTCAAGCCCACCCCACCCTTCCTGGGTAGATGGTTGGGTGTCTGGTGAGGCTGGGGCCCCCTCACTGAGCCCTGGTTGCCCTGGGAAGGGCTTGCTCATGCTGTTCTCATGGGCAGAGATGTGAAGACCTGGCCCTGCTGAGGGCCCCAGGGCTGGGTGCCAGGGAACTTTGACCCTAGGTGTTCTGGGTTCTGGGTGTGGGGTGGCCCTGGCAGGTGCTGGGTCCTGCCTGCCTGCCCGCCTGCCCACCATTCATTCAACCAGTATCCAGTGAGCGCCTCCTGAATGCTAGGTCCTGGGCTGGCTTGCATTTAAAGTGTTGATCAGGCCAATATGTCCCTGAAGAACTCCCACTTTACAGGAGGGAAACTGAGGCTTAGAGAGGGGAAGGGACTTGCTTTAGGCCCCAGCACCTTCGTGATTTCCCTCCCCTGGCTTTGGAGTAGCTTCTCTGGTGATCAGAAGAGAAGAAGGAACCTGGTAGTGAGCAGGCTGTGATGAGGGCCCCTTTGTAGGGACCATGAGTGCCTGGGTGGGGGGACCTGGCTAAGCCTGGGGCATCCTTGAGGTCTAGTTCCCTGTCTCTGTAACTCTCTGTGGCCCCCTGCAATTCCCCTTTGTGCTGTTATCAGTGATCCTTCATCCATCCTCCATTTAATACCGTTTTTGAGCCCAGTTAAGTGCCAGGTACAGTGCCGGGCTTGGGGGACTCAGTGGGGTTTAGAGACCCTGTCCCTGTTCTTGTGGAGGGAGAGACAGACACTGGCCTGATAATCCACGCAAACGGGAGTATCATAAGCGATGCCCCAGTTACAGATTCCCCAACCAGACTAAGAGCTTCACAGTGACAGAAACATGTATTTTTTGCTGTTGTGGTGGGTATTTAATTATATTGAATTAAACCAGGCAGCATCCCAGGTGGAGAAAACTGTGTGTGCAAAGGTCCAGAAGTAGAACAGAGCATAGTGCATCCTGGGAATTAGAACTAGGGCAGAAGGTAGGGGGGAAGCAGGGCCAGGACCGTGCAAGGCCTGAGTTGGGCTGAGGTGGGACTTATCCCAAGGGCAGAGGGAGCCATGGAGGACTTCGACCAGGGAGTGGTGAGGCCAGAGTTGCTAACAGCTTCTGCAGGGAGGCTCAAGGGTAGTGTCGGCCATGGAGATGGCCAAAGGCTTGGGGGCACCAGCTACTCCCTGTCCTCACAACCCAGTGCTTTGGACATCAGCTGGGCAGCTGAGAGACCCAGAATCTCAGGGCTGGAGGGGTCATCATGTGGCTGAGGAGACAGAGGCCCAGGAAAAGGAAGGGCCCCATCCAGAGTCACCAGCGGGCCTGTGGCGGCACCCGCACATGAGCCGTGGTTGCTGGTCCATTCTCCCAGGCCAGTTGCAAGCCAGCTCCACCCTGGACGGTGTGGGTGAGACCCAGCGTGTGCCCTTCACTTCAGCCTGGAGTCTGGGCTCAGCCCTGTGTGGGCACCTCCTGCCTTCGTGAGGCCAGGCTGGTGGTGGGGGCCATTTCTCACACTGGGTTCTCCCGACATGGAAGTGTCGTGGGTGCCAGGAACCAAGCTGGGCTCCTCCCAGGCTCTGTCACAGCAAAGTGCCCACACCTGTAGGAGGTGGGCGCTAATATCCCCGTTTCATAGGTGACCGAGCTGGGCCTCTGGAAGGCAAAGGCCTCGCCTGAGGTCATGCAGCCAGCAAGTGCTTGCACAGGAATGGAACCATGCCCTCTGACCCCAGAGTGGCCATGCAGCTGCCCTGTCTTGAACAGGGAGGGTGGCCTTTGGACTTGACATCAGCCCTGCCCTTGAGCAAGGGGGAAAGTGACTCTTGTCTCTTGGCTTCGGTGTCCTCATCCCTCAAAAGGGCTGGTGGTCCTCATGCTGCCTCCCCCTAGGCCTATTAGGAGGGAAAAACAGGTAGTCAATAGGTAGCCAATTTCTTGCCAGCAGAGAAGCAGTGAGATGCAGTTTCTGTTAGGGGCAGGCACACTGGGCAGTGCGGCCTCCTCCCCCACCTCTGCCCTTGGCCCCTGTTGCAGTCTGCAGTGTAGACCCAAGTCTGTGTGTGTCCAGAGAACACCAGGTTCCCCTGGCCGCCCCGGGCTCAGCTGGGACAGCCTCAGCATAGCACTGTGTTCCAGAGGCGCCCATGTGCCCGCTGATCCACCTCCTGGCACACAGCCTGACCTCTGGGGTCAGACCAAGCCAGGTTCAAATTCCTACTTTTGTGGGATGTTGTGTATAGTACCTGGGCCAGGCCAGACACTTGGATTTTAGTCTAGATCCCACTTTTTTCTGGCTATGATTTTGGTAAGTCACAAAAACCCCTGTGGGACTCAGTTTCTTCAGCTGTAGAATGGGGACCGTGCAGGCACCTTGCTGGGGGTTCACCCCCTTGTGCTGGCCATGCCCTGTGCCCATGCTGTTCTCCCTGTCTTGTCTAGGTGATCTTTCAGGCCGCCTCCTTGCCTACCTGAGCCTCAGCCCCATATTTATCATTGTGGGTTTTGTGACCCTCATCATATTTAAGCGGGAGCTGCACACGGTGAGTCTGTCTGCGCCACCCCCCCACACCTTGCCCTAGTGCCCCCATCTCGGAGAAGAGGACCCTCGCCACCCCATCCCAGGGCTTGGCCTTTCCGTCCGCGCCTCCACCTTTCTGAGGTGTATGGAGCCTCCTGGCTGGTTGGTTCTAGGCTGTCCATTAGTTGGGCTGGGAGGCCCAGGCAGAGGCCACAGTCTTTGGGGCAGGGCAGTGGTCAGTGGGCACTCAGAGGCCCAGTCGACACACCTTCCTGGCAGATCTCATTCCTCGGGGGCCTGGCACTGAACGAGGGGGTCAACTGGCTGATCAAACACGTCATCCAGGAGCCACGGCCCTGTGGAGGTAGGGCCTGGGCCATGGGGGTCTGGGAGGGAGTTGGGAAGCCTGCATCCCCCCGTAATGCCTTGTTCTCTCTCTCAGGCCCCCACACGGTAGTGGGCACCAAATACGGGATGCCTTCCAGCCATTCCCAGTTTATGTGGTTCTTCTCCGTCTATTCCTTCCTTTTCCTGTATTTAAGGTGAGCTTCTGCCCCAGCTTGGGTGGCCTTGACCTGGCCCAGGCCAGGCTCTGCCCAACACTCACTGCTAGCCTTTTGGACATGCCTTGAGGCTTGGCCTCTACCTGGCCTTCAGCCAAGGCAGAGGGTGCCCAGGGAACATTTGGGTGGGACCAGGGGCTGTCGGGAGGCCTGGGCTCCAGGCTGTGGGCTGAGGCCATCTGACAGGCCTGTTTTCCCAGAATGCACCAAACAAACAACGCCAGGTTCCTGGACTTGCTGTGGAGGCATGTGCTCTCCCTGGGCCTCCTCACCATGGCCTTCCTAGTGTCCTACAGCAGGTATGGAGGAAGGGAGCCCCACCACACACCCTGTCTCCTGGGGTCTAGCTGCATTCTTGGTCCCCATTGGACCCCACTATGGACCTGAGTCCCGAGCTTGTAGGGCAGGGCTGGGAAAGGGGTCTGTCTGCCTCTTCCAGTCTAGTCCTTGCTCTCTGAAGAGGGAGCAGCTGTTGGGGTCCAGACCCGTCTCCTTCTGGAAGCAGATCTGAGGTCGTGGGCCTCAGGAGTCTGTCCTGTCTGAGCGTGTCTCCCTGTGCACAGGTTCCTGGGAAGCTGGCACTCAGCCATGGGGGGATTTGTGCCCGCCTGTCTCCGGTGGGCTCTCATGAACTTCCCTCTGTGCTTGCCCAGGGTCTACCTGCTGTACCACACCTGGAGCCAGGTGCTCTACGGGGGCATTGCTGGAAGCCTTGTGGCCATCGCCTGGTTCGCGCTCACCCAGGAGGTCCTCACCCCGCTCTTCCCCAGGATAGCAGCCTGGTAACTCCTCTTGCTGCCCCGCCCTCCTTCCTAAGCGCCGTGGCCTCTCTCCGCTCCTGCGAAGGGGCCGTCAGTGGGAGGGCACAGGCATTCTGGCTCCAGCCTCAGGCTCCCTGGGAGGGCCCTAGTGACCAGGTCTCCGGTGGGCATAAGGCTGCACGCCCCACCGGCCTGGCTCCTACCTCCCCCAGGGGTTCCCTCAGACCCAGAGGCCAGGGTGCCATCCTCTCTCCTCGCCTAAGCTCTCAGGGTCTCAGAAAGCAGCCTGAGTCCTGCTGAGTGTCCCTGAGTGTCACATAGGTGCCACATCAGGGTCTCTTGGTGGCTGTGGGGTCACGGGCCAGGCAGACGCTGTGAGCCATTGGGGGAGGTCTCACTGCTGGTGTGGAGACAGTCCCTGATGTGGTCTTGGCTTTCTGGGTGTCTCTCTCCAGGCCTATCTCTGAGTTCTTCCTAATCCGAGACACGAGCCTCATTCCTAATGTACTCTGGTTTGAGTACACGGTAACCCGGGCAGAAGCCAGGTGAGTTAAGGGACAGTGATCACCAGGTCCTGGATCAGTGGGGCACAGCCACTGCTCCCATATTTGGGGGGCTCCCCAAGAGCCAGGCACGTGCCTCAGCACTTTTCTTGTACTGCCTCTCTGAATCCTCCCCTGGACCCCATTCCACAGATGAAGAAACTGAGACTCAGTTGAGGAAGAGTCCCATAACTGAGGACCTGCAGATCATAGGTAGGGGAGCTGGGCTGGGAACCCAGACTTCTGGCCCAGAGTCATACTTTTTAACTTCTGTGGCCCAGAACCAGAGAGTTGGGGAGCTGAGTTTTTCAGGGCACCTGTGTATGGACATCCCTTGGGGCTGTTTAGTCCAGAAGCTTTTCAGCAGATGGGTAAACTGAGGTGCATCGAGTTAGGGGTTTCCTGGTGTTGCACATCAAGTCTGGGCTTTGGAATATCCTGACTCATCTGTCCCTCTGCACTCACCCCAAATCCTCCATCCAGTTCAGAGGGGAGCTGAGGTGAAGTCAGGCTCCATAGCAAGAGTTTCCCCAGGAGGCTGGTGGGAAGAGCCTTGGGGTGGGGGCAGCTGGGAAATGTATCCAGTACATCATGGTCCAAATTACCCTAACAAGCTTGAGGGGAATGCCCTGGATCTAAGAGGAAAGGGGATTTGAGGAGGTTAGGACAGGCAATCCCATTATTGGCCAAAAGCCCCAGCTGGTCCAGGCTCTCCGCCTGGCCCCTCCCCACCTGGCTGGCTGGCTGCCACCTGCCTTCATTTACCTAAGTTTCCATACACACCTGTTCTGGGCCAGGCTGTGTGCTGGGGGTAGGCACAGAGTGAGGCGGCCACAGCAGGCAGGGGAGACATGAGGACCGAGGCACCCACCTATGTGATCAGTGCCCTGGGCTTGAGGCCTCATGACAGGAACTGCCTGAGGGGGCAGGTGGTTGGGTGTCTATCTGGGGGAGACAGACCTGAATGGGGAGAAAGAGGGAGCCTGTTGCAGAGGGGATTTGGCAGGGAGTGTGTTCTCAGCACGGGGAGGAGCATGCACAAAGCCTCAGGCAGGGCAAAGCTTGGTGAGCCCCTCCAGACAAAGAGGCTGGAGCCCAGGGAACAAGGGGCTGGCAATGGGTGAGGTTAGGGCCATGCTACACAGGACGTGGGAGGGGGTTTCTGAATTGTAACTGGGACTTTAGACAAGCCCCATTCTCCCTTCTAAGCCTCAGTCAGCCCCTCTAGAAATGGGGGGCGATTATCCATAGGCCCGTCATGGCTGTAGCCACATCCTCAAACCAGGTACTCAAATCCTCTATAACCTCCATCAGCATATCTCCTATCTTTGCTTACATACCTCCTAGATGGGGAACTCACTACCTTATTGTCTAATAACAGAGCCTCACTTGTGCTGGCTTATCTGTAAAGTGGAACTCCCCATAATTAGTTAGAATCCAGTCAGGTCTTTGCTTCAGTTTTCTCTGCATGGCCCCCACTCCTGCCTCTGTTTCCTGGCTCTGCTCCAGGACTCCAAGGCTGAGACATTTATGATACAGGCCCAGCCAGGCACTGATCCTCTCTAGCTGCCCAGTCCCAGGGCAGGAGCTCTGATTGGCCCAGCTCGAATCAATCACTGGTTTCTGGGAGTGGCCATTCACCCATTGCAATAGGACTGTGGGTAGGGAGGGGACCACGAGGGGGCAGGTCAATGAATGTCCTCATCTGACCCCCATCCCCATTTTGCAGGAACAGACAGCGCAAGCTGGGAACAAAACTGCAGTGACTGGTGAGTGTGGCTGGGTCCAGCCTCTAGATCTGGCCTGCACATGCCTTGCAGGATGGACGTAATGACAGACAGAGGGATGAAGCAGAGACCTCTACAGACCTGTCACCAAGTGGAGCCTTTTTTTTTTTTACCTTTAATTTTGACGAACAAGGTGGACCAAAGGGCTGAGCCAGGCCCTCAACCAGGACCCTGGAGGGCCTGCTGCCAGGGGGCCACATGGCCAGAGACACTTGCTGTGCTGCCGCCAGGCCCGGTTGGGTGGAAAGTGTCCTCGGCATGGGCACCAGGGTGTGGGGTAGAGGAGGAGGGTATGCACCTCTGGTCACGGGGCCAGGAAATCCAGGTGGTGTGAAAAATACTATTTATTTTTTGTTTTTGTCAAAGGCAGATGGGATTTTGGAGATGGGGCAGGAAGAGCCTGCTGTGTGGCCGTGGCTGCCTTGCATAAAAAGGGGCCCAGGTCAGCTTCCTACGCCCTTTGCCCTGGGCCCAGGGGGCAGACCACCTCTCTCTGGGCCTGAGAGGTGGCCTGGGGGCTCAGGAGGAGGGCAGCACCCCTAAGCTCTCCCTGCCACTGACGCCATTCCAGAACCTCATTCAGTGTTTCCTTTTCCGGGGGCCAGGGCCGAGAGAGAGCATGTGTCTGGTGGCTGCTATCATTGTGTTCCACCCCATATCGACCCTATACCAAAAGGGCTTTCTCTGGTCCTGTCCCCAAGACAATGGTTCCTCTCTGACAAAAGAGCCTGCACATGTGGGTGAGCAAGCCCAAGCCGTTTACAGCTCTTTTGTCCTGCCATCCAGTAGCGGTTAGTCTTCATCTCCACTTGAACAAAACTCAGATGACCCGGGAGCTGGGGAGAGATCAGAGCCATGTTCCCTGACCTCTCTGCCCTTCCCAACCCTGTGTGCTCCAAACAGTCCTGTCCTTCCCGATGCCCCTGTGAGAGGCTGGAAACCTGCCAGGGGTACCTCTTGAGCCTGTGTCCCACATCTGTGTGGGCCCACAGATGGCTATACTGTCCAGCTCGGAGGATGGCTCCTCCTGAAGGGGCCTTGTCTCTAAATCAGTCTGAAACGGAGTTGTGTAGAGATGTGAAGTTTCTAAAGCTGAACCAGGCTGCTTGGAACCTGTGTTCAAATTCCATACCCCCCCACCCCCGCTTTTCTTTGTGGAGGTTCCCAATCTGCTGCTGAAGCACAATATTTTGGTGCTTTCTCTTCTCATTTGTTAAAGACAGTGTCCAAAAGCCATTCCAGATGCCAGGACCAAGGGCCTATTTCTGGGGAAGGCTCTTCAGTCCCCACATTTTCCTCCCCTTCCTTTTTTTTTTTTTACTTTTTGCCTGAGACAAGCCAAGTGTGAGATGGTTTGATTTAAGGGAAATCAATGAAATTGTTTACTATTGTTTTAAAATAAAATCTTGAACTCTGGCGGCTTGAGCATGTTGACTAAGCTCATGAGGAAGCTGGGGGATGGCTATGGGGACACATGGCCCTGAGGGAAAGGACATGGTTAAGACCATAAAATCACAAGCATCTCCAAGATGTCTCAACTCCCCCAGACCCCAAAACTGGTTTTTCTCACCAGTCTGAGACCTCACTGCCCTTCAAAGTTAGGGCATTACCCGTTTTTTTCAGGTCCGCTCCCGCTCCCCGTGTGGTTCTGGCTGGCACTGGCTCTGGCTCTGCTCTGGGTAAGCCTAGTTCCTCCACCTGTGACAGCCTTTGAGGACTGGGCACAGCCAGCGTGCCCTTCCTAAGCCCCTGACTCCTCCACTCCTTGCTATATTATTTCGTGAGTGTTTTTTAGACAGCATCTGGCTTTGAAAGAAACACCTGCAGGCTGGACTGGGGTTTTGGAGGCGCTGTATAAGCGAGGGGAATCCAAGTCAAAGCCGAGGCGGCAAATCTAATTGTCTTGGTGCTTGAAGCTGAGATACAGAGCGGCTAAGCGTGTGCATGAGGAGCACGCACGTGAGCCTGAAGGCTGGGTTTGGGTCCTCTTCGGTCCACAAAACCTGGGCATCTGTTAGGGTAACCTCGCCCTGAGTATATGGCAGAAGCAAACAAGTCTCTGGAGGAAGGAACCTTCATCCAGCACTTCAGCCACCTGTATAAATAGTTTTTCAATTGCAATGAACAAAATACAAAGATGGCCAGGTGCTAAAGGAAAGGATACCATGACAGAACCAGCAGAGAACAGGTAACAGAAACGAATTCACAAATACCTCAGATACTGGAGTGATCTGGCACAGACTAAGTTGTTTTAAAGAAATAAAAGACAAATAATCTGCAGGGAACAGGAAACTTTAAACTGAGCCCTGGCATATTTGAAAATGAATCAAAAGTGAAAAATACATTAGCTTAAAAGCAAGAAAATATATTTAACAGCAGACCAGATAATAGCTAAAGCCATTTGGGGAACAGGTCAGAAGAAATCCGGAATGCAAGAGGAAAGGGGCTGTGTGGTGAGCCCTGGGGTGTTCCCCAGGTCTCAGGTAACTCCGCCTCTGCCCCACCTGACCCCTACCCCACCTTCAGATACCCCAGCTCTTCCTTTCCCATGGAGTCCCAGGTCTGACTCCGTGTCTTTGACATACGTTTCTTTCCACCTCCTAGGCCACTCTGCGGGTCCAGGCCGCAATCTGTCTCTGCCTGGAGGCAGCCAAGCCTTCCCACGGGTTTCCTTTACAGCCCCCACCCCTCACCTTCCAGTCAGGCCCCCTCCAAGCCACGCCTCAGCATCTTGCTGGAAAGCCCTCCTCAGTGCCCCAGGACAACGCCCAAGTCTTCACCTTGGCCCCTGAGTGGGGCCCCGGGCAGGCCTGCCCTGTCCCAGTGGGGAGAGTCAGTCACATTCATGTCGGTCTGGGTGGGGACACTTAGGGGATCCAGGTAAAAGCCAAGAAATCTTTAATTCATTAATTTTTATTACATGTTCATATTTCAAATGATGTATTGAACAAAATGTATTTAGAACAGTTCTTTCTCCTATTTTGCAAAAAAAAAAAAAGGTTGATGTGCGTCATTAGCATCAGGGTCTAGGGCCACTTGTGGGCCAGCTGGCTGAATGCTTCTGGCTCCAGAGCTAATGGGCACGTGATGCTATCATGGAAAATTTTACCCCGAGCCACAAATGTTCACTGGCAGAACATTCAGACAGTTGGACTTTAAAAATTGATCCCGTAGGGGTGTGATCCCACACTTACCCATGTGGGTCCAGAGACCTTTAAAGCATCTGTTTCCCTGCATCCAGTGCTTGCAGTGAGGCCACAGGCCACACCCTCAGCAGTAATTACCACATCTTCCTTCTCTGTCTTGTCTTCCCGCCCTGTTTCTACCAGGGGGCCTTGAGCATGTCTGCTAACACTAACTGGGGCTGTTCTAGGGCTCAATGTCCTTCCCCAAACACTACTCTGTGGCTCTAAAAAATTGAGGGAGCATCCATATCGTGAGACCTGGAACGACTCAATGCAAGGGGATGCCCTCATTTCTGACAGAAAATCCTTATATTCAGACCCCTACAGTTCTTAGAACAAGTGTTGGGAGTCCTGAGCCTGGGTCACTCTCTCCCCTGCCCTGCTGCCCTGGGCTGGGCTGGGTTGGGCACTCAGCAGTCCTGGTTGAATATTGCTCATACCATACTCAACTCCCACTGTGGGCCCTGCTTCCTGGGACTCCTGGTAGACCTAGAGGGAGCGGCATCGTTGCCACTGTGCAGATGACACCCAGGCCAGGGGAGGCAAGGGCCAGCCTAAGCTTTCCAGTGGCACAGCAGAGCCTGGGTGCTCTCTCGGTGGAATTCTCCTGCAGGTCCTGCTTGTGGCCCACTCCCCGAGGTCCTGAGGAACAGCCAGGCCTAGGGCAACACCCACTCCCTGCATGGTCTGGGCCCCACCTCCTGCTCCCTGGGACTTTGGGCAAGTGGCATACCCTCTCCGCCTCACTGGTGAGGATGCTGTGGGTCCCCACCCTTGTGTAGCTGTGGGGAGACTGGGTCAGGCCTGGCAGTCCCCAGTACCCAACATAGGTTAGTTCCACATGGTCAGTGCCAGCTGGGCCTGGGGATGAGCGTGCCTGCTCGGCCACCACTCCTGTCGGGCTCAGTTGCAGGCAGCAGGATGAGGCTTTGGGCCCCGGCCATCAGCTGCACGCTGCCCACTAGATCCAGGGCTCCAGGGCCCCAAAGTCCCCAGGGAGAGCCGTCCCCACACCAGCCCATGGGGGAGCGGAGGCCCAAGTCATCAGGAGGGGTTGTCTGTGGAGGCTGCAGCCCTGAGTCTGGCACCGTTCCTGGCCCAGTGCCCTGAGGTGAGCACTGGCCCTCGGCTCCCTGACCTAGGCGTGAGGGCACCTCCTCCTGCTTCCTCTGGGAGCCCTGAGGCCCGCTGACTGCTCGGACCCAGCTCTCTGATGCAGGGAAAGCCTCCAGAAGACAAGGCCAGGTGTCCACCCCACCCTGCCTGCCCTCTTGGCCGAGACGCCTCTTACACAGATTTCCCTTTATTGATTACCTTGCATATCGCCATTATACAGCCACAAACAGGGTTCAGGAATCAAGCCGAGAGGAAGCCAGTAAGCCAGGGCCCGCGAGCCGCCTCGCCCAGTAGAGCACGGCACTCCCAGGGGAGACCGATCCAGGGTCCCAGGTGGGCCAGGGCGCAGCTGGACTTCCCCTTACAGCACACCTCACACCCTGGTCTCTCAGCTTTGGGGAGGCCTGGAACCCCCCCAGCTCCAGATAATACTGTCTCTAGATCCTTGGGAGCTTGAGGATTGGGGTATAAGCCCTGGCCTGGCCATGAGACAGTAGGGACTGGCCAGAGCTGGGCTAGCCAGGAAAGGCCCACCGGTCTCCCAGCCGGGCAGGGAGGGCTCAGTGGCTGCCCTTTTCCAGAGGCCTCAGCAGGTGATGTGTCGGCACCTGTGCCCTGCGTCCTGCTCAGACTCTGACTTCAGCCCGGGCTCTGGCCCCAGCAGGTGCTGGGGATGACCCATGGAAGGGGGTGCCATCGTGGTTCAGTCAGATCTGTGGGGCTCAGGGGGAGAGGGAGCAAAGGAGCGGAGCCCTGGCAGGTGGCCCGCCCTGGGGTTGCCTGGCCATGGCATTAGCAGGCCTGAGCACGGGAGGCTCAGAGCTTGGCCCGGGGGTGGCTCTGAAGCAGAGCACGCATGTCCAGGAGTGCCTTCTCCAGGTAGTGTGCCAGGCGGGCAGCGTTGGTCTCGGCACAGCTGTTGTAGGCTGACACGGAGAAGTTGATGTGGGCCTCCATGGGGTTATAGCAGACACCATAGCCGTCCGGGACCACAGGCCCAAAGAACATGACACAGTCTGTCTTGGCAGGGACCTGGGGATGGCATAGGACAAAGGCTTTTGCGCCTCCCTAGCTGCTCCCCTCCAGCCCCAAAGCGGCGTCAGCCTGCCCTTCTGGATCTCTGCTCCCACCCTGCTCTGCCCGAGATGCATCCTTCGGGTGGCATTCAGCTGTCACCCCCCTTGGAGCCTTCCTCGATGCTCCTGGGGGAGCTTTAACTGCTGCTTTCTCAAAGCTCCTCTGACCACCCCCAACACTTCCCAGGGGGCCGTCACTGTCCCAGTCCCCATGCTTCTAGTCTACACTGCGAGCCCCTAAGGGCAGGGACAGTAGTCTGTCCCTGCTGTATCCCAGTGCCCAGTGTTTATTCCTATCTGACTAGTAAAACAATGAAGCTAATTCTCGCATGCGAGGGTCCTGACTTCTCAGCCTCTCTGAGCTACAGGAAGTCCCCTGACCCCAGCACCCTGCCAGAACTCAGCTGCTTTGGCAGTGGGCCTGTGGTGGCATGTGTGGGTCATGCCACCCCCGAGGCCTGACTGTGGTCTGGACCTCGGCTCCATTCAGTGCAGCCTTTGTCCAGCTCTGGCCCCAGTGGGCTCTGTCCCATCCCTCCCTGGGGCAGTGCAGGGGCTCACAGGGCAGGGGCCACAGGTGGCTCAGGGGCAGCGGCCCACCTGGCTAGTGGAGAGGTTGAAGTGCATAGCGATGGCATAGGAGGTGTCCATGAAGATGTCGGGCATGCTCACCAGGTCCTCAATGGCCTGCAGCTTCAGACCCAGCAGGTGCCGGTCGAACGCCTCGCCACGGATGGCCTGTGGAGGCAGCTGTCAGGCGCAGGCGCGCTAGGCCCACAGGGTGTGTCCCTGCCCTCCTCAGGACCTCGTGGCAGCAACGCCTCTTTGCACTGCCCCTGGGACTCATGAGACCAGTATCCAGGCAAAAGAACCCTCACTTCACAGATGGGGAAACTGAGGCCCAGGGACTTGCCCAGGGAGGGAACAATATGGGATTTAAGAGCACAGGCCTGGAGCTGGATGCCCTGGCCCGATCCTGGCTGTGGGACCTTAGCAGGTCACTTAGAGCCTCAGTGTCATCTGTAACATGGGGACAGTCACTGAAATCCCCTTCCTGGGTGGCAGTGAGATCAGACTGACATCTGCATGCCCCATGGGCAGAGCCTGGCACACAGGTGCTCAGAGCCAAATGGGACCCCAGAACTCTACCCCGCCAACTACAGCGCATGCTGTTGAAGGGCAAGAACTGTGCTGTCTGCCAGGCTGTACAAGCCCTACATGTCCTGGGCTCCAAGCCTGGGGAGAGCACAACACACGAGCCACAGGCTAACCCGGCACTGGGCTGTCACTGGGCCCAGCCTCAGTTTCCCCCCAACTTTAAAATGGAGATACTTGGCCTTTCTCCAGGAGCCCCAAGGAGCAGAGGAGGGGTGGGTGATGCCGAAGGTGAGCATTTGCTGCAGGGGTGGACAGGCAGCTGGGAAATGCCAAGGGCCAAGCAGGTGGGCACAGGAGGGGCTCACTTACCCGGTCAGTGTAGGCTCGGTGGGCCTGCACAGCTTTCCGCAGTAGCTCTACCTTCTGGAGCTCCTAGGGGGTGGAGAGGGTAAGAGGGAATTGAAGTTTGTCCCTTCCCTATTCCTGCCACCCACCTGAGTAGCCCACTCCCCACCCAGCACTAGACCTTGAGCTCCTTAAGAGCAGAAACTGGAACAGCCATCTCTCTAGCCAGTCCCCAGCCAAGGCCTGACACAGGGCAGATGCTCACTGCTGGTGAGTGAATGAATGAACAGTTTTTCTATCTGGCTGCCAGGAAGCTCAAATTTTACCATGGCTAAATTCATGGCTCCATCTTCTGTTAGTTTCCCAGTGCCCTCCACAGGGCTGGAATATAATAGGTGCTCAATGTGTGTTAACAGAGTGAACAGGGAGGGAGACGGCTCAAACCCAGCTCGCCCACCATCACCCTGGACCTCTCACCATCACACTGGAGTCATCCATGGCTTTGACGAAGGCCAGCGAGTCCACGGAGGCTGAGCGGATGGTATCGGTTCGGCCCAGGTGAAACATGCGCAGGGAAGCACTTTCGTACGTGGCACATGCTTGCTTGTAGATCCTGGGTGGGAGATGGGGCTGGGTACACCCCTGGCAGGTTGCCCGCACCTCCACCCCGAGGTCTCACCTCACCTTCTGGGGGGGGCAGGGCAGGGGATACCTGTAGTAGGCCAGCTGTAGCGCCATCTGGATAAAGGCATCTGGGCTCAGCTTCTCTGACTTGGGGAAGTCTTTCCCGAAGTGGTGGAACACCATCACCGTGAGGTCCAGGTCCTGGATCATGCTGGGGGGCGTGGGGGTCAAGGTGAGGGGCAGGCCCCCCGTGGCCCCTGCCAACCCCAGGGAGGGCCCAAGAGCGCTCTCAGAGTCAGCTGGAAACCACGACAGACCTGGAACAGGAGCCCGTCAGGCTCAAGGGGTGCGGCCCTCTCCGTCAGTGCCCAGTGCTTACATGCTGAGGTTCTGCTTAGCCTTCTCGATGTCGTTCTTGATCTCGGGGGTGATGTTGAACCGCAGCTTCTTGGGCATAGGTAGGGGCACCATGGGAGACCGCACGAGCTCGGGCTTCTTCCTGCAGGGGACCTGGGCCCTCAGGCTCATGCTGGGGCCTGGGGAGCCTGGGGCCCTCCCTGAGACTGGGGTAGGGAGGAGGTGTCCCTGAAGGTACAAGGGGACGCAACTCCTCTTTGCACTGCCCCTGGGACTCATGAGACCAGTGTCCAGGCAAAAGAACCCTCACTTCACAGATGGGGAGAGGCCGTTTTGGGTCCAGGGAGCATCTTGGGTTGGTCTTCTGAAAACTGCCTTTACCCCAGCTTTCAAGTGGCCAAAGAGAAGGCCTGGAGAAGGGAAGGGACTTGTCAAGGTCACACAGCTGGCAGAGCCGGAATTCACACCCAGGTCTGACCGACTGGAAAACCAATGCCCTCTTCTGGCTTCCTTTGAAGAAACAGATTCCCAGGCACAAGGGAGAATGCCATCCCACCGCAAGGTAGGCTGCCAACTCACGTGAACTCAACCACATGGTCCACGAGGGTGATGATAGGGGGGCCCTCTGCTGCTGCGTGCTCATAAACCAGCCCGCAGGAGCCGTCTTCTGCCACGATGAACTGGGTAGGGGATGGGGACCCATCAGCCCCCGGTCCCTGGAGCCACTCTCTGGCTGGGTCCCGTGGCAGGGGTCTCCTTGAAGCCATCTCAGGAATTATGTTTTTATAAGCAGCTAACACTCATGGGGGGCTGGGGCCTGTCCTGGGCTACACGGAGCTCACATACCTCACTGAGTCCCTGTAACTACCCTACCAGGGAGTCCCACTGCCCCCTCAGTTTACAGGCCCAGAGAGGGAAATGCATGACTGAGCCTGCACCACTCTGCCTGGCTCTGCGTCTCGGACTCTCCCCGAAGTGCTGAAGGAGTGTGCTGGGGTGGCAGCGGTTTCTGGGCCAGACCCAGTAATGATCGGCTGACTGCCCAGTGATTAAAGCTGCATCCACCTGCTGGCTTCCCACCTGCTTTATGAGCTGGGAGGCCTGGGAGGCCAGGGACGCCCAAGCAAAGGGCAGGAAGCCCTGAGGCCACAGTGGGCCCAGTTTTGTTGTGTGTCTGGGCTGGGAGTCCCGGCCCTATTGGGTCCTCACCTGCAGTGTCTTGTCAAACCAGCGGTTGCCACTGTTGAGCCTGCCACCACCCCCATGCAGCATCTGGCCGGCCACATGGCTGCGGTACACGTCTTCTGAGACCCGGGGCATGGGCGCATCCAGGCACACGGTGAAGATGCTCTTCTGGATGGAGCGCACTGACTCCCGGTTCACCTTGTCTGCAGAGACATGAGGGAGGGGCACGAGATGGGTTGTCAGGCCCGGGGGGACCCCCAGAGTGTTTACTGGGGCTGGGTGCAGGCTTCAGAGCTTTCTGCCCAACAACCCTGCAGCCTCCCAGCACCCGGAGGCAGGGCCCAACATCTGATCCACTTTAGAAGTGAGGAAACAAGCCCAGGGTCACCCGAAGAGCCACTGTGGCAGTCAGGGATCCAACACGGGTCCGATTCTGGGGACAACGCCCCTGACCCACAGGAGCTGGAGGGAACGTGGAGGTAGAGGTGGGCTCCTCAGCCAGAGGACTTGGATGCCCACCAAAATTTACTAACAGAGGGAAAGTAACTTAACCCAACTGAGCTGCAGTGTCCTTATCTGTGAAATGGGGCAACACCCACTCTGAGTTGAGAGGATTCAGTGAGAAACATGGCTGCCCAGGGCCGGGTGTGCCCAGAGGCCAGGACATGGGCCTCCCTGGCCCCTCCCATGGGCACCTTTGATGAGTGTGCTGTATGCCTTGGCCCAGGAGTTGCGGTGGTTGGAGGTGAGGATGCCCACAGGCTCTTTGTTAGTTTGCAGTGACGAGTTCCAGATCTTCTCCAGTTGTGCGAAGATCTGATCTGAGGTCAGGGGTGTCCCGTCACTGTGGTACACGTCCAGCTCAAAAAACTGTGCAGACACAAGCAGGTGGAGAGGAGGAGGGCTGACGGGGTCTTAGACTGGCAGCAGCCACCTCCCAACCCACCCTCCTCCTGCCCTTGGCAGCCCAGAAGTCCTAGCCAGGGCCGTCGTGGGCCCAGCCGAGAGGATGGAGTCAGGCCGAGGTGAGAGCGAGTGGAGGCCCTCGGGCTGGGCACCCAGTGGACTCCCAGGGCGTGCCTGTACCTGGCGGGAAACTGGTTTCTGGTGCTACCCCCTCCTCCCCTGCAGGAGGGTGGGAGCCCACCCACTTGGTAGTTGTGCACCACAGTGATGTGCATGGGTGGCTTCTTGGTCTTGCTGAAGTTGGTGACTGAGTCCTGCTTGGGGCCTGGCACACGGCAGGAAGACAGGATCTGGTAGTACTGGTTCATGCACAGTGGCTTTCCGCCCAGGTACTCCACAGGCAGGGTCTCGCTGCAGGGGCAGAGGGACAGTGAGGGGGCCACTGGGCAAGTGAGCAGAAGGGCAGGACCACAGGGAGCTGCCAGGATGGCTCAGAGCTGGGTTGGGGTCAAGAGGGCTGTGTCCCACCCTGGGTGGGCCCTGCTGAGTCAGCCTGGAAGCTCCCTTCCCCTCTCTGTGCATCAGCTTGCCACAGAAGGGATGAAGCAGCCAGGCAACCCCCAGGACACCAATTCCAGGGGTCTCTCAGGGTAGTTATCAGGAGAGGCCCTAGCAGCTGTGGCATAGGACCTAGGCATCCCACTCCCCCTGCTCTGCCTCCCCGACCCCAAAAGAGCCTGGGCCAACAAGATGTGAGAGCCCCTGAGTGCCTGAACTCTGGACCTGCCCAGCGCCTCGGCTGACTGATGGCTGCTAGGCCCCTGCTTGAGTGGCGGTGGTAATTAGGCAGATGGGGTGGGGGCAGGCCAGGGCTGCTCACTTGTCAATCATGGCCTTGAAATCCAACACGCCCTCAATGAATTTGGCAGCAAACCTGGAGGGATGAATTAGAGATAAGAACCTGTATGGACACCCCCACGGGAGGGCCTAGGGTCAGGGACACCTGTTGGGGTACGGAAAAGTCTCATCAAGGGGGTGACTGATTGCTTCACTTCTTACTGCTTCCAGAAAGCCTGAGGGAGTTCAAGTGCAAGCCCTGTGCTCCAGGCCCTCACCCTTCTAAGCCTGCTTTCTCTAATCTCCAGAGGGAGGGCTGTTCCAAGGGCTCAGGGAGATGCCACTGGCTAAGAGTCTGGCAGTAAGCACTCAGGTGCTTGTGAGTCAATGCTGATCCCACCCACAGAGGGCTCGAGGTCCTGAACCTTGGGGAGCAGAGGGTGAATGGAATGCAGTGGCTCGAGGTGTTCCCTCCACTAGGTACCTTCCTGTTTCGGGGCCTCTGTGTCCCCCAGGCCACCTGCCTCAACCGGGCCTTCCTCCCTGGACTGTATATGGGCGACACCAAACACGCCCAACACTGCGCTACCCCTGGCTCCCAACAGGGGACCACTGGCTGGAGTTCTTGGGCCTGAACTGCTGGCTCTTCCTGGGGTGTCCTGGTTCCTTTAAGAGAAGCAGGTGGTGGCCCATGTGGCTGGCCCTTGAGCAGGAGATCCCTGTCACTGGTATTTTTATCCCTGCTAGCACTGGAAGAGAGCCAGGGAAAGTGACATGGCCAAATGTAGAAAAGGGGACTGTGTACAAAGGTCATCCCTATGGTGTGGTGAGAAGAGAGGGAAGGAGGGGTGAAGTGCTGGACTGGGGCTGAGAGGTAGCTTCAGGTTTAGGGGGACAGAGGGAACCCCATCCGTGGTTTGGTGGTTAACAGTTATGAAGCTTTGCAGCTGGGAAGACCCTGTTTCCTATCCTGGATCGAGGGGACAATCCTGAAAGGTGATCCTGGGCAGGTCCTTTCACTACTCTGAGCCTCAGTGTCCCCATCTGTAAAAGAGGCATGATGCTTCCTACTTCATAAAGTTGTTTATGGTAATGAAAGATAATGACCAGGGCTGGGGCCCCTCTAATCTCCCGGTGGGAGGGGACTGCAGGGCCCCAGAAATGCCACTCACCGGAGCTGTCCCTGCCGATCCACAAAGTCCTGCTTAGGCAGTGCTACACCTGGGCTGGAGTAGATGACCAGGGGCTGGCGGTACTGGAGGTAGGCCGTTTTGAGCCACCACTCGGACAGCTGGGCAAGGACCAAAGCCTGTGAGGAGGGGTGGGCGGGGACCTGGTGCCCCTTCCCCGTCAGGGCCAGGGAACCTGGCTGGCCCCCTCTGCCCCGTCTAGAGAGCACAGGTTCCCAAAGTGAATGCTCAGATCCAGATCCCCCTGCCCTCTTAACGCCACCAGCAGGGTCTCATCATTGTCCTTTAGCCTAAGCCAATCAGCATTAGCAAGAGAGACCAGCATTACCTAGAAAAAGAGGGCCAAGAAGAGGACTAGCAGGAGAGCTGGGGTGGGGGAAGAAAAGAGGCAGAAATGTGAGTTATTTTTCTTCATCTTTCACATTTTTGGTCAATGATTTTACTACTTTCCAAAATAAAAATATATGTCTGATAGATAGAAAGGCAAAAAACCAAAACCTATATAAAAGGAAAGCAGGGCAAAAGATTTTTGTGATCACCCTGGGTGGCCACTGCCCAAGGAGGCAGGGTCCGGGGCTCAGTGCTACCCTTGGGACCCTGGTCCTCTATGGCCTCAGATTCACTGGTGTCTGCCTGGGGACTGGACACCCACTTGGACCTCAAGTTCAGGGCAATCTGGGGGAAGCTCATTGTGAGGATCAATATTTGCACTAGTGACAAGATGTGGGTGACACGTCTGGCATCCCCACCCAGTGGCCTGTCCTGTCTGGGGTGGGGTTATTTCTATTGGGTGAGCAGTGCCTCTGGAGCCCAGCCATGGACATGTTAAAGGCTCCTGTCCTGGGCTGTGCAGACTCCCAGGGGACTGCCACCCTTGAGCCTTATGTGCTCACTGTGCATTCCCCCTCACCCCACCGCGCCCATGCACACACCCACCACGCCTTCCTCTGGCAGATCCCTCAGCCCCTGGGCCCCCAGGCCCCCACTGTTTCCTCACCCAACCTCAAACAGCAGTGAGAGGTGCCTCTTTGCCACACAGATGCCCTTAGGGAGAGCCGGCCTGTTAGGCCACTAGCCTCGCGTCCTTGTCAAGAGGAGAGGAGGGCAGTGGGCCCAGACTGCAAGGCAGGCCAGTGGGAGGCTGCTGTCTGAGGTCCTGCAGCCTGAGGATAGGACCCCAGTCGGCCAGCTCGTCCTGTGCAGCTGGGGCCTCCCTGCAAGCTGCTGTGTGGCTCTGGGCTTTCAGTCTATCTCTCTGGGCCTCAGTTTCCTCAGCTGTAGATCTGGGAGGGACAGACAGGAGCTCTTTCCCCTTGGGGACAGCTGGGCTGTCCTTCAGCCAGGGTCCCCCACTCTCCTAGCAAGCTCAGAGCCTCTGGCCAGAGCTGAAGACACTAGAGGAGACCCTGCCGATGCGGGCACTGCTCCAGTGAGAATCTGCTGTGCGGTGGGGCCCTCTGGGTGGAGGAGGATGTCCCTATCCCTTTAGCCAGAAACTTCTGTTTGAAGGAGTTCTGGGCCAAACAAAGTCGGAAAACTGCCAGCTCAGACTCTCTGAGTGCCTTCCAAAGCCAGCGTCCTGATTCTGGAGCCCAAGGTCCTGACCGGCCAAGGCTCAGCATGAGCTACTGCCAGGTCCAGGCTCCCACCTCCACGTGCGGCCCCGGCGCCCACCTGCCCTCCGAGCACCTCCCATCTTAGGGCCCAACCGCTCTGGTGTTCTCCCACAGCCCTGCTACTCCCTCGCTCATCCGCATCACGGCAAGTGCCCCTCTTCCTCCCCCAACAGTTGCTTTAGGTCAGGCCTGCTTCCCGGTGGCTCCCATCAGCAAGTGCCATTGGCGCTGCCTCCAATACATGCTGGACCAAATGACTGTCCCCTCTGTCCCTGCCAGCATCTCCTCCGAGGTGAGGGCACCAGCCTCCCCACCTGCCACCTGCTCCGTCTTGCTTCCCTCCCAGCAGCCAGGGCAGTCCACTCCAGCCTCTGTCCCCAAACACGCCAAGCTGTTGCCACCTTTGCCTGTGCTGTTTTCTGTCTGTTTCAGATCCAGCCCTGCCCTCCCTGGCCATTCGGAACAGAGACCTGCCATTCTCCTCCTCTCACTCTTTCTCACCATCCTTTCTTATTTCTACACAACCTCACTGCCTGAAACGACCTCGTCTGCTCACTCGCGAACTGTTCCTCACCTCTCTCCCCACCCTACTTGAGTGCCAACTCCAGGACCATCCTCTGTGTCCTTGCTCACCCTGCACCCTCCCTAGTGCCAGGCACAGAGCAAGTACTCAAGAAACTGTGGCACAAACAAAAGCACCAGAGCAGTTGGTACTGGAAAATTCTTTGCATGCAGCCAGCAACAGGCCACAGTTAAGGTCACTCACAATGACCCAGAGCCTCTGGGAGGGCCCCTCTCCCCAACCCTCCGTGGGAAGTGGGGGAACCTGTGTCCCCTCAGTTCTCACTCACCCAGTTTTCTGACTTCCTGGCCCTGCGCTCCAGCCCCTTCTGCAGGCGCTCCCCTACACCGCCTGTGGTCTGAAACTCTTCTACCAGCTGCTTGGTTTGGGCCCACTCCTCCTCGCTCACGATAGGCTGCAGGGCCTTGAGATAATGGTCCAGGGTCTGCTGGAGCAGGGGCACGGGCAGCCGGGGCAGCGAGTCCTGGTGTGCCTTGAAGCGGCCGGGAGCCTTCATCAGGGAGGAGGGCTTGAGGAAGCCCACGGGCTTTACCTGCAGGCAGAACATCCTGCTCATTCTCTCACCTGCTCTGGGAGGCCCCGGCAATCCCAAAGCTGCCGCCCTGGGCGCTTATATGCCCATCCCTGGGGTCATAGACGGCCTCTTGGGTGGCGCCCGCCCTGCTTCCCAGCCTTCAAGCTCTAGGTGTCTCCACCTCTCAAGGGCCTGAAGATACAGGTAGGGATGGGGGCAAGGTAGGGCGTGGCCTCTGATCTTGGCAGGGCTCAGGAGAGCCAGTCAGGATGAGTGGCATCCCATGGGGGTGGAGGTTGGGGTGACCTCTCACCTGTCTGGATGTACAGGACCCCCACCTTTCTCACCCTAGGACAATGAGCCAGCCAGTGAGGTGACTGCTCCCACCCAGGAGTGCCCACCTCCTTTTTCCCCACCCTTGGCAGGCTGAGAAACAACAGGAAAGAAGAAAAAAATCAGAGAGAGCCAGACGATGATAGCACCTTTAGGTGAGGGGAGGGACTCAGCTTTTTTTTGTCTGTGGGGTGGGGATAGGGGTGGCGTGGGAGCAGCGCTATGTCAGGAGAGAGCTGAGTGGCCTGGCAAGGTGGGTGAGATGTGGCAGAGAGAGCCTAGGAGAGCCTGGAGGCAGGCAGAAAGAGAGACAAGAGGTTGAGGCTGCTTGCGGCAGCGGGTAGGCAATTGGCAGAGGCTCCATTCCGTACCTTCTCTTTCTGCTGCCCGTCCTCCATGGCAGGACTGAGGTTCTGAGCCCTGTCTGTCTGCCTTGGGCTGGATCTCTAAGCCTAACTGTGCTACCAAGTGGGCGGGCAGAACCTAGCAAGAGACAGCCACTTGCCCGGGCTGGAAAGAGAAGACAAGAGCCAAGATTCAGGAGGGAGGCAGAGAGGCAGTGGTGATGGCAGTGGTGATGGCTATGGTGGTTGTAGTGGCATCTGGGGTGGTGGCCGTGGCAGGAGAGGCTGCACTACCCTCCCTCACTTCCAGAAGTGAAGGAATGGGGAATAGGTGAGGGGGCTGCTGGCTGGCACTGAGTAGGAGGAAACCTGAAAAACTTGCCCCTTTCTTCTCTGATGGGCCTAGCGCCATGGAAGCAGGTCAAAAGGTATTAAAAAATCCACCTGCTGGAATCTGTGTAACTGTTTGATGAGGAAAAACGTGGCTGGAGGCAGAAACTGCCTGGCCGCTGAGGTTATACCACAACCCTAAAACCAGTCCTGGAAATTGGGACTGCAGCAAGGAACCAGCAACTGGGAAAGGGCCCTAGGCGGGCAGTGGCTGCTAAGAGCCTTGCCCATTTCACCGTTTCCCTCCAGGGCTCTTGGGACCCTCTGGCTTACCCTCCCACCAAAGCCTGGTTCTCTCAATCTGTGGCTCATTCAGCTGGGGGCCAAGAGTAGAGGACTTTGGGCATTAAAAACAAACTAAAGGACTCTGGCTTTAGAACTGGGCTGGATTTGCATCACCAGATCCAGGAGACTCTGGCCAAGTTGCCCCTTGGCCCAGATTCCCTAGCAGTAAAGTGATCAGCCCACCCAGCAGATCCTGGAGGGGGACCTGGAAGCTGTCCATGGGATGAAGACACCGTTTAGGTGGCAGTGGCAAAGGTGGGGTGGAGGCTTGGAGTCTCGGGGGACGTGGAGAACCTTTGGGCCAGCAGATGAGTGAGCTCAACTCTCTGGGCCTGGCAGTGCCTGTCTGATCATCCTTCTCTGCACAGATGGAGATACAAGCAGAGATATGCTTGAGTAGAGAGGAAAGGAACCCAAATCTGGATAGCAGCTCTGGCTTGCTCCAGGCTGCCCTGTTGGGAGGGCTGGCAAGGGAGGTAGTTATGGGCAAGTGGGGTAGGGACTGGTGGAGAGAGAGGGCATGGGGCTGCCACCTGCTGCCTCCTACTGGTCTGAGGATTTTCTGAGCAGTGAGCAGTCCAGCTTGAGGCCTCCACATGACTTTCTCCGGCCACACACAATTCCCCAGGGGCCATTTGATAAGCCCAAGGAGGTGGACCAACTAGACGGACTGGAGAAGTGGCTCTGGCCTGGGCGGAGATGGCTCAGGCTCAGGGTGCGATCGGTGTGTGAGTCAGAGAATATCCACTCCGGCTCCTGTCTAAGGGTGGAGGTGCTGCCTGAAGCCAGGTCCCCACTAACTTTTCTGGGTCTTTGGAATTTAGCTCCACAGGACCTGGGCTCAATCCGGCCTCTGACCTTGTGCCTCAGTCTCCTCCTCTGCCAAACGGGATTAGCACACCTGTCGACCCCACCCCGGCAGCTGCTGACCGCGTTGCACAGCCGCCGCTCGGCCGCTTCCCCTCGACGGCCTGCTTCCCCATTCCGGCTCAGCTGCGTGGCTGGCGCGACCCGCTGCCCGCCCGCCCCGTCCAAGGCCCACCAGGCGGGTCTCCCGGCAACACTTACCACGGTCCTGGCCGCGAAGGCCAACATATCGGCGACCGGCCCGCGGACCCTGTCCGCTCCGCCCCGACGCTGGGCAAAGTCCGCGCCGCCGCCGCCGCCGTTGGGGGGTTCCGGCTAGATGCTCTGGGCCAAGGTCGCCGAGTCACCGCCGCCAGCCGGTAGAGGCGGCCCCGCGGCCACCCACCGGGCCGGGCCGGGCCGGCGGTGGGCTGGCGACCCCGGGAGGAGGACTCTCGGGCGGGGCCTCCAGCGGGTCGCAGGCCCCGGCGTCTAGCAGCGAGCGCCGGGCGGGGCCACCGCGCGGGGCGGGGCCGGCGGCACAGTTAGCTGTAGGGCTACCCCGCGAGGCGGCGGAGGCCGGGGAGAGGGGCGACGCAGGGGCCGCGGTCCAGCAGCTCGCTGGCTCGCACCTCCAGGGGCCGCCTGGGCTGCGGGAGGCAGTGGTGTGCACTCCCTCAGGCCATTTGGTGTCCTCGAACGCTACTCTCAGAGTGGCAGGAAAACACAAACGTGTCAACAGGGGAATGCCCTCTAATATTCCTCGGGATAGGGTCAGGGCCACACGCGAAGGTGACAGGTGGGGACCGCCCCGCAAAAGCATGGCTGCCGCGCTTCCAGCGCCCGGCGGGCCGAGGGCGGGGGGCGGGGGGGGCGGAAGCCGGCCGCCGGCGCGCATGCTCCCAGGGGCCCCGCACCGGCATGGCCGCCGCCTCCCGCGAGCCGGCCGTTGCTGGGCATGCTCGCTGGGGGCCCCGCGCCGGCATGGCGGGCGTCTTCGCAGGGGTGACTCTAATTCTCGGCTTTCGGTTGTAGCCGACCAGCGCTCATTTCTCTTCGGAAACCTCTCGGCGCCTGGCGGAGCCGGAAAGGAAGGGCGGGGGCGGGGGTGAAGGTTGAGCGGGGACTGCGGGCTTCCGCGCCGGCTGCAGGCGGGAGGAAGATGGCTGAGGGCGAGCGGCAGCCGCCGCCAGGTAGGGCGCGCCGGGCTGGGCTGGGCGGGGGGCGCGGGGGCGGTGCCACCGGGCGCGGGGCGGGGAAGGGGTGTGGTGCGGGGGGCTCTGCAGGGGGAGGCCGGAGATGGAGCAGCTCGAGGGGCAAAGCCGAGGGGCCTCGAGGAGGAACGACAGTTGAGGGGCCCTGCTGGAGAAGTGCTGGGGGGCTCGGGGTGAGAGCGGAGAAGCTGGGCTGCGGAGGGGTAGTGGGTGGGGCGCGGCGGCCGGCCGCGGGGAGGCCGGGCTGCCCGGGGGCTGGGCGGGCGGGCAGGGCCGTGGGCCGTGGCGGAGGCCTTTGCCCCATCTGGGCCGAGCGTGCCCAAGTCAGCTTTTTTACCTGTGGGGGGGAAGCTACCAGGGATGGGAGCGAAAGTGGGGGTGGTGGCCCGTGGGCCCGGACCCCCCCTCCAGCCTCCCCTCATCCACCAGCCCTGCCTCCTCCTCGGAGGACGGGCTCTGGAGTTTCAGTGGCTGAGAATTTATTGAGAGAAACCGCCCTTGGTTGTCTAAACCACTAATTTAAAAAGGCTGATCAAGGAGATGAGAGAGCCTCTCTCTGGCATCACCATCTGTAACTTTTATTTACACTGTGGCTTCATCTCAATCGCTTCATCTCAAATAACTGGGATGCAGGTGCCACGGAAAGGAACTTCTCTCAGAGTCGGTTTCCTGGAGCAGGGGGGTGCTGGCAGGCTAGCCGGCCCCTCCTTGAGCTAAGGACTGACTGTAGGTATCTCTTAAAATTCTGACCCCGCAAGTAGGTTGGCCAACACAGCTAATGTCTGGAAAACATTGGATATTCCTTCCGCTGTGTCTCACACTTTGTGATCTCTGGGAAAGTCTCAGAAGGGAGAAATTCTGAAGATCAAAAAGAGGCATCCCCTCGCCACCCCCAGAAGTAGATGGACAAAGAGCTGGGAATGGTCTGTTAGGGCGTTCGAAACCAGACAGTTACTTCCTTTGGTGCAAAACGTAGGTGCATGTGCCCTTAGAGGTTCTAGCAATAACTTCAGGAGACACAAGGCCACCAGCATTATCAGCGAGATGCATGTGTGTCTGAAGATGGGGGATGGGAGGGAGGGTGGGCACAGACCCGAGCACTGCAAGAGATGCAGGCTCAGAGAGGTCACCCGTCCCTGGAGGTGGTACTTCTTTGAAGTTTGGAACAGGACATTTTGGAACAAATGGAAAAAACTACTTAGTGTAATGGTGAAAACCTTGGATTTTAGAATTACAAAGACCTGGTTCCGCCTGGAATTCAGTTTCTTAGATTTCAGAAATCAGTGCCCCATAATCAAAATACTTCTGCAGCAGAAAGTAAATTCCCTCAGTGGGGGACACAAAGCCTGTAAAGGTTCTCATATCAGTTAACAGTTTGGGTTTAAGTTTTACACTAAATGAGTTTGTGCCAAACTTATTTTAAAAACTGGGTTTTTAGACCTTTTCAGATTTTGAAATTATGGATAAGGGATTGAAGGTTTTTATTTCCCAGTGTCATAAAGTGAAGGAAATCCTGCAAATAGTTTTTTTTTTCTGATTATAAAAGTAGTATATGCTAGATTTTAATACAAATATTTATCTCATAAATGGGAGTTCTTTATAGATAAGTCTTACCTCCTAGAGATGATCATTACTAACTTTGGTGTTTAATCCTTTACATTTTTCCAGTGCGTGTGCTAATAGGTTTGTTTATATTAGTATGTATAGGTTTTATAAAAATTAAATATTACATACAATATAGTGCAGTTTCTTTTTCAGTCATTTAATATATAGGCTGTTTTTCTATATCAGTAATTTAGATTTTGTGAAAAAGCTATGAAGATTTCCATTATTTGGGCATATCATTATTTACCCATTGCCTTATCGATTGATATTTGGATTGTGTCTGATTTATTTTCAGTGCAGTAAGCACCTCTAAGACTAAATCTTTGTCAGTTTCTATGAGCGCATCTGAAGGGTTGATGCCTGTGAGTAGGACTGTTGGCTTAATGGGTACATGTAGTTTTTACATCAAAAGACTGAGTGCTGAGCTGCCCCCCAGGAGGTTCTACCAAGACTCCCACCAGCGGTGCTGGAGAGTTCCCGTTTCCCGGTCTGTAATCAGTGCCAGGTGTTTTTAATCCACCAGCCTGATTTGGAAATCAATCTCTTTGCTTATTCAGAGGTTGGTAATTTTCTTTCAAATGTTTATTGGCCATTTGTATTTTTTCCTTCTTTGAATTTATGTCTATTTTTTTTAACGTATGTTTGTGCCTAAAAGGTCATGTTGTTTTTATTTTTCTACCCGTTTTGCCCATTGGGGAGTAGGAGGTGAGGGCGTGGCAGAGCCACTGTCAGTTGAGGGGATTGTCTGTGCTGCTCAACTTCTTGCTGAGTAAGGAAAGCAGGAGGCCAGTGTGTTCGGCCTGATAGGCAGGCCATTACTCTGTCCTGTTTATGCGAGGGCTTGGTTTTAGAGAGAGTGGGGGGTGGGGCGGAGGGAGAGAGAGAGAGAGAGGATTAGAGTGGGCAGGGAGAAGATTCTATTTATTTGTTTTCTTTCTCATTTTCTTTGTCAAGGGTCTTCAGAGGATACCCCTCCAGCCACTCAAAACTTCATCATTCCAAAAAAGGAGATCCACACGGTTCCATACATGGGCAAATGGAAGCGCTCTCAGGTACCAGTGGTGTCTGCACTGTGGGGTCGGAACTGGAATGGGAGACTTGGGCTTTTTCAGAGACTTTGGTTTGCTCGGTTGTGAGCTCCTGACCCTTCTTGCTCTTGGAGCCAGAGCTGTTGGAAGCCAGGGAGAGAGGCAGGCAGCTGACTGTCCTTCCTCCCTGGAACAGCACTCCGACGTGCTTTAGTGGGAAGGTCTCTGGTGGTGGGGCCAGGGGAGCCCTGGAGAGTTTTGTGCATGGTTCTCTTGAGTGTTACTATATTGGATGAACATCAGTGTCCTAAATGACAGAGTGTGTTACTCTGATTCTTGATTGCAAGTAACAGCAAGTCTGGGAGAGGAGGTGATCTCTTGAAGCCTAGGCCAGGGAGGTGGCCAAGCCTAAAACTACTTGGGAACTGGGACCTAGAGCCCTGGGGGCAGACCAGCTTTCTGTGCTACTTAGTTTTCATGGTGGGCAGAGGGTAATAGTGTGTGCCTCTCGGGATTCTGGTCCAGGCTGTGGAAGGACGGAGACTAAGGGAAAGAAAGCCAATTTCAAGATCCCACAGAAGGCCTTGGGCCCATTTCCAGCCAGGTGCCTATACATGGTCTGGTCCGCGGGGGTGGGGAGCGTCCCTTGTACAGAAGGGCAGGTTCTCTGAGGAGTCGCCGTGCTTACATTGAGCTCACCGCCTAGACCTGCCATGCTCTGTCCTCGTTGGGGCTGGGGCCACACGAGCCTATATGGGTCTTGTTTCACAAGCCTGCCCTCTAAATATTTGGAGATGGTTATCCTGTGTTTTCTGAGTTGTGTTCTTTCCCCGAGTCTTCACCAGGATGAACGTTCTGGTTCTTTGAGGTGTCCAAATGACATGGTTCGAGTCCTTTCATCATCTTGCTCTACCTCAGGGTTTCTCAACCTCAGCACTGTTGACATGTTGTGGTGGCTTCTTTGCTGGAGGAGACTGCCCTGTGCCTTGTAGGGTGGGGTTTGGCAACTTCCCTGGCCTCCACCTGCTAGATGCTGGTAGCACCCTTTACCCCAGTTATGCCAACCAAAAGGTCTCTAGACATTGTCAGAAGTCCTCTGGGAGCGGGATCTCCTGGGCTGAGAACCACTGCTGTACCCCGAACCTGCAAACTTGTCCAGATCCAGACATGGCTTTCGTTCCTCCCTTTCCTTCCCCTGGATGGTTTCCAAGGAGGGCTGGTGTTGATGATGTGTCAGGTACTTTTTAGCTCTTTCATTTAATCCTCACAAAAACCCTGGGAGGTGGGCACAGTGGTCATCTCCATTTTGAAGGGGAGGAAACTGAGACCAGGAGTTAAAGAAATTTAGCGAGGGGTTGAGGTGAGATTCAAAAGATTCATGCCCAGGTCCTCTGACTCTAGAGGCCCCTGGGCTGAGCCACTGTGGTCTAGGCCACATGACAGCAAACTACTGGCTGCCAGCCTCTCTGGCCCTCTGCTTATTTTGTAAATAAAGATTTGTTGTAACACAGCCACGCTTGTTTGTTTATGTATTGCCCATGGCTGCTTCTGTGCTACTGTGGCAGAGTTAGAACTTTGTGAACCAGACTTTATGGTGGAGCCTAAAATACGTACTTTCTGGCCCTTTGTGGGCAAAGTTTGCTGATCCTGCACTAGGCACCGACACTGTTTGGAAGGTGTTGGTCACTTTTGCTTCTGGAATGGATGCTGAGTGATACCTGGTAGAAGCCTTTCACTTGCTCTGAAGCTCATCAGTCAAGTTCATGTACCTGTTGAGTAGACAAGCGACTGTCGTGACCCACGGTGTTTCACTAGGCAGCACAGTGCAGCAACCAAGAACTTGGGCCTGGGGTCGCATAGCTCAGGGCTTGAAGCCCAGTGCTGCTGTTTTTTCTTCTTTTGTCAGAGGCAAAGTACTTAACCTGGCCAAGCCTCAGTTCTCTCTGCTATGAAATGGGGTTGTCTGGCTTAAATGACTTAAGCCTGAACTGCTGGGCATACAGCAAGCCTTACTGAGCAGTGGGCATGATTATCATTACAGTGACGGTGATGGTGTTAGTGGAGACTGCACACAGTTATGTTCATAAGAATGTCCTGAGTTTTAGTCACCACAAGACCCGGACCCATGTGGGAGCAGGGACCGTGGAGGGGACCCTGCCCTTTGCTGCTTTGCCTCTTTGTGTCCCAGCGTACCTTGCAGGAATGATCATGAACGCAGGCTGCAGTCAGGACAAGGGCCCTCGCGACCATTCTGTAGGCTGGCTGGCAGGATATTGGTATAGGAATGCTCCTTTCTGTATGCTGAGTAGGTTGATCCTCAGCGCTTGTTGAGGATGCCGTTCACACCCGTAAGGCTTGTATGAGGAGGAAAGTGAGAGGCAAGTGGGCTGAAGCAGAAACAAGCCCAAACAGAAGTCGCTGCTCCCAGGAACTGCCTGGCCAGGGGCCTGCACCCCTGCTTTCTTACCCCTGTGCTGGCTGTAACCCTGCAGCTCAACAGGGAAGAGAGTGCCCAGTTGGAAGCTGGTGATGGGTATGCTGGAGACCAGGCCACAGGCAGAAAACAGTTTCTTCTCCTGGGAGCAGAGCAGCCGCACTGCAGGCAGACGGCCTGGCCTGTCTGGCGGGGGAAACATCTAGAAGAAAACCAGGGGAGGGCCCCTTGGTGTGTTGTCCTTGGCCTCCTGCTTTGGAGTTTGGCCAGTAGGGTCTTAGCTCCACATCTGATGAGATCTTGGTCTTAGGAGACCTTGGGCACGTCACTTCTGAAGCCGTGGTTTCCTCGTATATACAGTGGGGACACTGGCAGTGTCCACCTCTGTGGGTCGTTGTGCAAAGAAACTGCCAATGCAGTAGTGAGCACAACTCTGGCTTTATGTCCTGTGTCACTGTGGCCTCTGGCTTGCCAGCTCTTTCGGACAGAGGGTAGGGATCGGGTATTTGGTGTGATCTTTCTGCTTCTCCTGCTGCCGTCTTGGGAACCAGAGGAAGCTTGGAGCACTTTGGTGACTGGGTGGAGCTGGGGGCTGGCTGGGGTGTAGGGAGTTGGGGGTCTGATTCACCCCTCTGTGTCCTCATTCCTCCCCTCTGTTTGACAGGCATATGCCGACTACATCGGATTCATCCTCACCCTCAATGAAGGTGTGAAGGGGAAGAAGCTGACCATTGAGTACAGAGTCTCCGAGGTAGGCGCCGGCGGTCCGCCATGGCAGGGCCTTCCGAGAGTAACTGCGGAGCCGCGGGGGCTCATGGCCCACGGGGGCCAGTTCAGAAAGTGACATCGCCCAGACCCATGTGCACTTGACATTTTGGTGTCTATTCTCCTAATCTTTAAAAAAATATGTTAATAGTTGTGTATTTTTAAAATTGGGATCAAGGTAAACAGGCTGTCTCATAGGCTACATTTCTTCTAACTCATGTTTTTACATAATTTTTTAAATTAAAAAATTACAAAAGAAGTAAATGTGCTCACCGAAGGGATTACTGACAGAAATGTGTTAACAAAAAGCTGACTTCCCCCTGTTGTCCCCAGTCCCCAGCTCCCAGGGGCAGGCCCTGTCACCATTCTGGGGAGTGTCAGCCAGGTCTGCCTGTGAGCTCTTCCATTCCTGCCGTGTCAATGGCTGCCCCCTTGAGTTGTTGAAACAACCCCCTAACTGTAGACTTTGAGGTTGTATCTCTAACCACTGCTGCTCTGACCGTCCTTGCATGCAGGTCTGGTCGGGAGCAGTACCTAGGGCAGGACTGCTGTGTGGCTAAGTGCATCCTGCCCTAAGGATTCGTTCCTGGGAGTGGAAGCACCGAGTTGAAGGGCACGTGCTACTAGGTGGACGCTCTTTAGCTGCTGTTGCAGAGACAGGCGTGTTTGTGGAGGGTGCGCAGGAGCTGCACGGAGGCCCAGGCCTGTGGGAAGCTGTGTTCTTCTGGCTCGTTGCTCGAGTCGGATGCCGTCTCTCAGGGCTAGGTCCCAGGCCTGCAGTGGCCTCTTGTTTTCTTGTCCGGTGGGCTCAGAGCCAGCCTACCTCAGACACCAGGGCTAAAGTGGCCTCTTTCAGTGCCCGGTCCCAGCCTGTTCTCCGCCTGGCCCAGTCTGCCCACCGGTCCCGAAGCTAGCACTGCCGTCCAACCCCTCATACTGCACCCCTGGTAGAGCTGCCTCTTCCTGGACCCTAACTGGCTTTTGGGTGGCTTGAGGTTCTGTTCTGTCACTTGAGGGGAGCTGGGCCTGTGCTGGAGATAGACAGCCTTCTCTTGGGAGCCGGGCCACCAGTGGCTTCTTGGCCTCTTGCTCTGGGCTCAGTTGACGGTGGGGAGAGAGGGCTGCTCCTGAGCCAGCTGGGCTCAGTGGGCTGGGGTGTGGTAAAGCTAATTAAAGGGCGCTGTTGTAATTACCCCAGCAGATCCCGAGCTGTGAAATCTCTCTCAGGCCTCTTAATTGCCCCTGAGGCTTTGATTATAGGTGTCCCCACAAACCAGATGTCATTTCAGGTCGGGAGCAGTACCTACGGCAGGATTGTTGTGTGGCTAAGTGCATGTGTTCTGGAGTCAGATTGACCAGGCTTTGATGACCTCTCGCTTTCCAGCTGAGTGGCTTTGCCCCCACTCACCCTCTGTCTCGTCACCAGTAGAGGGGGAAGAGCCAGCAGACCCACTCATGCCATGGGGAGATTCACTGAGATGCCACCTGGAGGGTTTTTAGTCCAGTGCCTGGCACATACTAGGTGATGCTATCAATCTTACTATTATCATTAGCTAGTGTTTGGTTCCAGTTGCCCGTGGTGCTGCTTCATTTGGGGCTCTTCCTGCATTGGGGTTCATCCCAGGGCCGGGACTGCTGGCTGCTCCCCACTGGTGAACAGAGGGGACTAGTGTGGTCCACAGAGGTCTCTCAGCCTCTGCCCACAGGGGCGGGGGCAACAGAAGGCGCCGTTCCCAGTGTGTGGCCTCGGCCCCTGTGGTGGTCTGGTCCTGCTGCGGCAGCTGCCTGGGTCCCCTACTGCTCACTCCTGCCTCCTACTGCAGGGCAGGCAGCTGCCGCTGGGAGAGGGCGGAGGGGCCTCGGGTGGCGGCTCCCAGCCCACCTGCGAGCAGCCAAGGGTTCTAACTAAGGGCTAGTAGATTGGCAATTTTTATTTTGTGAAATAAAAAAAGCATTGGTCTAGGGAGAGAGAGGGTAGCTCAAATTATTCTGTTTTCCTATGGGTTCTGTCCCACAGTTCCCTCCCCTCCAGCCTGTCTCCCCCAGCAAGCCAAACAATAGAGGAAGCCCCCTGTTTTCAGTAAGCCCTCTCCAGTAAGAGGGCTAGGAGCCTTTTAATTATTCATTGGCCCCGCTGAGCTCCTGGCTCCTGCTGGCCTTCCAAGACCTTCTCTGTCCCCTTCTGTGCCTCACCAAAGACTGTGCTCTCTGGGGAACGGGGCCCTGCCTGTGCTTCCTGGGGCCAGGTTTATGGTGTCATCCCTCCTAAGTCCCACCTGCTGCATGGGTCAGGTTTGCTCTGTCCTTGCAAGCTTTTCCTGGTGACCTGGTTCTTCACAGAGCTAGGCTCTGGCAGGGCTTTCTGTCACATTTTGGAAAGGCAGTTTTATGTCACCTGGCCCTTTGCTTCAGCCAGGCATAAGGGGAGCTTCCTCCTCTTACAGGTAACTTCCTCTCCCCCATGCCCCAAAGATACGGAAATAGAAGGTAAGGGAGGGTAGCATTCGGGGCCATTGATGTGTTGCACAATGCCAGGGGGCACTATTTACATGGACTGCAGTGGGACGTGCGTAGCTATGCAGGGACACTGGTGAACATGTATTCCATCAGCTCAAGCCCGCTTTCCCCCCTTCCCCAAGAATGCACGTAGCTCCCTGGATTGTTCTCTTTGGAGTCTGCACAAGGGCAGACCATGCCCTTGTCACAGCTTTTCATGAGGGCGCCACCCTGTTGGCTCCTACCAGAGCCAGCAGTTCCTGGGGGCATCTCCATGTACTGTTTATGCCCAGTAGACAGAGGCCAGCGTCTTGGCAGGGTCCCTCTTCCCGGGACTGCCCGACTCTGAATAGCTTTCCATGGAGCCTACTGTTCTGACCTCTTTCTGCAAGTCACACTGTCTTGCCAGTGGGTTTCAGCCCTGGGCAAGTTCGCTATGGATTCAGTGTGACCAAAGAAATGACAGTAAAATATTCTTGGGGTGAATGGGTTATACCCAACTTTACTTCCACAGTGGCAGGTCAGTCACTAAAATCTCATCCACTCAGAGCAAGTCTGCATGCAGCAAGCTGGTCTCTGCCTCTGGGCCTCTGTCCTTGGCACTGCCACCACTCCAGCCTCTGCTCTGCTCTCCAGCATTGCAGCCGTGCTACCATATTGCCCAGAGCACTGGGCGGAGCTCTTTAGATAGAGTCAATAGCAGCGTATTGCCCACACGTGTGTATTGAGCTAGCCAGCCAGGGCCAGGTGAGAATCCCAGCCACAGGAACCTTCATTTTATCCACACACACCCAGAAGGAGTGTTTTCCTAGTTGCCTTCACAGACCTGGGCTTTGGATCGAAAGCCTCATTCTGATTGCCTCACTGACGTGTTGTGTGCTAAAGCGGTGCTAGCCTGTGACACTGATTCCGCTTCTTAGTCCTTGCCATCCAGTGTGACAGGTATAGGGCGATGGGCTTTCTGATAACGCCTGCCCTACAAAGCATTACACACACCTGTACCTCTCACCTGGCAGTTCCACAAAAGGGGAGTTTCCAGATGGTTTTTCACAGTGCTGTGAGTGGTAGTGAGTGGCTGGAAATAACTGAAGCACTTAACAGTGAGGGATTTGGTGAGTGAATTATGGTACATCAGTACAGTGAAATATTATTCATTTATGAAATATTATTTATGATACATGTTAAAGGCTGTTGTAAAATCATGTTTACATATTGATGTAAGGAATAAGGTTCATGAGGACACCGAGCAGGCTATGAAGCAGCGTGCTCTGTAACCCATGTTTTAGAGTCTATATGTACATAAATATACACTGTGCGAGACACTGTATTAGGTGTATTTCCATGGCCTGTTTAGGCCTCATCACAGCATTAGCAAGTGTTTGTCATCATGCCCATCTTTGAGATGAAGAAACAGGCTCTGAGAATTAAAATCACCCACTCAAGGTCCCACAGCAACTACATGGTATTTTTATTGGATTTTAATCCAGGTCCATCTGCCTTCAATATTCTTACCATGAAAAACAATAGAAAATGCTATAGAAAGACAAAATTGGAGAGTATGTTAAAATGTTAGTAGTGTTTATTTCTGGGTGGCAGGATTGCTGATTGTTTTTTTCATCCTTTTACGTTTCTGTTTTTTGTGATGTGTAGATACTGTGTAGTAAACAAAAGACTCCAGTGAAAACCTACTGAAGAAGATCAGGGCTGGAGTTTGTGCTGGTCCTGCAGCTGCTCCGTGATAGGCTAGCTGTAGAAACCAGCTGCTGAAGCCACCCCTGTCTGTGCAGCCTGGCGCTGGGCCTTCTCCGTAAGCTCACGGTGCCTGACCACTCCTTCACATTCAGAATGGTTAGGAAGAAAGAGAGAGCAAGGAGAATGCCAGTCCATTCCCCGCCTAGGGGTCACTGTCCAGCAGTGGTTGGGACTTCCCTCTAGCGCTAGCTTGGGGTCACTAGTCATTGTGGTGTGGCCCCCTCTATTTTGCCTCCACAGGCCATTGAGAAACTGGTCGCTCTTCTCAACACTCTGGACAGGTGGATCGATGAGACCCCTCCGGTGGACCAGCCCTCTCGATTTGGGAACAAGGCTTACCGGACCTGGTATGCCAAACTTGATGAGGTGAGGCTGCCACAGAACAGGCTTGGGGGCTGGGCTGGCGGGGAGAGCTTGCGGGCATATCTAAGTCACTGGGGACTTTGTTAAAATGGCAGTTTCATTTACCAAAAGTAAAAATGGATTTACCTTCTGCCCCAGCCACCTTCTGGGAATCACCACAGTCTTCTGCACAAGGGTATTTATTAGGTCATTGTATTAATGATAGAATCCAATGTCTCAAGTGTTCGTCTGCAGGGGATCAGTTAAATCAACTAGTATGTCCATCCCTGGAGTACTGTGCAGTTGTGAGAAAGGCTAAGGAGGCTGATGCGGAACTTGGGAAGGGGCTCCGTGATTTGTTAGGTTAAAGAGGAGCTTGGGGCATCATGCACATGGCAAGCTGCTTTTTGATAAGACAGAGGGGGAAATAAAGAGATATATTTGTATTCTCCAGTTTGCATAAAGAGACATCACTGGAAGGATACACAAGAGGCTAATAAAGCTGTGATTTATTTTTGAGGGCAGGGGAGAAGGAATTGGAGATTTCTCAGTGCATCCCTTTTATAATATGTATATTTTTGAATCATATGAAGGTGATTCCTATTCATAGCAAACAAAAAATAAAAATGCAGGATCTCGGGCCACATTATTACAAAGCAGAGTCTGTAGGACTGGGGTGGAGCCTGGGACTGCAGATTTTCCCCAGGTGTCCAGGAAATTTTCATGCCAGGTGTCCATATACTGAACTTTGGGAAACTTGGGTCCTAATCTCTCTGGCCCAGTGTTTTCACATAGAGCAGAGGGGGATCCCAGGGACCCAGAAAAACACTATCACTGCCTAATTAGCAGCGTGGCAGGGCTGCCTCTGGACTTTTAAGATAGCAATGGTCTTGTGTTTTTAAAAGATTTTTAGTGAGTTATAACTTGAAAGAAAGCTGGCAAATCATAGCTGTACAGGTTGATAGATCTGTTTTTTACCTATGCACCCACCACATATGTCAAGCTGTAAAACATTCCAGTATTCCAGCAAGGCCATAGTGCCCCCACCCAGTTGATATCCCCCAAACTCTTCTGGTTTCTAGCGCAGTGTCACCCACGTAAGCTGAGTCCGAAGCTGACTTCCGTACCATCCTGCAAATCGTGGTGACTACTGCTTCTTTGTCTTAATTTTCTGTTGAAATGGTAAATCTCCAAGGAAGTAAAAAGCTAACCTTTGATCTGGTTGCATGGAAAGGCCTCTCCTCAGTTCCACCTCCCCCCTCAGGGGCTCTTTCACTGTCCAAGGTCCTAGTGGTCATTTTTTCCTGTTCTGAACTTCATAGACATGTCTGACCTCTTTTGCTCCATGCCGCGTCTGTGAGATTCATCTGTGTTGTGTGTAGCTGGGGAGCTTTCTCCTCGCTGCATGGTATTCCATCACACGAACGTACCATAATTTATCCACTCTATTGTTGATGGACATTGCAGCTGTGGGTTGTTTCCATATTTTGGCTACTATATAATGCTCCTGTGAACATTGTTGTATATGTCTTTTGGTGTACATGCGGCCAAAATTCTTGCTGCTCTGGGAATGTGAAGAAAGATGGTACCTGTGAGGATGTCAGTGAGTTACCAGATGGGGGAGTTGAATGGTTTCTTTTCAGGTTCCTCCTGCCTTGCTCTCAGACCCTTGTCCCCTGGAGGAAGGGTGAGCAGATGAAGAGCGACCTCAGGGTAGCCTCTCTGTTATGTAAGAATAAATGGTGTCTCTCCTCTTCCTTCTGTGGCCAGTCAGAGCAGGGAGCCAGGCCACCTGGCATAGCAGCCTGGGCCCCAGCCAGATGCTGTCCCAGGGTGCCTGCCCACTGGGATGCTGCCCAATCTGCTACCACCACTTGTGTCTCTTGTGTTATCAGGAAGCAGAAAACTTGGTGGCCACAGTGGTCCCCAGCCATCTGGCAGCTGCTGTGCCTGAGGTGGCTGTCTACCTAAAGGAGTCCGTGGGCAACTCCACACGCATCGACTACGGCACAGGTACCTGCCGCTGCTAGCGCTTGCTTGGCTTCACGGAAGCCTTTTCTTGGGCTGCTTCCTCTTTGCTCCGGATTGTCTCTGGGCCCTCTGATCAGGCAGCCTGTCGGGCCAGCTGGGGTGCAGTGCCCCCGGGCACAGGGATGCCTGGTACTGCTCTTGTGGCTCTGGCTTGGTCCACCAGGGGGAGCTGATTTCTGTTCTTTGTAAAGACGGTTTCTCTGTGAGCACATGATCACCACCGAAACAGTAATTTATTGGGCACTTACTATATTGCAAGGCAGCCCCTCCCAGAAGCTCTGAGAGATGAACGAGCTCGGTAGCCTGTGGCAGCACGATGGTGTGGCCTTTCCCCATACCCTGTCTCTTAGGCACAGTCTGTGCTCTGAGCTGTCAGGGAGAGGGAGTGTGCAGGCACCTTAGGGCGTGTGTTCTGGGGTGGGGCTTGAGCAGGGCCCCTGCTTCGGTGGCCTTTCCGGGCCTTTCTGCCCTCAAGCAGGCAAAGACAACAGCTGCCGCACTCCCAGGGCCTCGCCTCGCCCAGGCCCCAGAGGCAGGCCTGGAGAAGGAGAAGGGTCCCCCCAGACCTGGGTCCCGGGAGAGTCTGTCATCCGCTCCTCCTGCTGCTGGGGAAGAGGTTTATCAGATGTTTTGAGACTTTCAGGGACAGGCCTTTGGCTAAAGCCAGCAGGGACAGACCTGGAGGGGAGCTGGCCCGGGCAGCACGGGGTGGCTTCTGCTCTCAGGTGTGCAGGAGCCCCTGAGTGATGGGTGCTGAGACTCTGGCTGGGCATGATTGGAAACTGTGCAGGCCCTGGAGCTCACAAGCTTCCTAGGCCCTGGAGGGACCTTCATTCTATGGACAGGATAAGAAGTTGCTGGAATATTCTTTCCTCACCTCCCTACAAATACATTATTTACAACACTATGAACCATTGTGTTCAGTCCAAAGTACAAGCAGTGGTTTCTATAGTGCTGACCATTCCAGACATGGTTGGGAAAGGAAAGGGGGTGGGTGGCTTTTGACTCTATGGTGACTCTTAGGATAATCGTCTGAGCTAATTACCATGGCTGCTGAGGCCTGATGTCCAGCCTCATCTTATACTTCGTCCCTTGCTCTCTCTGCATTAGCCACACTGGGATTCTTAGGGTTCTTTAAATATAGCAGTTTTTTCCAGATCTCAGGGCCTTTGCACATGCTGTTTCTTGTGCTGGAATGCTCTTCTTGCTTCCCTCACTCACTGTGCCAAACTCACTGATTTTTCAAATTTCAGATGAAAGATTACTTTCTTAGGGAAACCTTGAATCTTATGTCAGGGTCCACTTGTGATACCCTCCAGTTATCCTGTCCTTCCTCTGAGCTAGACTCATGGAAGGGATTGTGTATTTACTGTCTGCCATCATGATAGATGGCAAACTATCAGACAAGGGCAGGGACTTGTTTGCCATTGTCCCCTAGTGCCTGATACAGACAGTGACTGCCCCCTTAGTAGGTGCTCAATAAATAGTGTGGGATTGATGAGTGGGTTACAACTACACCATAAAACATGAGTGCCTATCTGAGAAGTCAACAGCATGGGCCTTTTAGAATTATAGTCCTGGTGGTTCTCAGATAGGCCCAGGTCTTCTGGATGGTACGGTAGTTTGGCCTCTGGTGAGGTCAAGAACAGCCCAGCCCTTCTTTAAGAAGACTTTCAACCTTGGCTATTTTTCCTCCCCCAGGACATGAGGCAGCATTTGCTGCCTTCCTCTGCTGTCTCTGCAAGGTTGGGGTGCTGCGGGTGGATGATCAGATTGCTATCGTCTTCAAGGTGTTCAATCGGTGAGCCCAAGGGGGGCGGAGGGGCAGCTGCCAATGGGAGAAGAAGAGAGGCTCTTTCTTCCTTATTTCTGTAGACTGGGGACAGGGTGCTGGACGGTTCTCCCGGGTGGCTACTGGTCCTCTTGTCCTGCCCTGGTCGAGCTTTGGCTGTGGATGGGGTGTCCAAGGCTCATTCCGACAGGTTCAAATTTGAGTAAAAACAAGTGAAGAAAGTATCGTGTAATGACTGCCAAGGCTTCTGTGGATTTTCCAGTGGAGGCATGCTCTGTGCACTTTACTGAAACTCATCTATTCTGCCAACAACCCTAGCAGGTGGCAACTGTTGTTTTCACTTTACACATGAGGGAACAGAGGCACAGAGAAATCAGGTCTCTTCCCTAAGGTCACACAGCCAGCTGAACCCAGGCAGGTAGGCCCTGACCTGTTGCCCTCACCTGCTCACAGCACAGGTTGTTTCAGCCATCAGAGAGCTCTGACAGTGCCCATTTCAGGCCCCACCTCGCAATGCAGAGGCCAGAGCTCCTGCGTGATTATGGCAAAACCCCTGGTAACAGTGAAGGTTGGAGCTGAAAGGATCTAGGAGATGATTTACTTGGACACCCATAAGCTTTCCAAGTTAGGGAGGCTGAGACTCTTGCCCAGGGTCTCACATTGTCAGGGACTGATGGCTCTAAAACCCCTTTTCCTGGGCCAAGAGAAGGCTGAGTGTGGAAGAAAAAAATAAGGCAATGTTACTTTGAGAGTACCAGCTGATGTATAACTTATGCATGTAGGTTTTAATTGAAGTAGAGACCAGTTACCTCCTAGGTGGTTATTTCTGGCCTCCTTATGCTCCTGGTGGCAGAAGGGTTGAGACCGTCTTTGTGCTTCTTGCTACCTTTCCTCTTTTCCCCACCCTCCTGTGCAGGTACCTTGAGGTCATGCGGAAACTCCAGAAAACATACAGGATGGAGCCAGCCGGCAGCCAGGGAGTGTGGGGCCTGGATGACTTCCAGTTTCTGCCCTTTATCTGGGGCAGTTCGCAGCTGATAGGTACTGTTGGGGGGTGCGTACCCCTCCATTATAACCCCCCTTCCCTCCTTCCTTCTGCTCAGGGCAGATAGCGACAGCTTGTAAAGCGGGCATTAGAGCAGCTGTTGACAGGGGCTGTTTGCTGCCGACCTCTGCTGCGAGCCAGGGCGGCAGGCTGCGGGAGGCGGAGCAGAGCGCTGCCGAGATAATGGGACATGACGTGGGCTGGAGCAAGGGCCGCCCGCCTGGCGTATAGTGGACTCCTGGCAGCAGCTGTGGGGTTTTATGTTGAAAACGAGGGACTCTTTTGACTCAGTGACCAATGTCATGCACTGTTATCTGCCTTTGTGCAAAGGGGCCTGTCAGGGAGCTGCCACCAGGTGCGGGGCTGTGGGCACATCCTGCAGACCTCCTCGGGTGGCTCCTCCACTTTAAAACTGCTCTCTGGGCTTGGGCAGCTCACTGGGGTCTGCGGTGCGTGAGGGTGGGGCAGTAATTTGTTTCAACAGAGGATTAGCTGCCTACAAGATAGTATTAATAAGTGACCCTTCATTGGTGCTAGTTCTTTACCAGGCATCGCTCTAAGTGCTTTGGGTAGATGATCTCCTTGAATCTTCTCAGTGACCCTGGGAAGGGTCTTTGCCAGCCTCAGACCAGTTACCATTGACTGACACTTAACCTGTGCAGACCCCATGCCTCGTGCTTTACTGCGGTCATGCTCATCAGGTGGTACGAGGGCAGTGCTGTTCTTATCCCCACTGCACAGATGAAGAAACTGGCCCTCAGAGGGCTGAAGTCATTGGTCCAAGGTCGCATGGCTGTAAAATGGCAGAGCTGGAGCTTATTACACTAGAGTACTCTCCCCGCACAAGGCCGTTCATTACACCTGGGAGGTCAGGTGTTGAGGGCACAGGGGCACGACTGCGGCCCTGGGGTGGGTGTGGACTGCGCTGGGCCGAGGTGGCCAGAGGTGTGAGCACGTTTCTGAGCTATGGGGCTCTTTGCTGTTCCCAGACCACCCATATCTGGAGCCCAGGCACTTTGTCGACGAGAAGGCTGTGAATGAGAACCACAAGGACTACATGTTCCTGGAGTGCATCCTGTTTATCACCGAGGTGAGCAGAAGCGGGTGAGAAGCCCACGGCAGCCTCCAGGCTGAGATGAATTGAGGCTGGTGGCTTTGGAGAGGGTCAGAGGAGCCAGAGCCGCTGCCTGAGGATGGCAGGCTGGCCGGCCCTGGAAGCTGGGTTACTGGGCAGGAAGGCCCACCAAGCCTCTCTGCAGGTTCAGACAGCATTTGGCTGTCCGGGATCTCCTCCCCCAGATTACTGGGCTGAGGTTCCTGCTGAACCCCACGGGGCTCTTGAACCGAGAGACTAAGACGCGGTCACTAGCTGGTCTTGGTGACTAATGCAGGAGGTTAGCAGGGTGGGTGGGTATTGGGGGTGGGTGGGCCCGGGTGGCTGGGCCCACAAGGGCTGTCCAGCTGTGTGTGGGTGTGCGGGATGAAACCGCTGCAGGAGGTGGAGAGGCTCCTTGGAGTAGACAGGATTGATTTCTGCTGAAGAGCTATGTCTCCTGTCAGAGGACATGGGGACAAGTGAAGCAGAGGTGAAGATGAGCAGGCCTGGACTCCCAGCCCGCTTGGTGGGGGTCATTTATGTGGGTGCTGTTGACTTGCTATGGCAGGGTCTCCCACAGTGTAGCCTCGGACCCTTTCCTTCAGATCACCTGAGGAGTTGGTTGAAATGCATGTTGCTGGGCCCAGCCCCAGCTTCCTGGATTAGGAATCTTGGGGGACAAGAGCCAGGAACCTGCATTTAAATATACTTTCCAGGTGACTGCCTGTGAAAGTTGGGGACCCACTGCGCTCAGGGTCTTTCTTTCCGGAGGTATTGGGACCTTTCATCCTCATTTCTCATGCCCTATACCCTACTACCCCCACCCCGCTTCCAAAGGGTGCCCTGGCTTTGCTGTCTGGCAAGGGTCTTGATCCTGTTTTTTTCCCTGATCCCTGTGTGCATGTCTGCTGGCCCCAGTGATGTCACTGGCACATACCCAGGACCCCTGTCTGCCAGGGCTGCCCTCTTGGCTGCCCATTCTGAGCCCCGCAAAGAGGAGGAGAAGCCTGGTAAAGCAGTTATAGCTTCAGGCTCCTGGTCAGCATTCGGCTCAGGCCTCCGCCAAACTCCAGAGACCAGAGGGGAGTCAGCAGGTGGAGCCTGGACTGACGGCGGGGCCACCACTTCCTTCTCTGTGATCGCTGCCTTTAGCAGTGTAGCAGGCCCAAGGTTGGAAGGACCCCGGGGCAGCTTGGCTCACTGCCTGAGAGCTGGTCACACGCTGCTTCATCCAAGGGGAATGTGAGGGTCTGAGGAGCCCTGGGAGACCCCACAGGGAGTGGCAGGAGCGGAGTGGGGCAGGGGTGCCTGTTCTAGTCTGCGCTGCGGGCTTTGCTCACATGGAGGTGAAGGCTCAGCTGTTTGGCTCCCCCTGGTGGTTGGCCAAGTCCAGAGGTCCCGGTCAGTAACTAACAAGAAGGCTAGTCTGAGCCTTAGGAAATATGGAAAGTGATTCCAAGTTACAACTGTCTTTTTATTTGTTTGGTTATACTGGTATAAAAACCCAAAAGCTTTCCCAAGTTTGGGACTCAATTCCTCTGCTAAAGGAAATCCTACAGTTGCCACTAGGTGGCACCAAAGGCACATTGACTTGGAGAAGGTGTTAGTAACTTAAATTTGGGGAAGAGGCAAGAGCCCTGAGGAAGGCAGGCCCTAGAACTGTGGTGGTTCTGCACCCTCTCGGCAGGGGCCTGTTGTCACTTTGGGTCTAGGTGCTTGGGCGTGGTCGTGCACACTGGATGCTACCGAACCCTGGATGCTGGCAGGATCCAGTGCTGCGGTGACAGAAAGGACCCCCCTTTGCTCCCGTGACCCAGCCTAGCGCAGGCTGGCCTGGTTGCTGCCTGCAGCGCGCACTGTGCTAGCTCCCCAGAGCTCTGCCCTGAGCCAGCCCCACCCCACCTTCCCTCACGCCGGCGTTCCACAGCCCTAGCCAGGGAGTGGCCTGGCCTGGCTCACCCTGCCCGAGGGAGGCTCAAGGCCTGACGTGCGGATGCTGGGACAGGAGGCCTGCATGTTTTCTCTGTGCTGTGTTCTGGAAGAGGGGCAGTGTTGCCTCTGGAGACCTGCGATCATGGCGCTGGTGCAACGAAATTAAACCAAACAACCAGAAATTGGAAAGGGGACTGAGCATCACCCTGCCTCCCCCTGGGGACCAGCCCCTGACCTGACCTGGCGGCCCTGGGCCTCCCTGGAGGAGGGGACCACCTTGCAGGGGGCTTCTGCCACCTCAGGAAATGCAGCCCTGGTGCCTTTAAGAGCCCAGGGCAGGCAGGAAAAGAATTTCAGTTTCAATCTGGCTTCTAAATTTGGAGTTTTGGGAAGGGAGGGATCAGATTTCAGCTGGAAGGGAAGGAGCTGACAGGAAGGCGCTGTGCATTCTCCCCCCATCCCCCCTCGGTTACTGACAGAGGAACCATTTACAAAAGGCCGATTCTCTGGGGAGTGGAGAGGCAGGAACGCAGCGTCTGTGAGTAATTTCCTGCTCAATATGGCTGCTCTGACTCACACGATTCCCCCGGGGTCACCGGGGGCTGCAGCTCGCTCGGCGTGCTCTTGCTCTTCTCCCTTTGTGGCTAGAATGAGCTAATTTTTTTTGTCTTCTCGCCCCCGATTCTCTTTTCCCCCCTCATCTATTTTCCTTCCCAGAGTTGCAAAGTGTCCTAGAGGACCCAGGGAGGCCTTGGGGCCCTGGAGGCCTGGCGGGGGTGGGGCCCCTACCCCCCCTCTGGAGAGGCCGCCTCTGGCCTTCCTGCGGTGGGGGCAGGACCGCGGGGGCGCAGGAGCGGGCCGCTCTGCCTCCGCCAGCAGGCCCGAGGCCTTCTAGGCCTCCCTCCCCCGTGCCAGGTGGGCGAGGCTGGCCCAGGCAGCAGGGCCTCTGGTTTCCCGGCGTCCGTCTGCTGGCCGCGGCCTCACAGCCCTTGCTGACCAGGCCTCTGGAGCGGCTGCTGTGGACCGAAGCCAGCAGGGCGCCTCCTGGGGGGCTTGTTCGCAGGGCCTCATCCAGAATGAGGCTGGTTCCTCAGCCCCTGGGATCCCCGAGCTGCTCAGGGCCTGGACGTGTGCGGGAGAACTGGAGCCCGGCGCCCGCCCCGAGGGGCACAGAGCCTGGGGAAGGGGCGGGCCGAGAGGGAGGGCGGGGGGCTGGGGGCGGAGCCTGGCCGAGTGGGACGGTTGGAACAATGCTCCTTGCAAGCCAGGCACGTAGGCTGGGGGCACCGGCTTCCCTCCTCGGGGAGGTGCCTTAGGAAGAGAGCGGGGAGAACTCTCATTTGGGTGATGAGACTGGGCCTGGAAGAGCCCTGCGGGGACCAGAGTGGGTTTTGTCTCTGCCTAGTGCCTTGTGCCGTGGCCTGGCTTCATGGCTGGAGAAGGGAACCTGATGGCCTTGCTACTGAACCTGGGGGTTGAGACAGGCTTTTGGGGAGTTGGACCAGGGAAGGGAGAGGGACAGGGGTAACTTTGGAGCCTTGGGGCTTAAGTCGTACAGCTTTGTAGAACCCTTCCTGGAGAAGTGAGAGGGCTTCAGAACTGGTCACAGCCGAAGCGGGGGGTGTTAGGTGTTCCTGTGCCCTTAGTCTTATGGTGCCCAACATGGAGTGAGAGCTTTGGCCCAGCCTTTCTCACTGAACACTTGTCTCCCAGCCCTGCCTCCATGCACGGCCTCTTCTGGAACCTTCCATCCACTCAGGGTCCAAGTCCCTGCTCCCTTGCCAGCTCAACCTCTTTGCTTTTCAAACTCTTTCTTCTGAAGCCTGGGACTCAGGGTGCTGAACCCCATTCCCCAGCATCACTGCTGCTTATAAGCTGGGAGCGGCAGTGCTGGTGAATAAGTATGAGTGTGCCAGCCTCATGCTGTTTGAGGGCACACGCAGACACACCAGCTTCCCTGTCTCAGTGCTGTGGTTTCTGATGTCCCGGGCACTTCACTGTACTTGTTGCAGAACTTCTCTCTTCCTTCCCAGAGGGCTGCTCTCAGCAAGATGAGGGACAGGAGCAGGGCAGGCCTTGCCCCACTTGCCTGTGGCTGTCATCCCTTTTTTAACCCCTGCTTGGGTCAGGCCGGCTTTCTAAACACCCTTTCCTCTCGAATCTGCTGCAGGTGCTCCTGGCCCACATCTGCCCCCTTTTCCCTCCCCCTGTCTGCCTGCCTTGCAGAGGCAGTGGGACATCTGGGTTTGGGCTTACCCCTCTCCCCGAGTCCCCCAAGCTGACCCCCTGTGGCCCTCCCACCTCTGCCTCTGGCAGGTGCAGACCAAGTACTCAGTGGCAGAGCCCACCCTGGGTGAGGGTCCAGGCTGCTGCTGCTGTTTGTCTGAATGGGAGTGGGTCCCTGTCTTGGCAGGGTGCTCTGTGGTCCTGGGGAGTTGGGGGTTGCACCAGGATCCTGGGTGATTTTATTTTCCTAAGGCTGCTGGATTTGGTTGGGGGAGAATCAGGCCCCTTCTTTTGGCTGTGGAAGAAAGAGGGTGACTCTGGGGGCTGTGTTTTCCCAGTGGGTCCTTCAGGCCAAGAGGAACCTTGACTCTGGCACTTCTGTGTGCCTGTGTGTGTGTGTGTGTATGTATGTGTACACGCCCATGCCCCACAGGCAGATGCTGTGGCCTGGTCCCCAAGCGTGTGTGTGTGTGCATGTGTGTCTGTGTGCGTGTGTGTGTACATGCCCGCGCCCCACAGGCAGATGTTGTGGCCTGGTCCCCAAGCGTGTGTGTGTGTGTGTGTATGTGTACATGCCCATGCCCCACAGGCAGATGCTGTGGCCTGGTCCCCAAGTGTGTGTGTGTGTGCATGTGTGTGTGTACACGCCCATGCCCCACAGGCAGATGCTGTGGCCTGGTCTCCAAGTGTGTGTGTGTGTGTGTGCATGTGTGTCTGTGTGCGTGTGTGTGTACATGCCCATGCCCCACAGGCAGATGCTGTGGCCTGGTCCCCAAGTGTGTGTGTGCATGTGTGTGTGTACACGCCCATGCCCCACAGGCAGATGCTGTGGCCTGGTCCCCAAGCGTGTGTGTGTGTGTGTGTGTGTGTGTGTGTGTGTGTGTGTGTGTACACGCCCATGCCCCACAGGCAGATGCTGTGGCCTGGTCCCCAAGCGTGTGTGTGTGTGCATGTGTGTCTGTGTGTGTGTGCATATGCGCGGGAAGGCAGCAGGGGAGGGGATGAGGTGGCCGCCTCTCCAGCTGTGGCCTCTCTTTTCCAGATGAAGACGGGCCCCTTTGCAGAGCACTCCAACCAGCTGTGGAACATCAGTGCCGTCCCCTCCTGGGCCAAGGTGAACCAGGGTCTCATCCGCATGTATAAGGCCGAGGTGAGTGGGGGCTGCTGAGCCCCTCCTCCACCCCACCCTGCTGTTTGCCTCTGAATCTTGGCCCAGCCCCTCTGACAATTGAGGACTCAGAATCTCCATCTCTGGGATGGGCACTCAGAAAAGCATGGGGCTGAGGCCCAGCTCTGCCCTGTGACTGAGACAAGGCCCTGCTGCTCAGAGGTCTGTCACATGGCTGAAGGCCCTGCAGGGAACACAAAAACAAAGGCATGCCTGGGAGAGGGTTTGGGAGGCATCCTTCATGCTCGTGTTTCTCAAACTTTGGTGGATCTGATTGCTGGGCAGATGGCAGGTCATGGGGGAGGCTGGGAGACGCATTTGTAATGACCACTTCAGGTGGGCCTGCCTGCTCTCAGGTCAGGGTGGTCTCCCCCAGCTTCCTGTGCTGGGCCTTGGCTGCCAGGCTCCTGGGGGTGTCTCCTGCCCTCTCACCTTCTCCTAGCCAAGCAGGTGACTTTTTCTGTTGCAAGTAGGAGGGAGACATTTTCTTCCCACTCTGTCTCTTCCCCTGGCTCCTTCCACATTTTGGGCAGACCAATCCTGGAACCGCCTGACCTTAGCCAGGGAAGGGCCTAGGTGTGAAGTCCCTCACCTGGAACAGTGGGTCCCCAAAGTCCCCACTTTTTGCCTTCAGGCTGGGGGTCTCAGATGTTTTCCCGTGGGTGCCTGTTTCTTGACCCTTGGCCATCCTTCTCTCGTGGAGGGTGGGAGGTTCCCTGGGTCTGCTTGATCACACCCAGAGCTTACTTAGATCCCCTCAAGGGAGGCAGGGAAACGGGGAGGAATGGATGTCGGAGGCTTGGGTGCAGTTTGGTAATGAATATGCTTCCAGTTGGTCTGGCTCGTCTGTTTGGCCTGAAGGGGTTAACGGTGCTTGGGACTGGAACTGACCGGGCTTGGCCCTCTCTCCCCCTCCCTCTAGTCCCCTTCCTCTGGGCTTCACATCCTGTGTTTAGGCTCCAACCCACATACCTCTCTAATCTGAGAGGCGATTCGCCTGGTCTGCGCAGGCTCCTTCCGCCCCCCCTGCTGGAGAGCACCTAGGTCACTGCCCTCTGGGAGTCCTGTTGTTGACGCCCCTGCCCTCGCCAGGCCCACAGTGGGTCCTAGTGGGAAGCAGCATAGCCCTGCTGAACCCTCCCCCCTACTCCCCATCCCCCGTGCTGCACAGGCAGGGCTCTCCCGTGCCTGTCCTGCTTGGGATCCTAAATGCTGCCCTTTTTGCCCAGCTCATACTCTGCCCTTATCTTGACCCGGACCCCTTAAGAGCAGAACAGGAGATGCTGCCCCCTTCCCCTACTTGCCCCTTCCCGAGGCAGAAGAACTCCAGGCTGACCAAAGATGAGGGAGGAGTGAATTAAGATTGGAAATTGATGGTACAGCCAGAATAAAACAGGCGCAGTGTAACGATCGTCGGTTCTTCTGCTCATGTCGCGCACGAGGACAGTGATCGAAGAAGACCGCTCTCAGCCTCGCACCAGGCGGAGGGAGCGCAAGTCGGTGACGCAGCGCCCTTCCTGGGGACGGGAGCCTCCAGCCCTGGGTGCGCGCAGGCGCAATGTAAGCCTGCAGGCTTGCCAGGCTGTGTGGCGGCCAGACTTCTCTGTAGGACAGTGCTGGGATTCACTGGCTGGCTTAGGGACCCCAAGGTCTCTGCGGTGGCTGGCACACGTTTTTAAGTTGCTAGCAGTTGCCCTTAGTCTTTGGTCCCTTAGAGTCCATGGAATCGCATGCGCCTGGCCCAGATGTCCAAGGAAGGGACTTCCTGTTTCAGACCAGTCCTCAGTCCATGGGGAAGACCTTGAAAGCCCACTCAGTCTTGAAGTTCAGAAGGGGGATGGGAAGGCCAGCGCTCCCAGCTGGAGTCGGCTGCTGGGGGGGAGTTTGTCCCCTGAGCTGCCAGAGGCCCAACTAGCCTGGCCTTAGGTGGCCTGTCAGGTTTGTGGTCAGCTCTGCATCTCCAAGCTGCCCGTGCCTACCTGTCTGAACTGAAGAACTGAAGGCTTTCGGCCCCCTTGGGGGCAGGGCCTGTCTGTCCTGCGGCTGTCACTGTGCTGGCACCCCCTTCAGAAGAGCCTGTCGAGGACCCGAGAGCCCTTCTCCCGCTTGAATCTCTAGCTCTTGAAAGGCCCTGGGCCTGAGCTGCCACTGGAAGGGTCTGTCTGGATACACCGGTGGGGCCCAGGGCGCAGTTAGCTGGGAGAAGGCCTGGCCAGAGGCGCCCGTCTGCTCTTGCCCTGGAGCCCTGGACTTCCTTGGCCCCAAGTAGCTTCCTGCCCTTAGCCTGCTCCCGCCTGCCCTCCGTGAGGCCCTGGGGAAGCTCACGCTGGGTCCCTGAGGGCAGAGTGCAGAGAACTGCCCCTGTTGCCTCTCCCTAAGCCTCTTGCCTTCCCAGCTTCTCTTAAATGAGAGCTAGATGCAGGCTGACCTTTGACCCTTTCTGGAATTCCAGGGCCCTGGGGGGCCCCCCCTCTTACAAACTCCCACCACTTCCTTGATGACATAAGCACACTGGCAGCTGCCTTTGCCTCTGGCCTGAATCTGGTGCTGTTCCTCCCCCCCCAGGGACCCTCCCCCTCCCCCTGTCAGCTGTTTGCTCCCCAATTCCTCTACCCCAGGCCCGGGAGCCTGGCTGTGGCCTGGAGCTGTGCTCCCACTCTGAGCTGAGTTCCTGTCCTTCCTGCACTGCACAAAATGATTTCCCTTTTCCTGCTCACCCCCTGGCCCCACTTCAGGCCTTGCGGACGCCCCCCCAGCCTGACACACAAGTGCAGCTGGCTGAGACTTCCTGATTTCTGTACCTGGGTGTTGAGGTGAGGGGGCCAGGGCCAGTCCCAGCACGCCTTGGTCTCTCTAGGTTAGTTGGAGCTTGAGACTCTGGTCACAGAGTGGGACTCTCACCCACTCTGAGGCCATAAGTGTTGTTCCCACCCAGCCAGGAGGTGCCCAGCACATCCTGGTTGTTTCTGTGGTCAAAGGTGTGAGAGGAGGCATATCCTCAGACACTTGGAGTTGCTTCCTGAGAGAGCCAGCTAGTGACCAGGCCTTGTGGTGGGCACAGCTGTGTCAGTGCAGGGAGCTGGAAGCTGGGGCGCCCCCTTCTCTTCCGTCCTCCGTGGCGCTGAAGCAGTGCCCAGGCCAGAGGGTGGGCAGGTGTGGGCCTGGGATCCGGCTGCCTGTGGACGGGCCAGCTTTTGGGTAGGCCCTGCTGATGTCTGCATCTCCCCTCTGCTAGAGCTCTGAGCAGCGGCCCTGACTGGGCTAGATTCAGGGAGGGGGTCTGCTGAGGATTGCCCTGGGTGTGGGGGGAGGTCAGCTCGTTCTTACTGTTTCATCTGAAGTGCCAAGATGCCTTCTTAGGCCAGAGAATTGAAAATTGGAGAACATGGGCCTTGGGCCCTTCTTAGCTTGTGTTCAGATGTCCCCACACGTTTTCTCCAGCGCTGGAACCTGCACTTGTGGGGTCCCCAGTGATCTGGAGGGCTCTTTTCCTCTGTGGTCCCTAACGTCCCCCTCTGGGCCCAGTGATCTCATTCGGCCGCCTCTCTTCCTGGCTTCTGCTCTGTGGGGTTGGGCTGCCTTCTCTCCCTCCCTCCCTGACCCCCACTCTCAGGTTTTGGTGGGTGTGATGCTTGTGGAGTGAGGGTCTTTGGACCGGAGGGGATGGTCGGGAAGAGGTAGGAGGCCTGGCCCCTCCCTGAAGGCTGGGACCGCCCTGAGCAGAGGCCTCCCGGGAACGGCATCGCTGTGCGCCTTTGGTGTTGTCTGGGGGTCCCCTGGAGGCCCGAGGGGCCAGAGCAGGCCTTGGCACTCGGCCTCACCCGCCGCTCTTCCCCTCCTCCCCGCAGTGCCTGGAGAAGTTCCCTGTGATCCAGCACTTCAAGTTCGGGAGTCTGCTGCCCATCCACCCTGTCGCATCCTGCTAGGAGGGGCTGAGCAGCAGGGCCATCCAGGCTGCGGTCCTGTGCCTGCCCCCCGCCCCAGCTCCACTCCTCCCCACCCCCTCCCTTGGTTTTTTTCTGTTTGATGAGAGGCTGTTTACTGGGGTGGGCGGTGAGCTTGGGGTTGAGAGAGGCCCAGGGCATAAGGCTGAAGGACTCAGGTTGGGAGAAGTGACCAAAGTGTGGCCAGTTTCCTGACTTCCCTGTGGTGGACGGGCAAGGAGAGAAGGGCTGGGGTGGGGTCCCCACGCCTGGCCTCCTCTCTTCCCTTTGCTCCTGTCTAGCCCCTTTTGAGACCTGAGCTGGTGTGCACGACTGTGGGGAGGGGAGGTGTTTTGCTGTTGTCATTGCTTTCCCTTCCCGTGTTCCGGGCCTTTATGGGGGTTGGAGCAGTCACTCCCTGCAGGGTGGGTCCACTGGCCAAGCCACGCGTCGGTGGGTAGGTGTCTGGGTGTTCTGGAGGCTGGTGGCCAGCCTGGGGTGAGGTCAGGGAGGGGGAAGCATCGGCTCCTCCGGCCGGTGACCTCCCAGCGCTTCTCCAGGCCCCCTGGGCCTGTGGGCATCGTGTCCCGCATCTCTGCCTGCTTCTCTGTCCTCTGGCCCTTGGCGTGGCTGGGTTTCCTGCTCAGAGCCACTCCCCACTCTGGAAGCTGCCCTCTGTGTAGGTGCTGAGGTCATGGGAGGGCCCCAGCAGGGCTTGCCCGCCAGCTGACTAGGTGAGGCCTGCCTTTTCCAAAGCTTTCCTTGGGTCGGGGTGGGGGGTGGCAGAAATTCGGGGAGGAGCTTGGGGCCAGTTGCCGTGGAGAAGCCGGATTCTTCTTGGCAGTCTTGAGTCCAGCTGCTCCGCTCTCTCCTCCCTGCTGCTTGCTCCTCCCAGGCCCCTGAGCCCTGCTTCCCTGCCCCTCTGGGCGGTGGGTGAGTGGGCCACAGTAGGGCTCAGAAAGCAGCAGCCACTCTTGCCCTGCCACCTTCCAGACCCGCCTGTTGGCATGCTGGCATGGGGTAGCAGTGGTCACCCAAGCCCAGGGTGGGCAGCGGCCACCTCTGAGGATGGGCAGAGGCAGGTTGGGCAGGCCTACCTGAGGGGTGAGGAGTTGCTGGCATGCCGGTTCCCAGGGTTCCTTTGAGGGCTGCTCCTGGGTCTTGCTCTGTCCAGGCCTGCCCTTCTCTGCTACCCCTGCCCCGTATCTGGGTCCACATACCCTTTGGGAAGGGGGAGCTCCCAAGAAGCACAATTCAGGGGCTTGATCCTTGGATCTGGGCCAGTGGCAATGGGCAGAGGCTGGGACAAGAGCCACAAGAGTCGCAAAGGAGTTTTCCCAGGGGAGGCCCAGGGCCTGCCTCCCTCCCAAGGTCCAGACCACCACCATCCTGGCCCCCCCTGCCCTGTCCCCCCTTGTGCCCCCATATCCTTGCTCCTTCATTGCTGTTCATATTAAAGCCTCTGTTTTGCACCTGTCACTTGTGTGAGGTTTGTCTTTTCATGCCACACGCTTGTTCCATCTCCACGCGACTTTCTGTGCCCCCACCAGGTCCCTTCCCTCGGACCGTGGAGTCTGGGGCTTGAGCGGCCCCAGCCGGGTTCTGGGTTGAGCCTCTCCTGGGCCGCTAGTGGACGTGTGATGGTTGTTCAAGCAGGCCATGGCAAATGGCTGCCACCATCCTGAGCTGCGAGGTGTTAGGTAAGTTACTGAATCTCTCTGAACCTCAGCTCCCTCATCTATAAAATGGGGACGATCATGGGATGACTGCCAGGAGCGAAGGGTGTGCGGCTTCAGCCCGGGGCCTGGCCCATAGCAAATGCCTGTGGTCCCGTGGCTGTTCTTGGTGCACGCAGCTCCCTGCACTCCTGGGTCAGCCCATGCTTGGCAGGGGAGCCTTTAGGCTATGCTTGGCTGTGAACCACGTCCCGTGGTTTTGAAGGGGGACCCTCTCTTCTTCTTGCTCTGCTCCTCTGTCCTGGTCCTACTGGAGTTGGGAGCGCCCGTGAGGCTGCCTGTCCCTGAGACTGCCTAGACACTGCCCGGGACACTTCTGCCCTGGCCTCAGACGACTCCCGTCAGTGAGCAAGAGCCCGCGGCCCTTCTCCTGACCATGAAGGCCTTGCATGGGGCCCAGGAGAGCCTCGTGGTCAAGAGCACTGCCTCTGGAGGCAGGCCGGCAAGTCCCACCCAAGGCCAGCTCCGCCGCTTACCAGCTGGGAGACCCTCTGAGGTGCCCTCTGAGCCTCCAGTTCCTGATCTGAAAAATGGGCATAATGATACTTAGGTCGTGGATTGTGAGGACTCACTCAAGTCACGATTCGTGGCTACTTATTCCTCATTCTAGTGCGGATGACAGCCATAAATCCAAAAACACCTGAATGCTAGGTACTGGTGCATATTATGAATAAAATAACGATGATTGATTAGAGAGGGTGGCCAGGGGTGTTTACCTGAGCTAAAGGGTCAGGAAGGACCTTGGCGGGTTTGAGTGGAGACCCCCAGGAGGAGAGGAGGGGGCGAGGGGGAGGAGCAGCCGAGGGGAGAGCTGCCTGGGCTCCGGGGCAGTGCTAGAGGGCGATGGGGCCTGTGGGCTCTGCTGCGGGGCTTGGAGTTTAGTCTCGAGTATTCTACAGGAAGCTGCTGGGGGGTCTGCACTTCAGAAGGCCCTGGAGTGTGCGGGGCTGGAGGGGAGGCGTGAGGGTGGCAGACTGGAATCGTGTTCAGGGTGGAGGCAGTGAGAAGTGGGTAGATTTCGGCTGTGTTTGTAGGTACGGCTGACAGGAAGGTAGGTGTGAGAGGGAAAAGAGAAGCCAGGACTCCCCCAATCCTTGGCTGGCGCGATTGGATGCCGTTCTCTGGGGTGGGGTGGGTCACAGGAGGGGGATTTGCAGTTGGGGGCATGGGGGATGGCTCTTAGCTTCTGGGAGGAAGTGTGGAGTAGGCAGCTGGGTATGCTGATGTGGGGGTGGGTTGCTGAAACAGATGAGGGGCGGTCAGTAAGTCGGGGGTCCCCCAGGGAAGTGTGCCTGAAGGAGAGAAGAGGCCCACCGGCAGGCCAGCGGGGGAAGTGGTGGTCTCCTGCTTGGCATGTGACTGAGGACAGAGGACGGGCCCTGGGTCTTTGTGCCCTTGCTTAGGGCCGCTTGGGTGGGGGGAGCCCCGGGGGAGGGCCGGAGGGAGGTGTGAGCTGAACCACCCCCGTGAGGGGCTCTGGGAGGCATGGAGGGGACGTCGCTGTCCAAGCCCACGTCCTAGATGGCAGATGTGGAGCTGGCCTGTGTGTTGGCCATGCTCTTTCCCACGCCTTCTCCCTTCCTCCTCAGGAGTTTTGTTGTAAAGGGAACAGAACTGGGGAGAGTGGGCAGGGGCTTAAGGTCAGAGAAAGCTTTTGAAGGGGCTGATGTTTGGGTCCGCTGGGGAGTGATCTGGGGGTGAGAGGCTGACAGCAGTGAAGTTGTGAGAAGAGCCTGGGCTGCTCTCCATTCTTACCCAGGGGAGGGCAGGCCCTTGGCACTGATTCCACCCTTGTACTGGGCTTAACTTCTGCACAGAAGTGTGAGGCAAGGCCATCAGCTGCCCACAGGGCAGGAAGGGTAGGAGGAGATGGGGGTCTGGAGGGCGTTGTAGAATGGTCCGAGGGGGCCAGTGGGACACAGGACATGGGCAACGGCCTCAGGGCAGGTGGAAGCCTGCTCAGGGCTTGAGGGACAGGACACAGTGTGGCGCTGTGCTTGGGAGGATGGCTGTGCTGCTGTCATTCTCCGAGGGTCAGTGGGTTTGAAGGGAACCTGGGATTGGGGCTGGTCCTCAGAGCTGGAGGGGGGAGTGTCGGCTGCCCACCGTCCTGGGCCATAGAGGCCCTGGAGACCTAGTTGCATTCTGCAGCCGAGTTCCTCCCTGGCTCAAAGGGGCCTAGGCCAGGCCTGGCTCATGGGAGGTGAGCACAAAGAGGCTGTTTGAAGCAGAACCCTGGGCAGGAGCTGGGGTTGGGGGAGAACCAAAGGCAAGGGCTGGGGCGCCCAAAACTTGCACCCAAGTCGGGCAACATGTTTTTCTTGAATTCGACAAGTATTAAGCAACATGCTACATCAAGGCATTTGTGGAGATGTGGAGGTGAAAAAGATGAGAATCCTGCCTTCAAGAAACTTCCAGCCTGGGGCTGGGTGGGGTGGGGTGGGGTTGAGGGGACAGACTAGTGGGCCAGGGGAAGGGGAAAGGGAAAGGGAGACGCCAGGCACCAGGGACTCCGGAAGGCTCTGTGGAGGAGGTGGCATTTGAGTGGGGCCTCGAATGCCTGCAGAGATGAAGGGCATTCTGGTGAGACGGGGGAGCAGCGACGTGAGCGGAGGTGTGGAGGTGTGCGTCTCTGGAGGCAGAGGCCGGACTGGCTGGTGGGGGCTGGCCTGCAGAGGGGGCACTCAACCTTTTCCCTGGACTCACGGTACAACCACATGTAATTCCCTGCAAAATGTATGTGTTTAATGTCTGTGTGCCCTGCTAGAGGGCAGGCCACAGGCGGGCAAGGAGCTGCTTGCTGCTGTATGCCAGTGCCAGCAGACCGTGTATGTGTGTGCCTGTGTGTGTGAGAGAGAGACCCTGGGTTGGGTTTAGGAAACTCAGGCAGCTGTCTGGGTCCTGGATGGGAAGATGGGTACCAGAGATAGGGTGGGGCCTCCTCCCGGGTAGGAGAGGTTGAAGGCCCTACGCAGGCTGAGGTCCCAGGCCATTCTGCCCACCCAGCCTCAGGCTCCCTGCCCTTCCTGCTCTCTGGGTTCCAGACACACTGGCCTCCTCTCTGTTCCTCAGAATTCCTGGGCCTCTAAGCAGTTAGGGCCTGACCCTCTTCCCAGAACCCCTTTCCTCACTGGGACCCCTGGGCGTCCTCCAGGGCCCCGCTGAGAGGCCTCATCTCCTCTGAGAGTCCTCACCCGGCTCCCAGACCCAGGTGGGGGTCCAGGAAGTGCTCACACGGCTGTCCACCTGACCCCGTGCTGAGCGCTCAGCACCCTGCGGTAATGGCTGCCTTGTGGCAGTGGTGGCGTTGGGCTTGGTGGGGGAGTTGGAAGGGCAGCCAGCCACCTAGTTGGAAGAAGGGAGTGGTAGAGGGCTGTTTGCTTTGCAGATACCGCTTCCCTTTACTGGGGGTTCTGGGAAGAGGGTCAGGCCCTAACTGTTCAGAGGTCCAGGAAGTCTGAGGAACAGAGAGGAGGCTAGTGTGTCTGGAACCCAGAGAGCAGGAAGGGCAGGGAGCCTGAGGCTGGGTGGGCAGAATGGCCTGGGACCACCCCCCTACACTTAGCACCCACCGCTGCTGCTGCCTGCACGTCTGTCCTATCGCCTACTATTCCTAGGAGGGTGCCACACTGAGGGTGCTTGGACCACATCTGTGAGTGGCTGCGATAGAGTTGGGGGCCTTCCCAGTGGCGGAATGATGGGCAGGCACACGGAGGTGGGCCAGATTGCCTGGGAAGGGAGGCAGCTGGGAGGCAGGGAGACAGGCTGCTGAGTGGCGGGCCACAGTTCCGTGTGTCCACGGCTGTCCCAAGGCCAGATGGCCTGTCCTAGAGTTGTGTGCAGAAGCCCTCAGAGAAGTTCTGAGGACACTGGGGTGGAGGCAGAAGAGCAGTGGGCTGGGGAGAAATGAGAGTGAGGTTAGGGTGGGCGAAGGCAAAGGGAAGGAGGAAGGGGTGGGCCCCCAGGCAGGCTGCTGAAGGGGCCCTGGGGAACCCGAGTGCAGCTGCGGGCTGTGGACCCGGAGTCCTCACAGGACTGGGTGGGGCTGAGCTGGGAGGCTGTTGGCTGGGGCTTGCACTGGTTCACTCACTCAGCAAACATCACGTGGGGCCCTGCCTATTCCAAGTCCTGTGCCAGGCACTGGGGTGTACAGTGAACAAGACCGACGGAGCCCTCCTGGAGCATATTCTAGCATGACTAACCTAATGAAACAGTGGAAATACCCTACATGTCCAACGGTTGGGGATTGTTAGAGGCCGGATGGAGCAGTCATACAGTGAGCCATCAGATGACATACTTGCCTGTGTATTCCAGGAAGATGCTATGACTTGTTAAGCAGGGAGAACAGTTACCCTAACTGTAGGGAAACTACAGCCCTTTTTTGTGAAAAAGCAAAAATACACATTTTTGATTAGTCTGTGTCTCTGTCCATCTACACAGACAAAGAACTGAAAGGCTGTTGCTCCAGGTGGTCATGTGCTTATCTCAGGGATGTAAGGATTTGGGGGAAATCTTTCCTGTTTTTCCTGGCCCAAAGATGGTTATGAGAATGTTGAACAGTACTGAACCACAAAAGAAAAAGTGATTGCGGGAACGTTTTAACTTAGCTTTTTGTTTTTTGTGTTGGATTTTTAAATCTTTCTACAATGTCCACATGTTATTTTGTACTTTCTGCAATGTCCACATATTTTGTAGTAAGACAAGAAGCTAATGAAAAAATTTTACCCTGAAGAACACTGGAGTCTGGTGGGCCTCTGGCCGGGAGGCAGAGGGAGAGAAGGGAGAGGGGACACCTGCTCACACACATTGGGATAAGCGGTGGGGCGGGGAGCTCTCTGCAGGGGGCTTGGCTCAGAGCTTCCCTGCGAGGGAGGCGGGCAGCTGGGCTGGGGGCTTCCAGGAGTAAAGCTACTGGCGGACAATGATGAGGCTCAGCGGCCAGGCCCAGTGCGGGGGCATCCAGGACTCCCCAGGGAGCCTTGGATGGGGAGAGAGGAGCGAGCCAGCAGTTCCCTGGTGGGCTTCTGCAGCCTCCTGGCCTCTGAGACCCGCCTGCTTCCAGAGTCCCAGTACACATGGACCAGGTCCAGAACTCAGTCCCAGAGTTGAGGTGCACATTCTCCTGTGCATGGTCCGATCGGGGATGCTTAGGAGTGGTTATAAAGCAAGGGCGAATGGTTCCATTTTTCCCACTGCTTGCAGTACTGCAGGGGGCCATTTCTAGAGTCCCAGCTTCCTCCACCACCCTCCTCTGAGCAGGGGGCCTTGAGGGCACTGTGCTCAGCAGCAGGGGCACCTGGGACAGCACAAGGTCTGTAGGGAGCTTAGAGTGGATAGGTCCTGGAAATGGGGCAGACCTGTGCATCCTTGGACAAGGGTCTTCACCATTCTGAGCAGCCTCTCCATTCTCTCATACGTACGTGTGGATGGCAGTCCAAAACTGATGTTGGGAGTCAGTCCATGGTGCTTGGCATGAAGACAGTGTTCTATGGGTAGAAAGAAGTGGGGGGTGCTCCTTTCCCACAGGGCAGCCCGCTGTGTCCTGGTGTCTGGTCTCCATACCCTCCTATCTTGTGCCACTGCTCTGGGACACTTAGCACCCCCTCCAGGTAGACCTGTGCTGACCTCTAGAGAGATCTCTTGGTCTGGGTGTGACCAAACTGCATTTCCCTTCTCACCTGCTTGCGGTGAGATGGGGTTTTTCAGAAGGGAAGCAGCAAAGGCAGGTGAGTGCAGGCACCCCCTTCCCACATAAATAGAGTCCAGTCCCAGGCGGGAGGGCCAGACTGCTCAGGCCTGTGCTGGGGGTCTACCAGGACAGACCCTTCCAGAGCCAGCTCCCTAACTGCTGCGGAGGGGGTTATAGCGGTCAAGGTGTGCGTAGGCCCTGGAGGCAGCTCTTGCACTCCCTGCTCTGTGACTTTAAGCCAGTAACTTAACCCATCTGTGCCTCAGTTTCCCCATGTGTAATTTGGGATAAAGAGACACAGCCTTAGAGGGTTATTGCGTGGCCCGTTGGAGGGGAAGCACTCAGCACAAGGCTTTGCCTGCCGTGTCTCACTGTATCTTCACAAGTCACTCTGTGGGATTGAAGACAACAAGAACACACAGAAGGATGGAGAAGAGCTGGTGCTGTGGAGAGTCTGCCAGCAGCAACCCAGAGAATCAGGGATGGCACCTCAAGGTGGCAACATATGAGTTGGGCCCCAAACCACCAGATGGAATGACTGCTCACCCTGGGCCCAGGCAGTCCTAGCAGAAGGAACAGCAGGTGCAAAGGTCCTGGGACAGGAATGAACTTCAGGCACAGAGGAGTAAGAACTTTGTTGGTCAGAGGTGTTCACACCCAGGCTGTCCAACAGGTTAACCATGGAGCTCAATGTAACTTCCAGTTGTGGAAAGAGCAATGGGCACTGTACAGCATGGGGTGGGAGGCTTCTTGCAGGTGGGCTGATGGCCCCCAGAAGTGAGAACCCCTTGGGAAAGCTCTGAGGTGCAGCTAGGCAGGTGGTTGTCCCATTGCTGGATGCTGACCCCAGGCCTGACCTCCAGCCTAGACCACACAGGTATGTGCACCCTCTCAGACTGTCCCTGCCCTACTCCATGCATGTTCCTGTACCCCATGTCCTCATTTGCCACTGCTGCTTCAAGCCCCTGTAGTTGCCTGCACCTTGGCCCCTGGGGGTGTCTCCAGAGACCTGGGTGCTGTGGGTCTGGCCTGGGGTGAAGTGCGTGTCTCGGCTCATCCTCAGCAGGGGCTGGCTGTGTCCTCATCTCAGAGGAGGAAGCAGGCTCACATGGGGCAAGTCACTGGCTGCACAGGGAGGTGCTGGGCCTCCTCCGCGCGGAAGCCCTCACCCCTGTAGCTCCTCCCTGGGCCCCAGACACAGCCTCGGGGTGGCCCTGGCTGCCTTGTGCTCTCCCCACTTAGGTGCCCCGAGAGTCCTTCTCCTCTTGTTTCGGAGCCTGTCTCTCCAGGACTGGCCCCAGACCCTGGCCTGTCTGAGAGGCGCCTCCCAGAGCCTGGTTTCTCTCCAGGGGGCAGAGCTGCTTCGCACGAAGGTAAAGAAGAGGGAGGACAGCAGACAGGAATGGCGGTCCTGGCTGATAGCCCTGTGTCAGCCAGTGAGCCGAGAAAGCAGCATTGCTTTCCTGTTGTGGGGATGGTGAAACAGACTGGGGGTGCTGCAGTGATGTCAGGGCCGCCAGCTCATCCCGGGGAATCGGGGAACCGGATCTGTCTGGTGCGGGTCCATGCTGCTTAACATGACGAAGCACTTCTGGCTGGGCCAGAGGAAGGTTCTCCAAGCAGTGGAAATCCCTACAGCCAGAGGCTCCTGGCTCTGCCCCAGGCCCAGGCAGCCTGGCTCAAGGGACCGTGGCATCAGGCCCCAGATCCCAGCATTATATTCTCTTCCACTCCCCATATTCAACCTGTGAGCAGGTCCTGTTGGGTCTTTCCAGATTATAACCCAAATCTATCCACTTCTCCTTTACATGCCCTGTGGCCACTTTGGCCTCAGCCACTGTTAATTCTCACTGGACAAATGCAGCAGCCTCCTTCAGTACCTGACTCTGCCCTCCAAACCTGGGCTCCATGCTGAGCTGCTCCAGGGTGAGTCCCATCATATTCCTCAAGTGGCTTCTCACTGCCAACAGAACAAATGGCTACCTGACCTGACCCCTCTGCCCACTTCTACTCTCCCCCCGGCTCCCTGCACTCCAGCCATACTGATCTCTCTCTGGCCCTCTGAGATGCCAAGTTCATTCCTGCCCCAGGACCTTTGCACCTGCTGTTCTTTCTGCTTGGACTGCCTGGGCCCAAGGTGAGCAGTCGTTCCATCTGGTGGTTTGGGGCCCAGCTCATATGTTGCCACCTTGAGGTGCCATCCCTGATTCTCTGGGTTGCTGCTGGCAGACTCTCCACAGCACCAGCTCTTCTCCATCCTTCTGTGTGTTCTTGTTGGCTTCATGAAACTCACCATGATCTGAAACTTTATTATATATTTCTTTGTTTACATGGTTTTATCATCTCTCTCAGTGGGATATAAGCTCGGTGAGAGCAGGAAGCAGGTGTATTGTGGTCACCACCGAACCCTGGTGCCTGGAACAGTGGTCACCCCAGAGTAGGAGAGTGCCAATAACTATTGTTTGAGTGAGTGAATGAATATAATTCCCTGCCTCTGGAGGTATCCTAGAAAAAGGTGGACAACAGATGCTAGATGGGGCCCTGGGTACTGAGTTATCCCTGCCCCCACTCCAATGCAGGAGCTCTGGCGTCCCACAGAGGGTCACCCTGGCACTCTGTGCCCCAAGCTGTGAGGTTTTGTGGGTTTGTGGTTCACTTGGGCAGCCTCCCTGATGGAGGCAGGGCAGACTGTGAGGATTTGGCATTGGGTCGGCTGGATCTGTGGGAGATCCCCAAGGGTGCAGAAGCCGAGCAGCAGTGAGACCCAGCAGGGGCTGCCCTGCTTCCAGAAACAGAGATGCCACCCGACAGCAGGGTGAGCTCTGAGTGTTTGTCCCGGGACTCAAGGCTCTCCAGGGAACAGCCAGGTGGTTTCATTGATGTGCACCAGGGCTCATTGACCTTCTAGTGCCTGCCTGACACACACTAGGTGTGTTCATTCAGCCAAGAGACATGTATTGAGCTCTACTGTGTGTGAAGCACTCTTCTCTCCAGGTGCTGGAGACAGAGCAGTGAGCTGATGAATTCTCTGCCTTGTGGGGTTTACATTTTAGTGAGGACAGAAGATGAAAGACAAATAAATACACAGTGAAATGTGAGGCAGAGATGAAAACTGTGCAAACGGCAAGGGTGAGGGTAATAGAGGGGTGTTATCTTGGAGTGGTGGTCAGGGCCGCGTTTGAGCAGGCCACGAAAAGAGCAGAGAAAACATTCCCTGCAGAGGGAATAGCAGGTGCTCAGCTCTGATGTGGGAACAGCCTTGGCCCGCAGGAGGACGAGGGGAGTGAGTGATGGGGAGACCGGGGAGGAGCCAGAAGGCACGGGCTGGGGTGGAAGCAGCCGAGGCCAGCCTAAGGACTTCATATTTTGTCCCAAGCCGGGTAGGAGCTGTGGTATGCCCGTGTTCCAAGCCAGCTTTCCAGAGCTAGTTGTGTCATCTCTTTCCGACTCCACGCTCAGTGATGTCATGTTGGTAGCTTGAAATTGCCAAAGCGGGAGTGTTTATCCCCCGGATATGGGCAAATGCAGCGAATGACATCTGCAACCCTAACCAGTTCTCAACATGTAAGCTACGGGGAAGTTTTGACTTGGGGAGTGTCATGATCTGACTTAACATTTTCAAATGTAAGAGAATGTAGAGAAGGAGCATGGACTTCTACTGAAGGCAAGAACACAAATGAGATGAATGAGCAGGTCAGTGCAGTAACCTGGGAGAGGTGGGCGGCTGGACCGGAACGGGTGGCTTGTGTGTCTCTTGTGAAGGACAGCTGCCGAGACTTGCCCATGGGCTTGCCCACAGACTGGATTTGGGTGTATGAAAAAAAGACATCGGGATATTCTTAAGTTTTTGGTCTGAGCAGCGTGCTGGTGGTGGTGCCGTTGCGTGGGTGGGAAAGACGAGGGGAGAAGCAGGTGCTGGGGGTGGTTCTCAGGGGTTCAGGTTCCAACGGGTGAACTCTGAGATTCGCGGGACACCAAAAGGAGAGATGGAGCAGGGCTGGGACCCCTGAATTGGTTCCAGCTGGAGATGGAGCTGCCGGTGGGGCACAAGCATGAGCTTGTCCAGGAGAGGTGGTGGGAAGGGGGAAGTGGACCCCAGCCAGAGCCCAGGGCCTCTTCAGCGTTTAGAGGAAGCAGGGAGGGGACCCAGCAAGAGGGACAGGGGGTAGGAGCCAGGACAGTGGAATTAAATGGCTGTCTGCCCAGCTGGTAATTTTGGGTTTTATTTTTTAAACTAAGCATGAGAAGTGTGTAGAGGAAGGACAGGTTGGATGGGGGAAGGGTGTGTGTGTGTGTGTGCTTGGTGGTTGTGCAGCCCCCATTCCTCTATAGAATCCCTCTTCCCTGTGGAGAACCCATTAGAAGGGGCTGAGATGGGCTGACCAACCCCTGGACTTAGGGATGGACACGTGCCCAGAGTGGCCAATCAGAGGGCCCCTGCCTTCTCATACACTGACTGGCTCAGGAATGAGCATGTGACCCAGGCTGTGCCAATGAGTGTTATCCCTAGTACTTTCTGTTGGAGCTTTTGGGAAGATGCCCTTATGCCAGGGTTGCTCAGCTGAGAGGATGTTATCCTGGGGATGCTAGTGGCAGGGCGGGATTGTGGGGCCCAGTGCAAAATGGAAATGCAGAGCCCCTTGCTCAAAAAGCAGGAGAAAGTGCAATTAAAGGTACACAGAACGCTTTTCCTTCTTTCCACAGGCTATCTCGACTTGTCATGGTGTTTTTAGTTGCTGTTTAATGTCATTCTAAATAAAGAAAAAAATCTTAAATGATTAGCATGGATTTTACCATCCATCTTTATTTTATGCAATACCAGTTTTAGATGCAAATATCAGAGCAGAACATTTAGTGTGTAGAATCACCAAAATGATACAATTGTATTTTGTGGTTTGGCCCTGAGGGTACCTTGAGCTGTCCAGAAAAGATAAACACCAGCCAGGCTCAGGAGATTGTGGGAGGAGAGGATCCCCAGGCTTGTGGAGCTGGCCAAGGGAGTGAGTGCCTCCAGGCTTGGGGATATCGCAGACCCTCCCAGGCACCCCTCCATCCCTGCCATGCATGGCCACATGCATGCCCCCTTGGGCCTGATAGTTGCTGAGTTACCCCTTCCACCAACCACCTGGCTGAAACCCTGAGCCCTGGCCTAGGGTGGGGTCTGGGAAAGTTGATTAGGCATCTCCCCTTCCCACAGACCCCCCCACCTCAACCTATAGCAGAGGGTGATCCCCAAGGATCTCAGGCTCTGGATGGTAGGTGAGAGGCTCACCTCCACCTAGACATGGTCTCTGCTTGGCTGCCAGATAGGCCATGGCACTGCCAATCTAGGGCAATGATGGCTGCTACCATGCCCTGTGAAGCTGCTGGGGACAGATGCCTGACCTCAATGCTCCCTGCATCTGTGCCCAGGGTGGTCATGGGGAGAGGGAGGTCAGGCAGGGCGAAGGTGCGAGGGGGTAGGGTAGTGGGGGCTGAGGACTTGTCCTAGGGGTGTGGGTATGTGGCAGGAGGCATGATGGCACATGAGTCCAAGCCCTCGGTGCATGCTCCCTTGTCCCATCAGACTTCACTTGCAGAACAGATTCAAAGACAAAATGATTATGGATTTCAAGACAGCAACTACAGAGCATTAAACCCCAAGATGGGGTCCTCTGAACGCAGGGCCCTTTGAAATGTGTGACTGTACTGGGCATATGCCTATGAAGCTGGCCCTGGTTGGTGGCCATCTTGCTCATGCCCTGGAGAAAACCAAAGAAGCCGAGGAGGGACAGGAAGTGCCAGGAGACAGTGATCAAGCGCTGATGACATCATCATGTGAGCCTGGGGGCCCAGCTGTGCCTGGCTCTAAAACACACATGGACTTCCCGGGTCCTGAGCCAGTGAGGCCACTCTTTGCTCAAGCCAGTTTTAGTTGAGTTTCTGAGGCCTGAACAATGTGGGACGCACAGAGGTGAGGATCTGGGCCTGTGTATCTGAACACCCAGATTCCTTTCTGGACTTAAAGAGTTTTGGAACTCTCAACCCAGCTGGAGTGTCTGTGGGTGACTTAGAGATGGAACTGCCATTCCCACAGGGACCTATTCTATTCTCAGCCAGGTCCTGTGTCCGTCCTAGGCCTCTAGTTCTTTCACTGAACAGAGGGAAGCCTTCCCAGTGTTTCCCCCGGTGGTTGATGTGGGTGTCAAAGGATACCCTGGAGTTTCACCCTGAGGTGGGGTGGTGTGTGTGTGTGTGGTGGCCTGGAGGGTGGCTGGGAGGTGGGAATGAAGGTGGGAAAGGTACAGGGGAGTGATGAAGGAACATCTGGCAACAGCTGGGCTGGGGGAGGAGGCAGAGGAGTTAGAGACCCAGGTGGGATGTGGCGGGGAGGGCTCTGACTGGGGGAGGGCAGGCCAACAATCTCATACCAACTGCTTCCCCTTTAAACCCCTCCCTGGAATGGACAAATCGTCCATCCACCCAACCTTTCATCCAGTTGCCAAGCACATGTCCTGAATGAAATTGTTAAACATGCATTGAATAAATGTTGACTGTCAGGCATAGCCAGGCCCTGAAGATACCCAGACACCTTCCTGAAGAGGAACCTTTTAGAAAACATGAGTGCCAATTTATGGAAAGACAAAAAAAAAAAATCCAACAAAGTTTATAGGCACTTCCTCCGCTCTCCCAGTGAGAGAGTAAAGACCTTGATTGGGTCCCTCTGGAAAAGGTGCATCTTCTTATTTCTTAGGTCATCAATTTTGTTGGAATAGGAAAGGTCAGTAGAAAAACTGTCCTGCATTTTGCAATGAAAATTTATTATGTGGGCAGAGCTGACCCACAACAATATCACAGCTCTTGTGTGTTGGGCATCTACTTAACGCGAGGGGTGGTGCTGTTGAAGGCTCACTCCACAGGTGGGTACTCATGCACATCCACACGTGGTGAACAAGGGACCAGAGCCGTGGAGAAGGGAGGTGAGGAGCCTGGTTTGTAGCCTGGTCTGTGTGGGCCTGGAGGCTGAGCTTGGAACTTAAAGCCTGGGCTTTGGACAGGTGCCCTGGGTGGGGGTGACCACAGGAAGCCCTCTGGTGCGTGGCCTTGTGGGTTCTGGTCCGTGTTCACTCATCTGATATCAACAACTTCCGGGGAGGGGATGGCACACACGGAACTCTCATACATCCCTGGAACCACCCTCCCACCCCTGCTCTTTGCTGAGGGTCCCTTGGATGAGTGCGTCTATGGGGCTCAATCCACTGGGAAGCGGGACAGAACTCAGATTGGTCTGGAGCCCCAGCCTGCTCAGCATGACCACAGCAGCTTGTGAGGCAGCTGACCCAGAATGTGGTCATACTGCTTTATCCCTTCCCTCTGACCCCCAAGCACCCTTCCCCAAAGCCTGGGGAAAGGAAGGGAGTTCCTATAACTGCCAATAATCATTACTGCTTCTTTGAGTGCTTGCTGCCTGCCAGGCATTATGCGAAGTCCCTTGGTGGGTGGGAGCAGAATGCACTGCTACCAGCCTTCCTTTCTCCTCCTGTATCCTGCCACTCTCCCCCTTGCCCTCCGCCTCAGCCATGTGAGTCCTTCTCCAGTGCCTTGAATGTGCCAAATCAGTTCCCGTGTTTAGTCTTTGCACCTGCTGTTCCTTCTGCCCAGAACATCCTCCCACTGTCGCTGGTCCTGCTGGTGTGGTGGAGATTTCTCATACCCATCCATCTGGGCTTCACCTCTCCTTCCTAGGCCCCCAGGAGCACTTCCTGTCCCAGGCTCTTTACAGGGATAGGCTGGGTCATGGGACTTATTCTGGCTGATGGGCTGTGAGTGTGAGGGAGGAGATTCTCTTCCCGGCTGAAATGGAGCAGAGCCCTGAATTGCTGAGACACCACATGGAGGCCAGCAGCCCAGGAGAGTTCTCTGACTTAACCAGACTGCATGGTCAAAAAATTAATCTTTGTTGTGTTAAGTTGCTGATATTTGGGGACTGATTTGTTACCATAGCATAGCCTATCCTATACTGAATAATATAGCCGACCCATTCAGGTCCCAGCTCAAATATCATCTTCTCTGGTCACCAAATCTAAAGTGGTGCCACCCCCAACTCACTGGTCCCCTGTAGCCCTGTTTTTATTTTCCCGTAACAGTTATCTCATTGTTTATTGGTCGACTTGCTTACTGTTTGTTTCCCCCACTAGACTCTATAATGTCTGTCTTGTTCATGGCTTCATCTTTGGTGCCTAATACAGTGGCTGGTGTATATAGGTATTTAGTGAATATTTTAATGAATGAATGCATGCAATTTTTGAATGAGTGAGTGAAATAGGCAAATGACCATGCACATAGGTAGATGTGCAATCTGATGTTGCTACCTGCCTTTTTCTTACTGTGATTGGACATAAAGCCTCAGCTCACCAGAAGGCTGGAAACAACGAGTTGCTTTTTCAACTTTTAGAACATCAGCGCAGGTTTAGGACTTGACTTCTCACCTCTCACTCCATCTCTACAGACGAGGAAATGTGGGCCAGCTAGTAAAGCAACTTATCCCATCAGGTCCCCAGGTAACCTGCTCCTGGGTCTCCAGCCTTCTGATCCAGCACTCTTGCTGCCAAGCTTTGCCACTTACCCATTACTTTCAGCCTCACTCGCTGAAAACATTTCCCAAGCATATTTGCCTCTTACTACCCAGCTTGCTAGGTAATCCAGAAACTGTGAACTAATCATCTGGGATGGTTGATGGGTAGATCTGGGCGGAGCTGGGATGGGTCAGAGGTGAGGGTGAACAAGGCTCCTTCTAGAACGCCTCCTCCACAGCATCCTTGAGACGAGCTTGTCGTTCTGTTTCATACCTCTTGTAACACAGAGTGCAGGAGGGTGGATTCTGGTGAATCAAGCTTCCTGGTTAGGTACTGTTTCTTGGAGGCTGAGTGTGCCCCAGACAGGGTTACAATAGCTGCCTCCCCTCTCTGCTCTGTAGCACGCTGTATATCAAGTATAGCACGTGGCACGGCGCATTTTTCTCTGAAAAATGTAGTGTTAACTTTTTCTTCTAAATATGAAGTGATATATGCTTATTGTAGAAAACTTGGAAAATATGGAGATGTATGAATGATAAAACAAAGGTCCTCTGTACTCCTCCCACCTAGTAATAACCATTTTGATATTTTAGAGCTTCTAGTGACTCGTTTTTATCTGCACATGTGAATAGATAATGTTACCTGTACCCCAGGTGTCCCCAGACCCCACCAGCTGGGGGTATAGAGTGGCACGTTAACCTCATTGTGGCCCTGTCCCTCCATCAAGTAGCCTTCAAGGCCTTTTCAGACGTATCTGGCAGTGCCTGGGGGAGCCACACAGTAACTTCAGCCAAGTTCTTCCTGTGTGGCCTCCTTGCGGATGTCCATTTCCCTTAGTCACCAGAGGGTGGTGGCCCTTGTCACCATCCCTACCATGAGCCTGCTGGGAGAATCTGTCCCCCTGCCCCAGGGGCTGTAGCCTCCCCTTGCCTGGTGATTCCTGAGTGGCAAACCTGGGAGGCACCAGATGGCCCTGGAGCCTCATTATCCTGGTTAGGAACGAGGAGAATGTTCCTTCCCCAGAGCTGTGCGGGCTGCACTTAATCACCCAGGCCCTGGAGCAGCCATGCCTGTGCCCTGGGTCTTCCCAAGCCTCCATTAGCTTGGCTCGTAGGCCCTCTCTGTGTGGGGCATCTGTGATCTGTCACGCAGTACCACCCTTCCCTGGGGAGAGGGCCCCTTCTCTGCCAGGAGCTCCCATTGGGGGGCTGTTAACCACCCTGCAGATTTGGGACAGGATACAAATTTGAGGCATGACCGAGCCCTTCCCTGAGATTTTTAGAGTTGAAAATAAGAGAAGAGGACAGTCCCTCTTTGGTGGCAAAGCGGTGAGATGGGAAGCCAGAAGCCGCCTCCTAGAGCTGTAGTGAGAAGTGGGTCTGCAGTGGAAGAATGGGAAGCTCAAGTGCAGAGAAGAAAGACAGAGTGAGTGCATCCTGGAGATTTGTCCTTGGATGCAGTTGTCCCTGAAGCTAGCTGTACCCCTGCCCACTGCACAGTTTAGTGTCATGACCCATGAAATCCCACCTTTTACCAAAGTTGGTTCCAGTCAGTTTGCTATCCCCTACCATAAGGGTCCTGATAAGTGCCAGTCCTTTCCCTGGGTGGGGTGGGACTGTCCTGTGTGTTTCTCCATCCCTCAACCCTGGGACCCAGAGCAGGAAGCACTGGGTGTGTTTGTTTGTGTTTGCTCCCAACCTGATGGTTCAGATTCTGCTGGAACTTGTCAATATTATTATTTAGACAACATCTGGGTCATTTGCCAGCTCTTATTGCAATATGTTATAAATTCTTCCCTGCTAGATGGTGAATTCCAACAGGAAGACTGGCTACTTCTTAGTTGTGTGACTTCAGGCAAGTTTACTCATTTCTAAAACAGGGGTGCTAGTAGTATATCTAAGAGAGTAGCTGGGAAAACTAAGTGAGTGACTCCACATACACGGATTGCTGTTTTTTTTATTTGCAGTTCTTTTTCCAGGTGGTCAGTGCTTTGAACAGGCTAGACACCAAGTAGGCGCTCTGTAAATGTGTGTCCAGAGAGTGGAAATGCATAGACATAGCTCTTGGGTGTGCATGCCCTGCACCAGAGGGACACACACACACACCACGCTGTAGAAGCACTCAGATCTCTGTGCTCTGCATAGCGGACCTCCAGGGAGCCCAGGGCACCCCCAGCTTCTCTGGAGGGCAGCCTGCAGCTCTCTGAGGCTCTGGGCTGTCATCCTGGCAGCTCCATGTTGCTGGGAGCGCAGCTTGGAGCCTTGCTCAGCTCTATACCGGGGATCCAGGGCATCGGGACCTGCAGTGTTCTAGGACCTGGGGGCAGTGCGTGTGTGGGCGGTGGGTGGGGGCTGGTTAACCTGGGGGACGAGGGGCTTGCTGGAATTCTGGCTGCTTGAGCTGCTGTTCTCTGGAAGCCCCCTTTCATCAGACCCTGCATCCCTCAAACTCTTCCATTCTCCCTGCCTCCCCACATCCTGCCTGGAGGCTCTGGCTTGGTCTGTTTACTAGAGAGAGGGGAGCTTGTCCGGAGACCTGGGTCTGGGGACTCCTGGTGCGACTGCCTGTCTGCTGGCTTCCCCTTCTCCGAGGACCCTCAGGGCCAGGCATCTTTCTCCACCCGCCAGTCTTTCAGTGGCGCTGTGCACAGGAGCACCAGTCTCTTAGGATCTTCCGGAAGGGCAAGCTGCGTGCTGGGCCAGTCCCCTGGGGGTTTGAGTGAGGGGAGGACGCCACTTAAGAGCAGCCTTGTGTTGGGGACAGTGTGTGTGACTGGGTGTGGCCCTCAGTGTGGTGTGCAGGATACTGTCAGGTTGATGCTTGTGTTACTTTTTTGTGTGGAATGTCTTAGTGTGAGATGTAGATCGCCAGGCCAGTGAGTTGTGTTTTGGGTCCCTGCCTATTGTGCTCAGGGTATTAACCCTTTGTGCGGCTCCCCAAGGTCCCCTGCCATGAAAAGATAAGGGTGTGGGGGAGGACGCCTCTTCTGGGTGCTCGCGGAGCCCTCCTTCCCTATCCCTTCATTTCACTAGATCCCAGTGGACCTGAGTCTCTTGGCGCCGCTGAAGCTCAGACAACCGGCAGAGGGGAGGAGAATGCTGGTCCGAGGTCCTGCTGGGTTTAGAGTTCTTATTTTGCAGGCCACCACCCACACTCCCTAGCCCCTTGGCTAGTCCCTTCCCATGCCCAGATCCGCGCCCCCAACAAAGGCGGCAGACCACGTGCCCCCTCCCGGACGACGGCCTGGAGTGGGGACGTACGTGGCTCTGGGCTCCCTCTCCAGCCAGAGCAGGATCCGCAAGCGGCGCTGCTTCCCAAGTGTGCGGCGAGTAGCGGCCCCCAGCAGCCCGACAGCCCCCCGGGCTGTGCCTCGCCCACTCCTAGCCGCAGCAGCTGCAGCGCCCTCGAAGCGGCGCTAGGGGGAGCTCTGGCAACTGGCTTGGCGGATGGAATCAAAGCCGTGCATCAAACAGCAACCCCTAGGACTTGCCCGGAAAAAATGGGGAGGGGGAGACGCAGCGTTCTCCCTCCCCAGCAGCTCCAGGCTCTTCCCGTGGGAGGCCGAGAAAACAGCCCTGGAGGGTGAAGGTGCCTTTCCTCCCCGTAACTCACGCCTCCATTAGCCTCCCTCTTCCCATAGCCCCACCACGGACCTTCGCGGCCCCCCGCGCTCTGGAGTGTCCCCGAGAACTTCGCCTCGCGCGACTCGGGGACCCAGAGCCGAGCGGGCCCCTGAAACTGGCCTTCGTCAGTCTCTCCGAGTCTGGGGAGGGGGCCTCTAGGCGGCTACCCCTCCTCTCGCTGCGGGAGGTGTCGAGGCTGGGGTGGGGGCGGGAGGCGTCCAGCTGGGTGGTTGGCGTAGGAAAGGGTGGAACAGGGACGAGAAGCGAGCGCGAGGGAGCTGAGGAGACAGCCAGAGACAGAGAGAGACACGGGGAGAGAGACTCAGACAAACGGAGGGCGGGCTGTTTGTTACTTTGCTTCTTTTCTTTCTCTCTCCCCCATCCCCCCAGTCTTTCTCTCCTATCCCCTTTTTCTGCAAAACTGGAACCACCCCGCGCGCCCCCGGCCCGAGCTGCGGCTCCAGATGTGAATTTGGTTCCAGTGGGGAGAACGCGAGCTCCTCGGGGCCTTGGCACATTCCCCCACTCTGAGGTCATTCCGTGGGTGGTCAGAGGGGAGAGCGCGCCGGAGCCTTCCTGCCTCCACTGGGGAGGGAGGGGCGCGAGGAGGGAGGGAGGCGCCGCCAGCACACCACCAAGCGGCACCGAGCAGTGATAACAAACTCAACTTAAAAAAAAAAAAAGGAAAAGGAAAAAACTTCCCCAAGTTGCAGCAGGAGACGTGCGGACGTGCGGGCGGAGACCCGCGGCGGGGAATATGGGTGGCCCAGAAGCCCCCCGGCACCCCTTGGCTGTTTTCTCCGGCCTCATCTCTGCTCACGCTGGAAGACGATCAGGCCCTGCGTCCCTCGCCGGGCAAGAAATGTGCTGGAGGCAGGCTGGGCTTCCTACTGGAGACTCGGGGGCGGCTGGTTCCCTTGGGGGCAGGTCCCCAGGAGGGCGCTGCAGTGGCTTCATCCCCGGCAAACGACATCCATCCACCCCCACCCCTGACGGGCCCATCCTGCTCCCAACCGGGCCTTGCGGGTGTAGGCAGATCCCTCCTGCTCTGGCCCTGGAGAGCTGGTATTTGCATGGGGGTAGAGGTTTCTCCCCGCCTCCCTCTGTTCTCCCCGCTACCTCCAAGGCGGACCTAAAAACAAGGCACCACCATCCTCTATAATCGACTTTTTATTAAGATTATAAATTTAAACAAATAATTTGAACAGTTTTACCCGGTGATATACAATTCAGTATACACAAAAATACAGGAGAATGAGGGAGAAGGGCCAAGAAAGGAACGGTTGGCAACTCGTTTTGGAGTCCACATGGTGCTGGTGGCAGAGAACCAGAGGGGCTGCAGACCAACCCCACCTTTTTACAACAAAAGGCTTTAAATTAAACAAAATCTATCGAGCTGAAGACACAGGACAGGGTTCTCGCAGCCTCGAACAATGCTGGTTTCATGAAATGCAACCAAAGGCTGAAACCAGAACAGTGCAACTTTAGAAGCACACACACACAACACACCTGACCAGAAACTTAGTGAAAAGTCTCCAACGCAGTCGGCGGTCCCGGCCCCTCCCTCCCTCGGGGCCGCCGGGGATCCAGGTGAAGGAATCGACTTCCTTTTTTGTTTAGTGAGGACCGCAGTGTTGGGCATGATGGGAAATGTAGTCCACCGTGCCCGCCCCCAACCCCTTCCCCAAACAGTGTCCGAAAGTGTCAGGGTGTCGGGTGCCACCCCCGAGTCCGGGAGACGGGTGGAGGAGGGGAGGCGAACGGAGCCAGAGAGCTGGGAGAGGAGGGGCTCAAGACACCCGCCCCGGGAAAGAAAAAAAAAGTTGAAGTGTTTTCATTTCTGCCTTCTCATTTTGAGAACTTTGGAGGCCGCCCCCAGAGAGGAAATGTGACCCAAACGTCCCTTTCGGAGATAGAGTTTGCCTTTGTTTTTGCTCAGGATTTCACAAGACCCATTTCTCACCCCACGGAGGTACTCGGGAGAACCCAGAGCCGGGCTTCCTGGGTCTGACAACTGATTGGCATTGGCGTCCGGGGCCTCGCGCCCTTCTGTTCTGCGTCCCCGGCGCGCTCCGGCGGCCGGGGCGCCCTGCCTCGCCCCCGGCTGCCCGGCACCACCTCCGGGCAGCAGCCCTCCCTCACGTGGCTGGCTTCTCGCTAAACACCACTGCAATCACTACAAGAAAAAATAGAGTAGGAGAAACACAAAGCATACTTAAATAGGCGCTTTTTCTCTCTGCAAAAATAAAGTCCAATATCTTAGATTTCTTTTTTTTTTTATTTTACAATTTATAAAACATCAGCCGCCTTCCCCTGCTGGTTCCCAGCTCAGACCCGAGTGGCCGGGCGCCTGTTTGCTCCCTCCTCTCGCCCCTTGGCCGAGTCTTTGTTTGGCCCCAGCCCCGCGGGGCTCCGGGGCCCCGTGCCCTCGGGGGGTCCCTAGAAGGCGACAATGGCTCGAGTCCAGGCGCCGAGGCTGGCGAGCGCCTGCTTGGCGCACAGCTGCCCGTTGAGCGGCGGCGGTTGCTCCGAGGAGTCCGGCTGTCGGCTCACCAGCCCGGAGAAGCCCGAGCCAAAGATGGAGATCAAGTTTGAGATGTTGGACGCGTCCGGGGACGGGTCGGGGCAGAAGTCCTCGAAGCGGGCGCGCTTGCAGGGCGCGAACGGGGCGCCCCCGGGGGGCTCCGCGCCCAAATCGCCCGCGTCCTCGTCCTCGTCGTCTTCCTCCTCCTGGCCGGGGTAATACTTGCGCTTGCAACCGGCCGCGGACGCCAGGCCGGGTCCCGGGGCTCCCTGGCCACAGCAGGGGCAGTGGGCGGCGGCGCAGCAGTCCTGGTGCAAGTAGCCGTTCTCCACCGTGGTCACCACGTGAGTGTCCAGGTCCAGCACGGTGGTCTGGCTGCTGCAGTGCACGCCGAAGTCCGAGGGGGCCGGGTACGCGCCCCGGTAGAAGCCGGAGGAGGAGGCGGGGGCCGGGGAGGCGGGCGGGGAGGCGGCGGCTACGGCCTGGGGGGCGGCCCCTGGGGGCGCAGAGGGCGCGGAGCAGGCAGCGGAGGCGCGAGGGTCCCGCGGGCAGAGCGCGGCGGGCGCGGGCGGCGGCATCGGCGCAGGACCCGGCTGCAGCGGCTCCAAGGGCTGCCCGCGGTGGGGTGCGCCGTGAGGCGGCTGGAGCGAGGCGCCCCCGGGCAGCTCCGCGAGCGCCCCGACCGCCGCCGCGCAGCCCCTGGGCGCCGGGTGCGGGTGCAGCTGCTGCTGGAGGTGCAGCTGGTGGAGCTGGTGCAGCTGGTGCCGGGCGGCCGGCTCGCGCGCCTCCGCGTCGCCGCCGCCGAGTTGGAGCGGCCCGAAATCGGCCGCGCTGGTCGGCATGCCGGGCGCTGCGTACGCCGGGTGCTGGTGCTGGTGGGGCGGCTGCTGCTGGCGCCGACAGAGCTCGGCGTAGCGCTCGCTCAGGTAGAGCTGGCGCGCGTTGCGGAGCACGTAGGACACCAGGAGGTTCTTGTGCAGCTTGATGCCGCCGCGCTGGGTCCGGGAGCTGTGGATCTTGCGCAGGGAGATGCTGATCAGGCTCTGGGCGTCCAGGGCGCACTCCATGCTCCCGCGGAGGCGGCGGCGGCGGCGGCGGAGCAGCCGCTGCCGCTGCTAATGCCGCTACTGTTTGGGCCTCCAGTCGGCCGCGGGGCCACGCTGGACAGGGAAACGGAGCCCGGGTCAGCGGGTCGGCTGCGCTCCGAAAGGAGCCGCCACCGTGCGCTGCGCGCCCCCCACGGGCTCGTGCTCCCCAGTCGGCGCCAAAGCAATGAGCCTCGGCCGGCCCCGGCCCCAGCTATTTAGCCGGGCGTCCGGGTGCCGCCCCGCACCTGATGAACCAATAGAAGTGTCCAAAGGCTCCCGAGTGACAGGCGCTGCCCGCCCCGGGGCCTCTCGGCGGGCCAATCAGACCAAGGCGGTTCCTTTGTGCTATTCAAATACCGAACGGACCCCGGGCCTCCAACGCTGCCGCTGCCTCGAATGTTCTCCTGGGGCTGCTGCGCCGCGCAGGTCTCCGGCGCCCCTGGGGCTGCTGTCTGCAACACGAGTCACCTCGCAGCCGCCACGTTGAAGCCCTCGGCCGCCCCTAGCCTAGCTCCTGGTGCCGGGTGCGGGTGCGGGTGCAGCTGCTGCTGGAGGTGCGAGCGTGGCGCGGCGACAGCTCCTCCCCCTTCCGCACGGCTGGGCCTCACCTGCGGCAGGTGCGTGCGGCTCCCCACTCCTGGCCACGCGGCACCTCCTTTCTCACCTGACGTTCCCGGCTGGCCCGCGGGACCCCTGGCCTTTGCAGGAGACTGGTGGGGCCGCTGGCCTCACCTTGGAGAACCCTCAAGGAAGAGACGTTCGGAGGTGCCCTTAATGGAAGAAAATGTTGGGTCTGATTTTCTGGCTTTTTGGCTGAGGGGCCTCAGGGAATACTCGAGGAAGATCCGTCCTCTGCATTTGAATGACGCGACAAACTAAAAAAGCATGGTGAATTTTGGCCTCCCCTGTTGGGGGAGCTTCCGAGGCATGCCCCAGAGTGTGTGGGCCTCTGAGAGCTGACACCAGGTGTCCTAATCACCGGTTCTGTAACCTTTCTTTTCCTTCCTAACTAATAATAATGACAATGGGGGCTATTATTATGTGGCTAGTATGGGGCAGGCCCTCGCCAGAACCGCCCTGAATCCTCTGCTGTGATTGCTGGCTGGACAGGGACCCCAAGTCTCAGAGGAGTTGGGGTGACTCGGGAATCACACAGCTCGGAAAGGCTAGAGCCAGGATTTGTGCCAGGGCTGTGAGCTCCGGGCCGGAGGCGAATGACTAGCAAAGGCTGAGGAACTCACAATGTAACTTGTTGACACTGTTTTCCTTCTTGTGCTGAACTATTCAGGGGCCGTCTCCCCCAGGCTGGGGACTGAGACAACCAGAGGACATAGGAAAGGGCTGCGATCTCCAGGTTGGTCTGCATCTGCACTAAGAGGCCTGACGGAGGGATGACTGAGAGGAGTCCAAGGTACATAGCTGGGGTGGGTCGGGGGTGGTCAGAAAGCTTTCCTGAGGAGTGGGTCCTTGAGCTGGCCCTTAAAGGAGGAACGGGGTTCACAGAGGCTATGAGAGCCCCCCTTGTGGGCTGCTCACCCCCTCGTGGGAGAGGGAGGCCCCGGGAGCACCCTCTCCTCAGGGTTTCTTCAAAGTGTCCTCTTGGGCCTGTGGTCCTCAGCACCTGGTTCATCCTTGGTGGGCGTGAAGAGACCCAGCCAGCCCGCCCTGCAGTTTCTGGGACTCCCTTCAGTCTTAAGACTCGTCCAGATTTGTTTCCTCAAGCAGTTTTCAGCATCTACTCATGCCAGGTGTCAAAGGTGGAAATAAAGCCAGGGAGTATTAAACCCATTTTTAAGATGAGGGAACTTGAGCACCGGGAGTGGAAGGCACTTGCCCAGAGTTCCCAGCTCCAGGCCCAGGGCGCTGCCTTCTGCAGGCTGCCTATGAACATCCCATATTGGTCTGAGCACCTGTGACCAGTAGCACCTCTCCCTGCCCGACTCAGAGAAGCCAGGTTGACATTTTCAGGGGACTGCCGAGAAAGGACATCTTACTTCCGTTCTCTTGGTGATCTGGTGATAGGGACATGCAAGCGTGGAATTGTCCATGTGATAAACCTGTAGGAATAAAAATATACTACCCCTTACTTCCCTAGGGCCTGTCTTAAAGACACATAAAGGCTTCTTTTATTTATTTTTGAAGTTCTCCTTTGAGACATCACTAGCATGGGCAGGGAAGCAGAGGTCCTCTCGGGCTTTACAGCTGTGAGAACTCCGTATGCAACCATGGACCCACGGGTCTGGCAGGTTGCAAGAGTCCAGGAATGTATTATTAATGCTGATTTGGGGCCTTCATTCTGTCCTTGTCCAGAATTCACTGGGGGAAACTTAAGACTTAGTGTTTGTGTCTTGCTCAAGGTCATACAGTCTAGAAGGGGTGGAGGCAGTATTTGAACCCAGGTCTATTCCCAGGACCAGAACTGGTTCCAAGCTGCTTGCTTCTGCTGTTGGTGTATCTGAGCCCAGTTCCCAGGGTTTAGCGCATGGTGAATGTGACCTTGATTTGATGGACACCCACCACTTTCCTGCCAGCTGCTCTGAGACCAGGGCCTGTAGAAGTCCATGAAGAATCAGACCTCTGTGCCAGCTCAGCATTCACAGCCATTCTGGGAGCTGCACCCTGTAACTCAGCTCTGGGGTCCCAGATGGGGAGTCAAGATAGAGAAAAAGTGGATTCTCTGACCACAGGCTGGGGACAGGGAAACCAGGCGCCTCCCTTGGGCAGCTCCTCTTAGCACTTCCCAACCCCTGCTCAGCCTCTGCCCCAAGGTGAGTCTGAGTTCTGCTACGGCTCTTTCACTCCCTGGGGCCAGCTGAGAAGTGGTCAGCCCATCTTTGAGGCCCCATTTTAGGAGCCTTCTTGTTGAGGGAGTTGGGGTTGCCTCCTCAAGAAGTGAGAAGTGGGCTAGTCGGGAGGGCAAGCAGTTGTCTAGCTTGATAAAACCCTTGGTCTCTTTTGGGGTGGTCTGGGAGGTGGGTGTTGATGCAGCTGTTATAAAAAAACACTTGCTGAAGGAGGCTGTGAAACAGCTGAGCTATTCAGAGCCCCTTGGAGCAGAGAAGCTCCGGGGCACACAGTAGGAATTCACAATGTTCATAGAACAGGTGGGTGACCTGCTTCTGTTTGGATGCACAGTGGCTCACAGCGGGACACCAGAGACTGTTCAGGGCAGTGAGTGTGTACGTGTGTGTGAATATCCGCTTGCACACGTGTGGGGAAGAGGGCCCTCAGACCCCGTGCAAGGGGCAGGTCCAGGTGAGACAAGGTCCTGGGATGAAGGGTTGGCCTTATTTGAGCACCTGATAAAGACTGAGGTGCTCACCTTTCCCCCTGGAGCCGGAAGATTACATCTGGCACTGAGTCTTTGCTCCCTGGAGGAAGTTAATTAATGCCTAAATATTTACTGACTGTCTGCTAGGATGGCATGGAGCAGGGCACAGAACCAAAGGAGCCCTGGGCTCCTGTTAAACCCAGGGGGTGTCAGCCCCACACTGGAGTAGTTAATACCTCGAAAGTGTCACATATGCCTTGTGGGCACTCTGGTGACCCAGCTCAGAGGAGGGAGACACAGCTAGGAAGCTTCCTGGTCAGCAGTGAGATTTGTCCAGTGGGCTCCCAGGGATTGGTTTGGGGAGGAGGATGCAGACGCAAAAAGCTTAATTGAGGGCTGTGTTGGATTGAGAGGGAGGAGGAGCAGATCTGGAATTCATGCATTCATTCATTTGTTCATTTGCCCAAGAGCTATTTCCAGAGCCCTCCTCTGGAGTTCCTGCAGTGGGTCAGGGAACAAGACGTGTTCCTCCTCAGGAGGCCACAGTTCAGAGGGAAGCAGACAAGATAAGCAGACAGATGATACTGAGTGATAAGTCTGCGACAGCAAGAAGGACAGGGCTGGAGGAAGGCAAGGGAAGGACTCCAAAGCTGGTCAGGGAAGACTCCTGGGGGAAGGTGGGACTTGGAGGCCTGGGATGGAGAGGGGCCTTCCGGCAGAGAGAAGAGCTCGGGGCCCAGCACAGGCCCTGGTACTCAGTGGGTACTCCATAAAGACTTCTGGAATATAAGTATGCAGAATATACCGTTAGAGTTGGAAGAGCCCTGGAGACCAGGGGGCCTCCACTTGTAATTTCCAGATGGGTGAACTGAGGTCCAGAGAGGAGGAGAGCGTTGATGGTGTTTGCCTGGAGCTGGGGCTGGAGCCCAGATGTCCCACTTCCCGATCCAGGCTCTGGTGTCCACAGCTCGCTGTCCTTGAGTATGGGATATGTGTTGTTTCATGGGGACTGACACAGGACTGCAGGTGGTGACAGAGAAGATGGTGGGGCACAGCTGACCGCAGGGGTCATTGCTGAGTCCTCTCCGAGTCTGCAGGGCTCGTGGTGCATGGAGGTGGGGGCCCTGCGCTGTACCCTGGGGAGGCTCTCCCATGGTTGGTGGGTGGTGCGCACTGGGGAGCAAGCCTGGGGTCGTGGAGCCTGGGCAGCCCCCACCTCCTGCCCCAGAGAACCTGGACCCTTTTACTGCCCCAGGTGGAGGTTAACGACCCACCAGCATCTGTGTTTGCCCAGCTTGGTCCTGGGCTCCAGGCTTGGTGCCCAGAAAAACATCTTGGCCCCTGGCTTCAGGTCCCTAAGTGTAATGAGAAAGAGGGTCAGCCGCTTGGCATTCAGGAGCTCTTGCTGTGCTGGGCCCTGGTCTCAGTGCTCCTCTGGTGGCCTCCTTGAATCCCCAGGCCAGCCTTGAGTCAGGTTCAGATGTGAAGGCCATTTCATGGATGAAACAACTGAGGTTCAGAGAGCTTGGATGACTTGCCTGGGGCCGCAGAGCAGGAAGGAGAAGTGATTCACTGGCCCTTGGAAGGAATTCTGGAATGTGCATAGAGGGCACATGGGGTTGCCCAAGCACCTGGCACAGGCTGGGTGTCCATTTGTTCATTCATTCACTCCCTCACTAAAATTCCGTGGATTAAATGCTGGCCCATGTGCAGGCACTGCACTAAGCATTTGGGGAGCACCAGGTAGCAGTCACTGCCCAGAGCAGGGCTGAGGAACCTTTTAATCTCCCAGACCGATTCTGATTGATTGGTGGTGTCTGCCTGGAGCCCTTGTTGGAAAGGATTTGGCGTGTGCCCTCGTTGATTAGTGATGTCTGCCAAGGGCTCAGCTGGGAGCCTTTATGGCAAACCCACTGGATCGCTGTCCCTGGGATGAGGATGAAGTGTCTGTTCAGTGCTATGGACATCTGAGGTGGTCCAGCAGACAGAGTGGGGCCTGGGGGTCAGGAGAAACGAGTTCGGGCCCAGGTTGGCTGTAGGTAATGTACATCCCCGCTTTGGGGCCTCAGTTTCCTCATTTGCCACCTGCCTCCAGGAGATACTGTGAGCATCAAATGGCTCTTGCAAGTGCTTTGAAGGTTGAGGGATTAATATTGAAATGAAATGGGAAACGTCCCCCCTCCTTCTCTTTTCGTTTCTCAAAATCCTGCCAGAGGCTGAGCATGCTGGGCAGGCCAGAGTTAATCCTGGGCTGGCCCTGGGCGGGTGTCTGTGTGAGTGTGGGCGGGGAGGGGGTTGGAGGGGCGGCTCAGCAGTTCCTGGCTCTGACTTGTTTTTATAACTCACTTAGTACAGACCTTTGTCCCCTCACTGGGCTCAGCTGGGAGTTTCTGAGTGAGAACAAGCTCGTTGGATCTTAGGAACTGAATCTCAGACTTTTTCCGTTGAATGGTGGGAGCTGGTGTATATTCCACCTGCTTCCCTGCCTCCCCACTCAGTGAATAAAGCTATAGACCACATTGTGCCAGACACAGAGCTGTGTTCAACAAGGATTTTTTTCATTAATTCTCAAAACAATCTAATGAGGTGGGTAGTCCTGTAATCCCCATTTTACAGTTGAGGGAACTGAGACCCAGAGAAGGGATGCTGGGGGCACCCATCTCCTGGCTGCTGTGTGGATCCTGGCCTCCAGCCCAGGCTAGGGAAAGATGTCTTCACCCATTCCTGACCAGCTGTACCTCACCCCTGCCCTCCTGTCTATTCATCCATTTGCTCATGTACTCCTTCATCCTTATTTTCCTTCACAAACATTACATGCCTACTGTGTGCCAGGCTGTGCATCAGCTGCTAGAACCAGGGCAGTCCTGGCTTTCAAGGATCTGACTTACAGTCCTGACCAGATGGGAAATAAACAAGAAAACAGTAAGCAGATAAATAAACAAGATTGCAATGAGGGCAATAAAGGAAGTAAACAGGGCTTTGTGATGCGGACAAGAGGGAGGGTAAAGTGACCAGCCTTGCAGGCCCCCTGGCATGATGGTCCCTAAGCCCCCAGCCCTCCCTGGGGCGGGTCTCCTCCCTGGGCACCTCGTGAAGTCCCTGCTTCTCATCCCAAACTCTCTAGCAGCCTGTTCTGGGCTCAGCCTCTGCTCTCTGTCCCTCCCGCTCCCCACAACTGGTGAATTTTTAATGCTGCTTACACGGAACAAAGCAGAGTTTTTGTTTTGTTTTGAGAGCATTTCTCAAAAAAAAACAAAACAAAACTCACTTCTCATGTGTGTGTGTGTCTGAGTGTGTGTGTGTGTGTAGAGAGGGAGAGCAAGCGAGCCCCGTGAGCACGCATCCTGTGTGCTCAATTCCTCTGAGCTCCTTTTTGTTAAGTTTTTAAAACATGGGGCTAAGTAGGATTTCAGCTTGGACCTTGTGCCGGTGAAAGGACATCCAACAAGGGCTCAGCGTCCATTTCTCAGGAGCCTTCGGTGACCCTTGAGGACCCGGGTGCTGTCATCACCTTTGTCATACAGTTGGGGAAACTGAGGCACTGAGCCAGAAGAAGCTTCTGTGCAGAGTCTTCCCACTGAGTGATGGAGTCGGGGGCAGGATTCACATGTGGGCCTCTAAGCCAAGCTCCTTCCTCCACTCCAACTGTCTGTCCTAATCACACATACACACACGTACATGCACACTCCCTCACACATACCCACACCCAGGGCTGAGTTGCCCGAAGTCACAGTTCTGGCTCAGGAGGGGTAGAAATGGGGGAAGGAGCCCTGCCTGTGACCTGGGACCTCAAAAGACTTGGATGAATCTGTCTGAGAGGGAGAGGGCCTTACAGGTAGGAGAGTGGAACCTAGGGTGCTGGGGTGCAGAGCCTTTCTCCAGAATGGATCCCAGGGTGCAGCACAGTAGGTCTCTGCTTTGTGTCCTTGGGGGTGATTCCCAGTGCCCTCTTCTCAGCCTATCACTGAGCACGTGCAGTGCGCTAGCCACTCAGTTCTTCACAGGAAGCACCTTGTGGGTCCTCACTGTAGATCTGTGCCTGAGGCATGCTGTTATCATAGGCAGTTTACAGATGAGGAGGCTGAGACTCAGAGAGGGTAAGTGACTGGAATCTAGACTGCTTTGCCTCTAGAGCCGGCTCTCTTGACTCTGACGTCTGGGGAGGCACATGGTAGGAAGAGAAGGTGGCCTCCAGGACTCTGAGGGGCTGTGGCTCGAGATTGTCCATGTGAACCTGTGAACCTTTGACGCTCTTCTGGTTTGCCTTTGCAGCCTGATTTCACAGGTTTTTAGTGCTTGGGATTGGGCTATGCTCTGCTGCAGTAACAAATAATCCCCAAAATCTTAGCAGCTTGATCCAATAAGAGTTTCTTTTTCATGCTCAAGTCCAATGTGGATTAGACAGCATTCCTTCAGGATCTAGGCACTTCCCATTGTGTGGCTCTACAGTCCCAGAGTGTTTTGCTTGCAGCCTTGCAGACAGGGGAGGTGGGAGCGTGTGTGTGGATGATGCCACAGGATGTTCCATAGTGAAGCCTGAATCAGCATTCCTCTCTTCCGTTGGCCAGAAGGAGCCACACGGCACTACTTAGCTGCAAGGGAGGCTGGGAAGTGTAGTCCTCAGGTGCACTCAGCAGGCAAATGGCCAGGTTCAGTGAACACACAGCTTTGCCCCTGATACAAAGACCTTGAAGGAAGAGGAGAACAACTGACTGATTTGTGGGTCACAAGAATAAATGAAAATGTTCTCAGCTGAGGGTAGGATGAGGAAGGCTTCTCATCCCACCCTTACCAAGAAAATGTTTTTTTTATGTGTCTGTCTCCCTCTCTAGATTACAAGCTCCCTGAGGGCAGGGACATATGTTTCTGTGTTTGGCAGCTTATTTAGTTTCTAGAGAATAATGGATGCCCACTTAGGGTTTGTTCAGTGAACAAGCATTGTTTGTGTGGACAGATCTTGATGAACAACCATTTTAGCTTTGCATGGATCAGATATTTAGAAAAATATATTTTTATATCAGTCTAGCATGGAAATAAATCCCTCTTGAAGGGCAAAAAAGTTTTAACCAGTCTTACCCTTCTCTAGTGGTAACAGTTTTTTTTTAATCAACAAGTGTCATTCATTGTTGATTCATTCGTTGATTCTTTGATGAATGGAGGAATAGATGGACTCACTCAATAGATGTTTGTTGAGTGTCTACTATGTGCTAAACCCTTTACAGGATGTAAGAGAAGGGGAAAGGGCAGTGCAGTCTCCAGCGGTGTGCTGTGTACTCAGAGAGACGAGGCTTTCCCAAGGTAATGAGATCAGCCAGCATTTAATTCTATGAAACCAGAGCTTGATTTCTCACTGGGAATATCATACACTGAATTTAACCTATTCTAAGACACACTCTTTCTCCCCCCATATCTGACATCTCTGAAATCAGGATATTTCTTAGATTTGACAAAGTCTGGATATTTTGCTCATGCACTAGTCATCATTCACCAGACACCTCGTGCAACATACCCCAACATCCCAAATTAAGTGAGTAGTTCTGCTCCCATGTTGACTAAGGCAGCTTATTTGGTATTTTTGGGTCACAGAGAAGGGAGGGGAGCCATTCTTTGTTGAGAACTGAGTATGTACCGGCACGCACTTGGTGGTTCATAACATGGGATTTTATACACCTTGTTGGGCGATTTGTGTCAACCCTATTTCACAGATGAAGAGACTAAAGGTCTTCTAGGATCCCTCATTGGAAGGGCTGGTGGTCCAGCCTGGCGTCGTCCCATTCCAGAGCCCGTGTTCGGAACCAGCCTCCCCCACCCCGTACTGATGCCCACCTGTGCTGTTAGTCATCACCCCATTTCTCAGATGGGGAGTGACGTGCACAGAGCTTGCCTGCTCTATAGAGTCAGAACGTGGCACAGCTGCGGTTTGAACTGAGTCTTTTTCCCCCAAGAACCCAAGTGCTTCAGGACTCTGCTGTCATGGTTTTGAACACTAGGCCGGCCCGACTGGGGAACTGTCCTGGGACCAAGCAGGGGAGCGAGTCTGTCTGAGCCCCTCTACCTCCAGGGGTCTGGGTGAGGACGCTGGCCAGCCTCGTCCTTGGCCAGGGGACTCAGAGGCCGATGATGTCAGAAAGACAGCTGGGAAGAGCCGCGAAGCTGGCCTCGGCGAGAGTGCCCGCAGGGCCTGGATAAGGCAGGCGTCCCTGTCTGAACATGTCAGTGGGACTTAAGTGATTTTGGAAACTCAGTAACTACATTTGATGGTTAACAAGAAAGTGTATAACACTGGAAGTGGGATTTTTGGTGAAATTCCCAGCACAAATTCCAACCCTTCTCTGTCAAGGAACAAGCTTGGGGTTTGCGTGGCATTGGCTCCAGGACGGGGCCACCCAGCCCCTCACGCCTTGCAGAGCAGCGGGAGCAGTGGGGCATAACCCAGTCCAAGGCCAACCAGGGGAGGGGTCAGGTGCGGTCAGGTTATAGCAAAGCTCAGGTCTTCTGTTCCTATGAGATAGGAATTTTCACCAACCCCAGTTTACAGACAAGGAAACTGAGGCTAAGAAAGGATAGATGGGATTCAGCAATTATTTGCTCCCCTTCTCTGTGGGGTGGAATAGATTTCCCAGCCCCAGGGACTCTGGCCTTGGCCACATGATCTGCTTTGGCCAGTGGGCTGTGGGTATCAGAGACAGCATGCCTCTTAAGAGGAGGCCTCAGGAGATAGTGCATGTTTCTGCTCTACAGCTTGCACATTTGTGGTATGTCATGACAGAATATATCCCACTTAACTTCTGACCCAAACAGAATGTGGAGACACATGGAGCAGGCTTGAACTCAGCCCACAGCTTGGAGCCAAGTTCAACTGACGCACAGCTTGACACAGAACTACCTAGTAGAGCCCAGCTTAGACCAGCCAAATTGCAGTCAACCTATAGACCAATGAGTGCGTGAATAAATGTTTATGTAGGAAGTCTTTTCAAGTTTAAGGTTGCTTGTTACAAGGCATCATTATGGCAAAAGCTGGCTGCTACATAAATGTTAAGTGACTTGATTAAGAGTATTGACAGCTTATGAATAGAAGAGCCAGGGTCTAGAATTTTGGCTTCCTTATATTCTTTAGCCAGTGCTTATCTGGAAGCTTCAGGGAAAGGTAGCCTGTGATGAAAACTGTGGGTGAAGTTTTTTTATTTATTTTATTTATTTTTATTTTGGTATCATTAATATACACATACATGAGCAACATTATGGTTACTAGACTTCCCCCCATTATCAAGTCCCTACCACATACCCCATTAAAGTCACTGTCCATCAGTGTAGTAAGATGCTATAGAGTCACTACTTGTCTTCTCTGTGCTATACTGCCTTGCCCCTGCACCACCCCCCTAACATTATGTCTGCTAATCGTAATGCCCCTTTTTCTGCTTATCCCTCCCTTCCCCCCCATCCTGCCTAGTCCCTTTCCCTTTGGCAACTGTTAGTCCATTCTTGGGTTCTGTGATTCTGCTGCTGTTTTGTTCCTTCAGTTTTTTCTTTGTTCTTATACTCCACAGATGAGTGAAATCATCCGATACTTGTCTTTCTCTGCCTGGCTTATTTCACTGAGCATAATACCCTCTAGCTCCATCCATGTTGTTGCAAATGGTAGGATTTATGTTTTCTTCTTATGGCTGAATAATATTCCATTGTGTATATGTACCACATCTTCTTTATCCATTCATCTACTGATGGACACTTAGGTTGCTTCCATTTCTTGGCTACTGTAAATAGTGCTGCGATAAACATAGGGGTGCATATGTCTTTTTCAAACTGGGCTCCTGCATTCTTAGGGTAAATTCCTAGGAGATGAACTCCTGGGTCAAATGGTATTTCTATTTTTAGTTTTTTAAGGAACCTCCATACTGCTTTCCACAATGGTTGAACTAGTTTACATTCCCACCAGCAGTGTAGGAGGATTCCCCTTTCTCCACATCCTCGCCAACATTTGTTGTTGTTTGTCTTTTGGATGCTGGCCATCCTAACTGGTGTGAGGTGATATCTCATTGTGGTTTTAATTCACATTTCCATGATGATTAGTGATATGGAGCATCTTTTCATGTGTCTGTTGGCTGTCTGAATTTCTTCTTTGGAGAAGTGTCTGTTCAGATCCTCTGCCCATTTTTTAATTGGATTATTTGCTTTTTGTTTGTTGAGGTGCGTGAGCTCTTTATATATTTTGGATGTCAACCCTTTATCGTATATGTCATTTATGAATATATTCTCCCATACTGTAGGGTACCTTTTTGTTCTATTGATGGTATCCTTTGCTGTACAGAAGCTTTTTAGTTTGATATAGTCCCACTTGTTCATTTTTTATTTTGTTTCCCTTGTCCATGGAGATAGGTTCATGAAGAAGTTGTTCATGTTTATATTCAAGAGATTTTTTGCGTATGTTTTCTTCTAAGAGTTTTATGGTTTCATGACTATGGTTTCATGATTCAGGTCTTTGATCCATTTCGAGTTTACTTTTGTGTATAGAGTTAGACAGTAACCCAGTTTCATTCTCTTACAAGTAGTTGTTCAGTTTTGCCAACACCAGCTGTTGAAGAGGCTGTCATTTCTCCATTGTATGTCCATGGCTCCTTTATTGTATATTAATTGACCATATATGCTTGGGTTTATATCTAGACTGTCTATTCTGTACTGATGGTCTATGGGTCTGTTCTTGTGCCAGTACCAAATTGTCTTGATTACTGTGGCTTTGTGGTAGAGCTTGAAGTTGGGAAGCGAGATCTCCCCTGCTTTATTCTTCCTTCTCAGGATTACTTTGGCTATTCGGGGTCTTTTGTGGTTCCATATGAATTTTAGAACTATTTGTTCCAGTTCGTTGAAGAATGCTCTCAGTATTTTGATAGGAATTGCACTGAATCTGTAGATTGCTTTAGGCAGGATGGCCATTTTGACAATATTAATTCTTCCTACACAAGAGCATGGGATGAATTTCCATTTGTTAGTGTCCTCTTTAATTTCTCTTAGGAGTGTCTTGTAGTTTTCAGGGTATAGGTCTTTCACTTCCTTGGTTAGGTTTATTCCTAGGTATTTTTTTTTGATGCAATTGTGAATGGAATTGTTTTCCCGATTTCTCTTTCTGCTAGTTCATCACTAGTATATAGGAATGCAACAGATTTCTGCATATTAATTTTGCATCTTGCAACTTTGTTGAATTCAGATATTAGCTCTGTAGTTTTGGAGTGGATTCTTTAGGGTTTGTTATGTACAATATCATGTCATCTGTAAACAGGGACAGTTTAACTTCTTCGTTACTGATCTGGATGCCTTTTATTTCTTTGTGTTGTCTGATTGCTGTGGGGGAGTTTTTTATTTAGCATCATGGACTTGCTCTAGCTTGCTTTCTTTATTTGTCTAATGGAATTGGTAAACCCAGTATATATCTACACATCTCTGCTACTTCTGGAATTTCATCACCATATTCCAGTTTGGAGATGGAGAAGTTTTTTTGATAAAATACCATATGTTAGCAATCTTTCTGTTTATGAGCTTTAAGGAAACTTGGCAAGATAAGTAGATAGAAACTTCTCCCCTTATCAAGGGCTGTTTGATAGTAGGTAAACTTTCTGTTAAGGAAATCTCTCTCTTAGTAACATAGTACCTTTTAGGTATATTTATGGATATGAATTTTCCTTTGAGTATTGCTTGGGCTGCATCCTGTGAGTTTTAAGTATTCACTCTCTCATTTTATCTAATGTCCAATTAGTATGAGATGTCTCAGTGGTATGTAATTTCCTTTTGAATTCCCTCTTTATTTCAAGAGTTAATTTGGAAGAGAGTTTTCACGTTTCCACCAAGAGTAAAAAACAAAAAAACACAAAACACAACTCTAGTTACTAACTAAAATGTTTATTTCACTGTGTTGAGAATATTTGAGAATTACTTTGGAATTTGCTGAAATTGTCTTTGTGCCCAAATACCATGATCATTGTTCAAATGTCCTGTGGGATTATTATTTTCAAGAATGTAAGTTTTTTGACAGCTCCAAATACCTGCAAATACTTGCCATCCAGGCAAATGTAATCACCTCCCCAAATCTCCCCTCCTGCTCCTTGGTATCATATACAAATAACTGGAAATTGGGTGCATTTGTTTAAGAGAAAACTCCCCAAGGTCCAGCCCAGCCAGGTGTCTATTCTGTTGGTGACTTTGGGCTCCTCTGAAAACATGGGTTTTGTTGGTCGGCTCCTGCAGCGTTTGTTATAACAAACATGAATGTGTCCTGCAAACAGGGGGTTCAAGTGGAAGAAGCAGTTAATTAATATTTGACTCCTGCTGGGTATGTTTGGGGGTGGGGGAGGAGGCTGATTTTTGGTTTTCTGTTTTATTCACTTTTCTGCTTTCCCCTCTGCTAATTACTGCCTTAGGCTCTCTTCCTTGTTGATAAAGTTTGCATTTTAAAAATGATCTGGGAGATACTGAATGACGACTCGTTCCCAGTGAACTTTTCACAAAATAAAATGATCCTCCAGCTTCTTGCCCAGTCTCTGGGCCATCTCCTGGGCTCTGTAGCGGTCGGGGTCATGGCCTTATTGCAGCGGCCAGTTGCTGGTCGAGTGTGTGGAATGGTGGTCACCATGAATTTATTTGCAGGGCTCTTCCCGAGCGCTGATAATCACTTCTATGCACCGCCTCACCGTTGTCACGCCTATGCTGTGGGAGTGGCACTTCTGCTCCCCCATTTTCCAGATAAGAAAGCCGAGACCTGAACAGGTTAGGTGAGTGATTCTCAAGCCTGGCTGCACCTCAGAACCACCCAGGGGCTTGTTAATCATGTGGCATCTTGGGAGGGAGGGTCACACGGGCTCTGGAGGGTCACTCTAGCACCCCCAGGCTCCTCTCTGGCCTCTGCTGCCAGCCAGCACTTCCTGCCTGTCTGGGGCAGCTGGGGCTCCAGAGGAGGGAGAGGGAGGAAAAGGCCAGAGCCAGTCAGCAAGGAAGCTGCCTTGTACCTTGTGTGCCAGGCTGGGACCCTGCGAGAGCTCCTGCCCTTATTCCCCACTCACCCTGAGAGCTTCACAGGCCGGGCCTCATCCAGCTTCCCTCCCTCCCCTGAGCCTCAGCCTGTGCTAAGTCCTGAGAAAGACCCTGGAGGAGCACATGATCTGACTGGTTAAACAAGTCATGGGCGGGCTGCCCCCACACTCAGGGAACACAGCCTCCCGAGGGTTCTTTGTACCTGGAATACAATCCCATCTCCACGCCCACCCATTCAAAATGTCCCCTTCCAATGCCACTTCCTCCAGGAAGCCCTCCTTGTCCCCAACAGAACCATCCACTTCTTTGTCCCTGTGGCTCTGAGCATCTGTGTTTAGCGAACATCGTGGTTTGGATTCACACTGGTGGCTGTCTAGCCTTCTAGCCTTCTGCTGCCCTCGATGACCAGGGCCTCCTGAGAGGGGATGCGGTGCTGAGGTGCCCCTGCTTTGGAGGCAGAAAGAACTCTGGGTCCAGTCCTGAGGCTCCTGGTTGAATTTTCCCTTGGGAAAAATGACTTTACCTCTTATAGGTTCCTCTTGATCCACCCTCATAACTGGGGATTAGAGTTATGTCATCCTCAGCCCTCAAGTCCTGACCCTGCCACGTGCTCGTCCTGTAAACTAGGCCATGCTATTTAACCCCTGAGCCTCAGTTTCCTCATCTGTTAAATAATAGGGATAATAAGAGCACCCAGTTTGCAGGGTGCTGTGAAGATTCAGAGGGAGGACGCACATGGCATTTGGCACAGGGGGTGTTGGTCAAGGCCAGCCCTTCCCAGGTAATAACCCGCCCAGCAGTTAGTTTCTTGTTATGTTGTCTCCTCTGTGGAATTTGGATCTGAAGGTGAGAGGAACCCCCTTCCTTCCTCACCAGAAAGAAATGAAACAAGAACCGTGAGGGTTACTGCTGCTCCCTTTGCAGCCCACCCGGAATCTCACACACGAATTTTTCAGGTAGGAAAAGTGAGGCCCAGAGAGGGGAAGGAACTCGCTCAGGATCACACAGCATGGCCCTGGAAACCAGGTACTCCTAACTCTGATGGAATTGTCCAAAACTCTTCCCTTCTGGTTTGGGATTGAGTTCAAGGCCTGTAGTCTCCGGGCTGCAGGGCATCTCAGGGGTCTGCTCTGCCTCACCTACCCATTCACTCTGCCATCCACTCATGTTTGTCAGGCAGCTGCTCTGTACTGGCTCTTCTGATGAACACTGTGAGAGTCTCTGGGGTGGCCTGGTGATGAATCAGGATATACAATTAGCTGCAGGTCATAGAAATTGACTGTGTGACTTAAACACAGAACCCAGACCCTCCTGCAGGGGTGGGTCGGGGAGGGAGGCAGAGCTGGCGCAGCCCCTCAAGCTATCCCTCTGGCTTCCTGCTCTGCTATCGCTGGCATGCAGTTTTCATCCTTATGGCACAATATGGCTGCTTTATCTCCAGGTATCATGACAGCATTCCAGGCAAGAAAACTGGGGTGAAGATTAGGGAAAAATGAATGGCAAAGGATGGAAGGCCCCCGACAGGTGAATTCCTCTTTGTATCAGAAAAAAAATGATATCCTGGATGTTTTCAGCAGAAGACTCCTAATTCCATTTCATTGGCCAGAATTGGGTCAAGTGGCCCAGCTAGCTGCAAAGGAGTCTTGGAGGTGAATATTTTTATCTGAGCATATCTGCCAAATTGAACAAAGCTAGGGTTCTGTTAGGAGGGAAGATGGGGGGACACCCAGTTGGTCATCAGCGTTCCTGCATGTTCTTCAAAGGGCCCACATTTGGAGGCCACATGCATTTGGACCTTTTCACTGGAGTGGGAAGTGGGAAGGCGCCAATATGTGTCTGGGAGAGGCCCTCGGCAATCTTTAACCATCTTCAGAGGCAGTTCAGTGTCTGCTGCCCAGTGCAGTGCCTGACATACAACAGGGCCTCAGTTAGTATCTGCTGGGACAAAGGGAGGATTGGTAGCAGTATTTCCAGGGCTTGTAAAAAGCCCCGAGCCAGTCTAGCTTTTGCAGTGGTTTACACAGTGTTCTCTGGACTTTTCGGTGGGGCATTCATTAAATGCCTCCTCTGTGGATGAGATGCTGAGAGGTGCAGAGAAGAGTCGGCTAAGGCCAGGCCCTCCCTCGAGGAGAAGGCTGCAGCTCCAACTTTCATGGTGGGCTGCAGTGATGCCAGGGACTTAGCTCGCTACCTTTGTATGGGAAGCCCCTCTATAGCCCCTAGAACCAAAGGTTGGAAGCTGCCCCCTTTGCTGAGAAGAACGCCGACTGCCAGGTGCCAGCGAGTTTCGTGCATCATCTCATGCCCTTCAGCCGTGAGTGAGGCGGTGCCAGGATGGCCCCTCTACAGAGAGAGAAACAGGGTCTCTGCCACTTGCCAAAGGTCCCCCAGCTTGTATGCGGCAGATTTGGGATTTGAACCCAGGTGGGCCAGACCCAAAGCAACCACCCCCGTGCCAGACGACTGACACCACCCTTCTTCTATTAGAAGATAATGTTCACCAGCGCCCCGGGCTAGGGCTGTGTGTGTGTGTCTGTGGGTGGCTGGGGTGGGAGGCAGGGACCTTCCCAGGGGCGGAAAGGCAGACGTGGGTCGGGAGGGAGACGCAGGAAGGGGCGCCAAGACGTTGCGGGCCATGGTCCAGCCATCACTCTCTGGTGGAGGGCTCGGGCCCTGGGCAGGGGACAGAAGCTCCCAGGGGTACCTTCCCTGAGCCTGGCACCCCTCAACTCTCCCCGTTCTCAGGGCTGACGCCAGACCCAGTATGGCGGGCACTCGCCAGAGGCAGCATCTCCCCTTCATTCTTCCTTTTTCTGAGACACAGTGATCTCGGCTGCGGCGCTGCATTCGCTCTATGGGAAAAACTTGTTTTTGTCGGTAAACTCTGGCGCTATGACTCAGAAGACACCCAGGGAGCAGCCTCCTGGTGTCAAGGGGCTGCTCTGCTAATGAGCTAATGTTTATAAAGTGCTTTCAAGAAGAAAAATTCCACACAAGGGCTGAGGGTTTGCGCTGTTAGTTGGGGGAGAGGGCGAGGAAGGAGGAAGTGGTGGAGGGAAGGGGCAAAATCTTGCTGAGAAACAGCCCGGAGCCCTGTGGGCTGGGCAGCCTGGCGGGCTTTGCTGTGTGTCGCTGATGTAGGCGCCTGTCTGGGCAGAAGCGCCAGCTGCCCCTTTGTTCAGAGCCAGGCAGATCTGAACCGGACGCGTGCTTTAATTTTGCTTTCTTGTAGCAGGTGCGGGGAGTGAGTGGGATGCAGGTGGGATGGGACCTGGGTGGTCTCTGCCCTCAAGACTGAGACCTGGTAGGCTGGGGTGGTGAACCAAGTTATGGAAGGGGCCCCTTCCCTGGGGCTTGGCACACAGTCTGCAAGCAGTGCCTGTCATTCATTCACTCAACAAACCCTTCTACATGTGCCGGGTACTGACCAGGGAGCAGAAACAAAGACAGTCCCTGCCCTCTCGGAGTTTGTGTCCTGGAGGGGGAGAGATGACATTTAACAGATGAAGATGTCGCCTACTCTGGCATTTTATGTGTGCAAAGGCAGAGAAGGAGAGACACTGAAGGTCACCAGACCTGTCCCTGGCCATGTAAGGAGTACCAGGGAGGCTCTCCGAGGGGGCAGTGGAAGGAAAGAATGGGAATTTCCAGTTCCCAAGCAGAGAGGGAGAGAGAGTACATTGGGCAGAGCAGCAGCATTAATTAACACATTAATTAGTTGACCCAACAAACTTTTAATGAGTACCTACTATGTGCTGTGCACTGGGGAATAGAGATGAGTAATACAGGCAAAGATCCCAACCCACTCCCATGAAGCTCACATTCTGTATAACAAGCAAATGAAGAAATTAACTATAGAGAGTATCTGATGGCAATAAGGAATGGTGGTAAAAATAAGTAGGGTCACGTGGTAGCCGTATCTGGAGAGACTCCTTCAGATTGCTGGCCTTTTGAAGGAGGTGGCATTTAGCTGAGACCTGGATGATGGAAGGAACCAGCCCTAAATAAGATGTGGGCAGAGCAAAGGCCCTGAGGCAAGAGTGAGCTCAGCCTGGTCAAAGGAGCAGAAGAAGCCAGTGCAGAGGCTGAAGTACAGTGAGCCCCAAGGAGAGCCAAGACACGAACTCAGCATGGGCCACTCATGCAGGGTTGTGTATCATCAGCACAGTGTTCATTGCAAATAAAGAAACTCTACTGCAATGACTTCAACAGGCTTAGACAACAATAAGCCTGATGTGAGCAGGCAGGGGCTAGTGTAGTGGCTTAAAGATGCTGCCAGGTACCCTGGCTTTGTCACTATTGTTTTCACTACTCTCACTGTGGAGGTCTTGTCCTCACATTGCTACCTCATGGCCACAATATAGCTGCTGATTTCCAGACCTCATGTCTGTGTTCCATGCAGGAAGAAGGAGAAAGAGCAAAAGGCCAAAAGTGCAAAGGACGAAAAGGCCTTTTCCTTGCCAGACTCCATCTCTTTATTTGGAAAGGGAATTGCTCCCCAGGGACTTCTGTTCTGTCTCACTGGTGAGAACTGGGTTACATGGCCACCTTGAACTGGAAGAGAAGCTGGGAAAATAGTTTTTAAATTTGGCTAATCTCTGTAGTAGAGGAAGGAAAGGGAGAAGGGATTGGAATGCCCTTTGGGCTGACAATCTGTAGTTTTGACCAAGGCCTGTGAAGGCCCCTAGGAGGGAAGGGCTTGGTGAAGACCAAGGAGTGGGCAGGGGTCAGGCCAAGGAGTGCAGACTTCACCTGGGTGGCCAAAGGGAGACACAGAGGGCTTTACAGGAGGTGTGACATGGTCAGATTTGCTCTGAAGCTCTATTTAAACCAAGCACCTGTGACATATCCCTGAGGTAGACACACTCCATGCTTGCCTCGGGAGTCCTCAGGGCTCGGGTTAAACCCCAACTCCTCAGAGAAGGGCTTCTAGCCCCCAAAGTCTCTCTCCACGCACCTCCAGCCCTGGCAACCTGTTGCCGGGCTGGCACCCAGTGTCAGTCCACAGATGGCTCCTGGCTGTCCCATCACCTTGGGACACAGAATGGAAAGTGACTCACGATGGCACCTCTCCTGCTTGTAAAATGCCAGTTTTGTGTCTACCATCTTTGGTTTTTCTGATGGAACTACCCCATCAGGTTCACTGGTAGGGAACCAGGTTCAGGGAAGTGAAGATCTTTGTCTGAGTCAGGGCTGTTTGCTGCCACACTTAGAGGAGACACTCTAAGTGTCTTTGCCCCTGGAAGTCTCCCTCACACCCGCTGCATGCAGAGCTGGGTGAGAGGGTGTGTGTGTCTGTGTGTTGGGGGGTGTGGTCTACAAGACACAGAGGCCCCAGGCCCTGTCCTTGGGGTGTTTTTTTAACATCTGGGGCTGCCTCCCTGGACCAACTTTCTTTGATTGCTGTGTGACTTTGGGCAAATCCCCTCATCTCTCTGGGAAAATTTCTTCTTGGGGATAAAGAAGGGGTTGGCAGGGGTGGATCTAGATTTTCCCACGTTACTCCAGCCCATCAAATTCACCCTTTGAATTTCCGATTCCAGCCCATTGTCTACTGTTTGTCTGTGACTGGCTTTGGCTCAGAAAATAGTCACCATCACCTTCCCTGTTGCCCCTGGTATCACAGCCTCATGTTGTACTCCTTTGAACCCACCACAGGTAAGTGTTTGTGCACATGTCTGTCTCCCTGCCTGGACTGTGTACCAGCCAAGACGGGAACCACGTCGGTTTTTACTTCTGTTTTTGGAGAGAGCAGCACAGGGTCTGGCACATAGCAGGTGCTCACTAAATTGAGTAGCTGTTGTGATGATGGCGAAGATGATGGTGAAACGGCACCGCGAGAGGCACCTGCTGGATGAAGGGAGACCGCACTCGCGGGTCGCCGGTGCTCCCCGTTTCCCTGAGGGAACGCCCAGCCGCCCCAGTGCGCAAGCTGCGCCCCTCTGGGGAGAACTACAGTTCCCAGAAGGCTGCGAGGGGCGGTGCCGACCGCGCCCACTCCTCCTGGTTCGCCGCGAGGCATCATGGGAGTTGTAGTTCGGCACGCGGTCCCGGGCGCGCCACCGCCAGCGCGAACATGCGCGGAGCAGCCGGGAGCCCGCGTGCTCGCGGTTGTTAGGAAACGCGGACCTCCATGTCCTGTGGGGGTCCCCCGAGTGGGAGGCCCTTTGAACACTCACGACGCTGAGGATCCCTGGCCGGCTCAATTGCCTTCCCGGACCCATTAAGGGGCGGGGCCAGACTCCTGCCCCATTCTTGACTCAGCTTCCCTTCACTCAACACTCATCAGCCTCTGGGCATCCGATCTTTTGCTTAAAACCCGTGCTGTGTCCTGAAGTTGTCCTGTCTCCACCACTCAAGGGCTGACTGTTAACTGTGTATCTGCCCCTTTGGGGTACAGCGTTCACAGGGTGGGAGTGAGAAGGGGGGTGGCCCATGAGTAACAAGAGATGACTCCGCCTGAATCGTTGGGGGGCACAGGGCCCTGAACTAGGCCCGGGTGTGGGGGGGGCTTCCAGGGGACCCGGACATTTAGACTGGGCCTGGTTAGCCAGGTCAGGTGCAGGGAAGGGAGTTCCAATCGGAGGGAACAGCATGCGGGAGGGCTCGGGGGCCAGGGAGCACTGGGAACTGTCGGAGAAGCAAAAGAAGGGCAGTTGGAGGTCAGAGAGCGATGGGAGAGGGGCCGGGGTGGGAGGCGGAGAGTCAGATGGGAGGGAGGGGCTGGGACCGTGGTGAGGAGTGTCCGTTTGATCCCAGATGCCTATTTCTCAGGCGGGATGGCTGGCCTAAGCTTGACAAGGGGTCCGTGGCAGAGCCTGGGCCCAGACCTGGGGCCCTGTGTCCAGGTTTTGACTTGTTCCTAGGGTCAGGGGTGTCCCAGGGCAGGGTTTCAGCGAGAGCTGGCTAGGTGCTGTCCTGGGGCCGACCCAGGAGCCAGGCAGGGAGAAGAGCTTGGGTGGAAGGCTGAGCATCTCTGTTACTCGGAGGGGAAACTGAGAGTTTGTGGCAAATTTCTGCTGAATGAGCTTCTGTGTGAGATCCAAGAAAAGACTTTTCCTCAGCCTCTTCAACTGTCAGGAACCAGCCCTGGGAAATAGGAGAGGGTCATTTTCACACCCTCCCCCCATTCCAGATGTGGCAGAAGCAGGAAGGATTCAGGCCAGATGTTGGGGGTCTGCAGGCCCATGGAGTTGCTTGGGGTGGGGGTGGCCATGTTTGGAGCTCTGCTGTTGGAAGTGAGCCCTAACTGGGTCACTGCTCTCGTTTTCCCTGCTCTGGCTCTGTGGCCAGGAGACCCCAGGGGACATGCTCTCAGGCTCTGGTCACATCTAAGGGAGGCAGGAAGCCTGGGCCTCAAAGCTGACAGCGCCTGGGCTTTGCTTCCACGGCAACTTTGGCAAATTGTTCTTGGGCTACTGACCCGTTCTCCACACCCAGAATCCATACTGCCTACCCAGCACCTCAGGCCCTGGACTTCTGGGGAGAGTTCTGGACACTAGAGAGAGCCAGCAGGAACCAAGCCCCGTGCCCGACTCAAACTTGGGTATCTATGCAAGGATGGCATGATCTCAGTGTGGCCATGTTCCCCAGATCAGAGGTCTGGCTGGCTGTGGTTTGTCTTTGATTAATAAAAAATGGGGAAGCAAATCAATTACTCTTCCCAAATGCAATCCAGACGGTAGGGAAAACATCTCTCAAGGCTTGGCGCCTCTTCTTCATGAAAAGATTGGGAAACACAGGAAGTGTTGGCCTCAGATCCCGGTCCCCCCACCAGTCCCGGTGGGAACTGCACATTTGTGCTTAAACAAGGGAAGGACTCTGAATATCTAAGTAAAAAACTTAGGGTATGTGGAGCTATGAGGGGGGGCTGGGAAGGACCAGGATGGCATTGTCCCTCAGAGATCCCGTCCCCAGGGGCATCTGCGGGAATTGTCTCCACCTGAATCCTCCCCACTTCCGTGGGATTTCTGGGTTGATATTCTGGAAACCAATGGTTCCTCCAGATCCTGCTGGCCTGGCTATACTGGAAACTCCTGGGAAGCTGGTTAAATGCAGATGCCCAGGCCCCTCCCACCCTGAGATCCTGATGCAGAGGGTCTGAGGAGGGGCCCAGGAGTACGGAATTTCAAGCAGCTCTGGAGGCAGTGGTGATGCCATCCAAGTATGGAGACCACTGCGTACAGAGTGAGAGGAACAGGGAGTGCCAAGGACACAGCTCTGGGATCACATGGATCCAGGCGCCAGAGCTCAGCTCTTGCTGTGTGGCACGGGGCAGGTGACGTCCCTCCTCTGACCCTCGGGTCCTTGTCTGTGTCATGGCGATAATGCTGGCTGTCCCCTCTCATTGCATTGCGCAGGGCGTGCGTAAAGTGCGGTATGTGGCAGCTACTGTTATTGTCACCGCTTTGTTCTTGGGAGGGGAGAAGAGGCCACTGCTTTGGAGTGTCTTATTGCCTCGATGACCCCAGTTCCTGCTGCCTCAGGTGCACGCAGTGGGGTGCAGTGCCTTCCTTGGGTGCTGACGGGGGGCCAGTCAGAGCTGGAGACTCGTAACCTCCTCGTACTGGCGCGGCGGGAGCCCCGGCCTGGCGGGGGTGGGTGGAGGAGAAGGCCCTTGTCATCTCCTCCTCGGGACAGCCCCCAGGACCGCCCCAGGCCGCGGGCCCAGCTTCCCCCATGGGCTCCTGCCGGCCGCACAGCACCAGCGTGGTGTGTCTGCTCGTCCTTGGCGGGAGTTCTCTGGGGGTGCCTGTGTCTACTCCTCTCGCTGGGCCAAGGCAGCAGGTTGCACTCCTGGGACCAGCCTGCAGATTCCGCCCCAGCCCCACCCCCAGCCCCGCCCCCGGGGTGAGGCTGGGCAGGCGGGTTGCGGCTGCTGTTTTTACCTGTCCCGCGCCCCACCCCCACCCTCGGCCCGGTCTGTGCTTCCCCATCCTCCCCCGCTGGAGACGGGCATGTGATCCTGGGCTGGCCGAGCCCCGGCCACAGGGCCTGGCGGATGCCGTCATGTGACCCGAGGCAGGTGGATGAGATTTAATCCTGGGATGCGGGCTCAGGTCCGGGGGCAGGTGAAGCTGTCTTTCTGCCGGCAGTCTGGGCTCGTAGGATATCAGGGCAGAGATGCCTGGCTGATTTCCTGCTTCGTGCCAGCCCCTAAGCAGAGACCTCAGCCCTTACAGTATGAAGGACAGGGTGACAAGGTGACACAAGCTTTTTATTGCATGGGAAAGTAGGAGCTGTCACAGAGGTGAGCCCTGGGAGCTCTGGATGTGTTGTGGGGAGGAGGAGTCCAGGCAGACTTTGTGGAGGAGGTGACCTTTGTGCTGAGCTTCAAGGCACAGGCAGGGATCTCACTGGTTTGAGAACCAGGGCGGGGACCTTTCAGAGAAGGAGCCACCTAAAGGTGGTAGAGGAGACCAGGAACACTTGGACCCTGCTCTCTGGAGTGCAGGGGTTGGCATTTTGTGGACAGTTGAGACATACATGATTTACTACTCAGCACTGCTACTGACTATTGTCAGCATTGCCGAGCAAGCCCCGTGCTAGCCCTTGGCGTTTATTCTCTAACTGATTCTCCTTGCCTCCCCGTAGGGGAGCCACGTACATTATCTCCATTTTACAGGCGAGGAGGCTGAGGCCCAGAGAGGCGCCCTCCTCGGCGAGGCTCTGCAAGCCCTCTGACTCCCATCCCAAGTTCTTCGCTGCTCAGGCCCACACGGGTTCTTTTGCAGCTGTGGGTTTGCAGCTGCGCCTTCCTGCACATCTTGGCAGGAGGTTGGGTTGGAGGCCAGAGAAGCAACACTGGAGATTTCTGGAGTTTCCAGTGTTCGGGGGAGTGGGGGGAACTGCCCTGGAGGTGCGTTCCCAAGATGGGATGGAGACCCTTGCTGATTGCCGTGGGCCCCCCTGACCCCTGGGCCCTCCTCCAGCCTGCCCCCTCCTATCTTTGCCATGGCAGCCAGAGCAGTGAAACTCTCTAGGGCGTATCTGCTCAGGTCTCTCTGTTGCTGAACAGCCTTCAGTGGCTCCCTATTGCCCGTGGGTAAAACCCAGATCCTTCCCCTTTGCCTACAGGCTTTTTATTCTCTGGTCCCACCCGCCTCTCAGTCTCTTTTGGAGCCCAGCCTCACGTAAATTTTATGTTTTGTGTATTTTACCACAATAAAAAATCTGGAAAAAAAAAAGCCTGGCCACTTTTCCCTCTGAGTCCCTGGAGGTGTACCACCCTTCCACCCTCTATGAATAGGCCCAGGTATCCTTTTTCGGTGGGGTTCAGGGCCCTGTCTGGGCTTGTACCTCCCCCATCACAGCACTTTGCTGGCTACACTGCCATCGGGCGTGTATCTGTCTGGATCTCCAACTGGACTGCAAGCCCCTTGAGAGCAGAGATCAGGACGTGGCCACTTTGGTCTCGCATGTGGTCAGCTCAGGCCGTGGCACATGGGGGCTCACGGCGAGCAGATAGAATGCACTGTCCCAGCTTTCTTGGGTTTTGAAGAGAAGCCATCACCACTTTAAGAACCACCTTCGTCTCCTGGGCTCTGATTAGAAGAGAGAGAGAGAGAGAGAGAGAGAGAGAGAGAGAGAGAGAGAGAGAGAGAGAGAGAGAGAGAGAGAGAGATTGCAGCTCGCCCCAAAAGTTTGCTTGCAGTTTAATCTTCTGTAAAAGTGCAGATGATCCCTGGGTCTTGCTGGGCTGACCAGGGCTACCCGGGGCTGACAGTGGAGTTTACTTGATGGCAGCGTTCAGAGGAGGGCCGCAGGGAGGGAGGGGATGAGAGAGGCACTTCCAGCATGGGTGCAGGGAAATGACGTTGATGGGGATGCATGGAATGACTGTGGTTGCCTTTTTCGTGGCTGGTAAACTTATTACATCTTGGCAAGCAGTGCTGCCTTTCAGCCTGCCACCCTGCCAGAGCCCCTGAAAGCTTAGGCCTGGCCCCAAATTCCTGTCCCCGGGCCCAGAAGCCTCCCGGACAGGCAGCTTTATCCACTCAGTCAAGGCTGTGTCCACCTTGCTCACTGTGGTGTCCATAGTATCCAGCCTGGGGCCGGACATTTGATAGGTGTTCATGGTATTTTATCTTGAACGTCACAGGAATGTCAGGCCATGAGTTCTCACTTCTGAAAGGCCAGCCACTACACTTACCTCTTTAGAGAAAGTTATAAAAAACAGGTTCTTGTGTGTACCCACGTTTATAGCAGCATTATTCATGATAGTCAAAATGTGGCAGCAACCCATGTATCCACTGAGAGATGAATGGATAAGCAAATGTGGTCTATCCACACCATGAAATAGTCTTCAGCCCTCAGAAGGAAGGACATTCTGACAGGCTTCAGCATGGGTGAACCTGAGGACATTATGCCAAGTGAAATAAGCCTGTGCAAAAGGACAAATACTGTATTGATTCCACTTGTGTGAGGTTCTAGAACAGTCCAATTCTTAGAGACGGGAGAGCAGAATGTCTGTTGCCAGGGGTTAGCGGGAAGGTATAGAGTTTCAGTTTTGCAAGATGAAAAAAGCTATGGAGATGGTGGGTGGGTGATGGTCGCACAATGAAGTGAGTGTAACCTAATGTCACTGACCTGTTCACTTAAAAATGGTTACGATGGTAAATTTTATGTTAGGTGTATTTTACCACAATAATAAATTTGGAGAAAAAAACCTTGCTAAATTTTTTATAAGAAAGTTACCTAGCTTTGACTTCTCCTGATGGAAATTTTCAAAGGTTTGGCAAAAATGGAGAGATTAGTACGAGGAACCCCCATGCACCATCACCCAGCTGTACCACTTCACCTCTGTCCCCGCCCACTTCCCTCCCTATTTACTTTGAAGCAAATCCCAGACATCATATTGTTTCATCTGGAAATACTTCAGTATTCAGCTCTGAAAAATAAGGGCCTCTCAGAATGTAACACATGGCTATAGTACCTAAGAAACTCAAATCAATATCATCACATCTTGTAAGTTTACTGTATTTCCCACGTAATTATATATGTGAAATACATACGTAGCATCATCAAATTTCCAATGGTCTCCATTTATCTTTAATATAGAAACATCTATTTAATATAAGTTTTAGTGCATTCATATGCTAGGTATTTAATCTATGATTATATTTACATATGGACTATGTGATTGCATATTATATAACATATATACAACACGCACTCACCTGTAATTATTTTCATTTGAACTGGGATCTAAATAAGGGTTGAAACTGATAAATGTTTGAAATCTCTTCTTAGATAGGCCCCTGCGTCCTGTGTTGTTCTCCTGTGACGTCTTAGTCCGGGAGAGTCTCCCTCCGTCTGGATCATGCTGACTGTCCCCAAGGTGGTTTCTAACCTGTTTCTCCCTCCCTATGTTTCCTGTAAATTGGCATTTGTCTAGAGGCTTGACCAGATTCGGGTTGGCAGGTTTTGGTAAGACGGGAGTGACATGTCTCCCCAGCAGGCCCAGGCCCTCTGTTTTCCCCTTTTGGGGAGGCCAGCAGCAGTTGCCCATTATTTTCTGGGCCCGTTAATTCGTGAGGGGCTGCCAAGTGCTTCATCTACTGGCTGGGCTGTTCCCCCTCTGTGTTTGGGCACTAGGAGACCAGTGTCTGGACGGCAAGACAGATGCTCCATCCCTCCCCCACCCCCTTTTGTCTCATGGAGGAGGAAGCTGAGGCATCGTGTGACTTGAATTCTGGGTCACCAAGCAAAGAGTGGGAAGGGCTATAACCTCACTATTTCCACCCCTGGTCACTTCTGCAGCCTAGGGGATAAAGGGCGGATGTCCCTTTGGAACTGGCTTTGGGCTACAGCCTTGACCCACTCCCCAGAAGCCTGTAGACTGCCGCCCCCTGCCCTGGCTGGCTCAGGCACATCATCCTCTCTGCCCAGTGCTGAGGGCAGGTCCCCGCAACTGGTGGGCCTGCCCCTTTCCTTACCTCCATCTCCAGGCTGGACATTCTGTCTCTCAGCCCTCGGTTCTTGGGAAGACCCAGGCCATGCTTTGGCCTCTTCAGCAAGGGCAGCCTCCCCATGTAGGCCTGCCCAGCACCCCCTTGGCCACCCCAACAGAGGTCACTGGGGCCTTCCTGCTTCTCGTTCTGGATGCAGAGCTCCAATCCTTTGCTAAGATCTTCAGAATCAAGTCTTGCACCAGGTGCTGACAATTCATTTATTTCTTTTCTTTAAAAATCATGTTTTCCTCATCTTTAGTTTCTTTTTAAAAACAATCTAACAGTTTCATTGAATATAATGGACAGGCAATAAACTGCATCTTTTTGAAGTGTGCACTTTAATAATCAACTAAGAGTTTAGTGAGCACTTATTATGTATCAGGTACTTGTCCCATAACCTGGGGGGTGGAGCAACTTGGGTCAGAAATACAGTTGGAGTCTTGGTAACCAGCTGTAACTAGCTACAAACGCGGTAACTTTGGGCCACTTGTGTCCCTGTGTGAGGCCCTGGGTTCTCCTCTGTGAAACATTTCAGGGGTAGGTTGGATACTACCCTCAAATATCTGTCCTGTAATAAAATTACATCCATGCTCTTTGCCAGCTGACTTTCAGTGCCTCCCACTGGAGTAGACAATATTTCCCCAACCGTAGAGGTGAGGGCTGGGCTGTGTCACTAACTTTGGCCAATTTAATATTAGTGGATTTAACAAAAGCATTGGCTTGAAATGGCTCGGAGTTTTGGCTTGGCTGCTTAAGCTTCTCCCATGTGCTACAAGGCACATATGTTCCAGGTAGCTGATGGTTCTAGAAGGAGATGCTAGTGGAGTTGGCCTGAACCTGCAGCTAAATCAAGCCAGCCTGCAGAATGAAACAACATCACTCACATTGACCTGCAGACCTGTAGAGAGGAAGATGCATGTGGCGAGTCTCAGGACTGCCAGGCCTGTTTGTTACGTGGCAGCATTGTAGCAAAACCTGACTAATCCACATGTATAATAATAGTACCTACTACACAGGACTAAAGGATTAAATGAGATAATATGTTTTAAGAATATATTTAATATATTAAAATATTTATGTGAGATAGGGATGTAGTAACATCTGGGATATAGTAACTCTATAAAATATTAGATATTATTATTAACCAAAGTTTTTCTCATGTGAAAACATGTTTCTCAGTATATACCATGAGGTGCTGATACAGTTATTTAACGCAGCAGGGTTACTTTTTCTTTTTTAAGCCTTGAAACACAGAGCAATCGTGTTACTTACAGAAACACTGAACCCCGCCACCCCCACCCCCAGCTCACACCAGAGGATTGAAACATCTCGGCATGGAAACTCTAAGTCCCTCTGGTTCACTCAACCCACCCCAGTGCAGGAACCATCCTCTCCATCTCTGTGCATCGCTCAGCCTCTTGAATCCTTCTAGCGATGGGGAGCTTCCTGCTTTGTATACCTGTCTAATATCCCTCATGGTGAAGAAGATTCTGTCTCTTTGCCCTTATACAGAATGACTGTCTTGGGCAGGGCTTGAGATTTTTAATAGACTTAATAGTAAGAGTACAGGCTCTGGAGTCAGAGCTGGGTCTCACACTTAGTGCTGTGTGACCTTGGGCAAGGTATTCCCCTCTCTGAGCTTCAGTGTCCTGCTCTGTAAAGTGGGGTAGGGGAGATAATAAAAAATCCACCTCCCAGAGTGTTCTGGGGGTCACATGAGAGACACCCAGTGGGTTTTCACAGAGGAGGGCACACAGAGATATGTGTTTATTTATTTATTTATTCATATGCAAAAATGCTTGAAGAAGGAAGTGCTTTTTTTTTTTTTATTAAGGTATCATTGATATACAATCTTATGAAGGTTTCACATGAGCAACATTGTGGTTACTGCATTCACCCAAAAGTTGCTCATATTATCAAGTCCCCTCCACACACCCCATTGGAGTCACTGTCCATAGCGTAGTAAGATGCCACAGAGTCACTATTTGTCTTCTCTCTGCTACACTGCCTTCCCCGTGACTCCCTGACATTATGTGTGTTAATTATAATGCCCCTTAATCCCCTTCTCCCTTCTTCCCCCCAACTCTCCCCACCCCTCCCCTTTGGTAACCGCTGGTCCCTTCTTGGAGTCTGTGATTCTGCTGCTGTTTTGTTCCTTCAGTTTTTGCTTTGTTTTTATGCTCCACAGATGATTGAAATTATTTGGTACTTGTCTTTCTCCGCCTGGCTTGTTTCACTGAGCATAATACCCTTTAGCTCCATCCATGTTGTTGCAAATGGTAGGATTTGTTTTCTTCTTATGGCTGAATAATATTCCATTGTGTATATGTACCACATCTTCTTTATCCATTCATCTACTGATGGACACTTAGGTTGCTTCCATTTCTTGGCTATTGTAAATAGTGCTGCGATAAATGTAGGGGTGTGTCTGTCTTTTTCAAACTGGGCCCCTGCATTCTTAGGGTAAATTCCTAGGAGTGGAACTCCTGGGTCAAATGGTATTTCTATTTTTATTTTTTTGAAGAACCTCCATATTGTTTTCCACAATGGTTGAACTAGCTTACATTCCCACCAGCAGTGTAGGAGGGTTCCCCTTTCTCCACATCCTCCAGCATTTGTTGTTCCTAGTCTTTTCTATGTTGGCCATCCTAACTGGTGTGAGGTGATATCTCATTGTGGTTTTAATTTGCATTTCCCTGATAATTAGTGATGTGGAGCACCTTTTCATGTGCCTGTTGGCCATCTGAATTTCTTCTTTGGAGAAGTGTCTGTTCATATCCTCCGCCCATTTTTTAATCGGGTTATTTGCTTTTGGGTGTTGAGGAATGTGAGCTCTTTATATATTTTGGATGTTAACCCCTTGTTGGATATGTTGTTTACAAATATACTCTCCCATACTGTAGGATGCCTTTATGTTCTGCTGATGGTGTCCTTTACTGTACAGAAGGTTTTTAGTTTGATGTGGTCCCATGTGATCATTTTTGGCTTGTTTCCCTTATTGGAGGAGATGTGTTCATGAAGAAGTTGTTCATGTTTATATTCAAGAGATTTTTGCCTATGTTTTCTTCTAAGAGTTTTATGGTTTCATGACTTATATTCAGGTCTTTGATCCATTTCAAATTTACTTTTGTATATGGGGTTAGACAATAATCCAGTTTCATTCTCCTACATGTAACTGTCCAGCTTTGCCAACACCAGCTGTTGAAGAGGCTGTCATTTCCCCATTGTATGTCCATAGCTCTTTTATCATATATTAATTGGCCATACGTGTGTGGGTTTATATCAGGGCTCTCTAGTCTGTTCCATTGGTCTATGGGTCTGTTCTTGTGCCAGTACCAAATTTTCTTGATTACTGTGGCTTTGTAGTAGAGCTTGAAGTTGGGGAGAGTAATCCCCCCAGCTTTATTCTTCCTTCTCAGGATTGCTTTGGCTATTCAGGGTCTTTTGTGGTTCCATATGAATTTTAGAACTATTGGTTCTAGTTTGTTAAGAATGCTATTGGTATTTTGATAGGGATGTAGATTGTTTTAAGCAGAATGGCCATTTTGACAATATTAATAATTCCTATCCATGAGCATGGGATGTATTTACATTTATTGGTGTCTTCTTTAATTTCTCTCATGAATGTTTTGTAGTTTTCAGGGTATAGGTCTTTCACCTCCTTGGTTAGGTTTATTCCTAGGTAGTTTATTCTTTTTGATGTAATTGTGAATGGAATTGTTTTCCCGATTTCTCTTTCTGCTGGTTCATTGTTAGTATATAGGAATGCAACAGATTTCTGTGTATTAATTTTGTATCCTGCAACTTTGCTGAATTCGGTTATTAGTTCCTATAGTTTTAGGGTAGATTCTTTAGGGTTTTTTATGCATAGTATCATGTCATCTGCACAGTGACAATTTAACTTCTTCCTTGCCACTTTGGATGCCTTTTATTTCTTTGTGTTGTTTGGTTGCCGTGGCTAGGACCTCCAGTACTATGTTGAATAAAAGTGGTGAGAGTGGGCATCCTTGTCTTTTTCCTGATCTTAGAGGAAAAGCCCTCAGCTTCTCACTGTTAAGTATCATGTTGGCTGTGGGTTTGTCGTATGTGGCCTTCATTATGTTGAGGTCAGAGGTATGTATTTAAACTAAGGTTCAGGGACACGAAGATTCCCTCTGGCTCTGCAGGAACTGCTCCCTCACCACCCACCACCACACTCACCTGCTTCATGTCTTCCTTCTCTAATTTTTAACATCACCCACAGTTTCCCAGGTTGCTTTGGAATGTGGCGCAGAGAAGTTGTCAGTCAGCTGAGGTGGCCCCTTGGGTACATTCATGCGTCAGCTCCAGTCATGATGTGCCAGCTCCCAACCAGACTCCTGATGTCACGGCAAGCTCTCTACCCTCATGGAACCCACATTCTGAGGGCAAGGGGGGCTGGGCACAAAACCAGCTAATACAGCTGAAGGTAAGTGTCTCGGAGGAAATTAAAGCAGGAAAGGGCATAGGGGGTGGGGCAGTCGGGAAGCCTTGCGGAAGTCATTCTGAAGTTAGACGAGAGAAATGCAGTGTCTTGAACAAGGCAGGGGAGCAGCCTCTTCCATTCTCCCTGCTTACGCCAAGCTGGTGTGTGCAGTTCTGTTCTGAGCATCATCGCCCCTGAGGGAGACAGAAGCAAAGGTCCAGGGAGTAGAGTGCGGACGGCGACGGTGATCATAGGAATGGCTGCCCCTTATTAAGGCATGTTCTGAGTTCTGCACTGTACATGCATTTTCTTCTTTCTTCTCACTGCCTGCTATGCTTACACCCATTTTGCGGAGGAGCTAATGGAGGCTCAGCATGAGGCAGGGACCCGCCAGAGTTCACACAGTGACACACAGTGAGTAGTGGAAGAGACAGATTGTAGCCCAGGTCTCTGGACTCCACAGTCAATGTCTGCGATTTGTCTGCAAAACTGTGGACCTGGGCACTGGGCCTGGACATGTGCGGGCAGATGTATCACAGCCAGTGCCCTCGGCAGAAGAAAATCCCTGATTTGTAGTGTTTTCCAACTTCCATATTGTCAGTGCTTCCATGGTGGTCAGCAAGCTGCTGAAGCGAACGTGGGGGCAGAAGTGACAATACCTGGTGTGTGGACCGAGGGAAGCCAAACAGGCTCCAGGTTCTGCAGCTACAAATATCAGGGGCCCAGGGATGCTTGAGGGTCCCTTGGAATCCTAGCCTGTCCCTGTTATTCTTTTGCAAATATTAACTGAGTTCTGGTAAAGATGTGACTTGTGCCAGACCCGGGCGCCTCTGCCCTTACGGTGGCCGCATCTGGGGGTGCTGGTCTCGGACGTGGTCATGGGTCCTGCCCACTGCAGTGGGCTGTTGCCACGGTCAGGGGAGGACAGGTGGCATCGGTAGGTGGGGCCTGTCGCAGTCGAGAGCCCAGTTCTGGACCCATACGCACCTGGGTGGCGTCCCAGCCCTGCCACTCCCAAGCGTGTGATCTTGGGTGTGACACCTGCCCTCTCTGGGCCTCAGGTTCTCTTTCAGTCAAATTCGGGGGCCAGTGAGCTCCCGAGGGCCTCGAGGCTTCGGCCTTCCTGCACCCACCCAGCGCAGAGCGCCCGCCTGCGCCCGCCGCCCTGCTCTCCCTCCTGCCGCATTGCTATTTAAAGTGGTGGTGGCTTGGCTCACTCTTTTTTTAAAAACCATTCCCATACTCGAGCCGAGTTCCACAAGGCCAGCTGTCACCACTAAAAATGTCTGTCGTGTGACAGTCACCAGTAAGGAGGTGGGAGGAGGCAGGAGGCCCCGGATGGGGCCACAGCGTGGCTGGATCTAAAAGGGAAAACACAGCAGAAACGATGCCGCAGGGAGGGAGCACAGACAGAAGGGGCGCCCTCTCCTCCTTCCCGCCCTCCTCTGCGAACTCCGGGGGGCTGTGCGGAGGACTGCCAGCGGCAGGGGCCCTGGGGCTGCAATGACCAGGGTGGTGCAGGGGCCTGGCGGAGGGGCCCAGCCCCTCCCTGTGCCAGGTTTGGCGAGCACAGTGCCATCTGGGCCTCCCCCAGCCCCATCCTCATCCCAACCCGGGAAACCGAGAAAGGGACCCGCCACGGCTGTGTGCTCGTGAGGGGCTGACACAGGAGGGACTCCCCAGGTAGGGAAGGAAACACTTGGTGAGCCCCTCAAGTGATGGGAGTCACTTCTCATGTGATGAAGTGTTCACGTTATCTTGAAAAGGAAACTGCGCCCCTCCAGCCCCCAGCCCACTCCCCACTTTACAGATGGGGAAACTGAGGATCACAGGGCAGGGCACCTGGTCTACAGCAGGAGCGTGTGTCATGGGAGCACAGGCAAGCTGGGCAGGACTCCTGGCGTGGGACACTCACAGCGTGATCGTGAACAGCCTTCTCTGGCCTCAGCCTTCCCGGCTGTGGAATGGGCAGTAGCACACCTGCTTCCCAAAGATGCTATGAGAATGAAATAAAACCCTGTTGGTAAGGTGGGGGCATAGAATGTGCTGCAAGGTCAGGAGGCTGGGGCAGGATCTGGGACTGTCAGATTCCAGAGGCCAAGTTCTTTCCATTGTCCTCTCAGGGATGCTGGGTGCAGGGCCTGGAGAAGCCCTGGGGTGGGTGGGGTGGAAGGCAGTGACTCCCCGTTCTCCCTCTCAACAGCCACTGTGGTCCTCTTGGACCCCTGGGGGGCTGTGGGCTTCCTGACCACTACTCTGAAACTGTAATTTCTCTGATGGGGGCTCCTGGCACTCAAACTGTCTGGGACATCTTATAGCAGGGAGGGTGGCAAGCAGAGACCTACAAGACAGAGACTCTTTGAAAAGAGAAAATAAATTATGCAAGTTTTGGAGAAAAACCCCAAAGAAGAATTTTGTGTTTCTGGAGTGTTTCTTCCCTCCCTTCTTAGGGTTTTTCCAGGCAGATAGTTTTTCCTCCTATGCACAGAAAAAGGCCCGGGTAAGTCATTCACACTTTAGTAATAATTATAGTAGCCACAATGTATTCAGCATCTACTCTGTGCCAGTAGCTCTTCTAGGTGTTTTCCTCTTAAAAACTGTTGCTTGTTTCTTTGGGATGTATGTGCCCACCTACGAAAAGGTCCTTTAGACATTCATTCCTTTATTCATTCAACAAACATTTATTGAACACCTATGGTAGGCCAGGTTCCATCCCGGACAGGATAAGCTTGGACAGTGTGTGGAGGAGGTGCACACAGCTGGGTAGGTGAGAGGAGCTCTGGGATGATTTTTACCCCTCCACAGGGATCTAGTAAGCACCTCTGACATAGTGCAGGGGCAGGACATGGCCCTGTGCTCACAGGGTCACATTCCAGTGGGAGGGATGCACAATAAGCAATCAGATATACACTTGGATTTGAAAAATAAAGCTGGTGAGGGGTGAAGAGTGGTGGAAGAGGGCCCATTTTAGTAAGGTTGGTCAAGGAGAACGTCTCCAAGGAGGTGAAGATTTAAAGAAAATGCATCCATCTATGTATTTATACATTTTTTTCGGAATATATGAAACATTCACGTGTCCAAAACCCAGAGTAATTAAAAAGCTAGAGAGGGGCCCCTATCTCACCTCTGACCCTATCTACCTGGTTCCCATCCCAATAATCACCACTCTTAGTTTTTAAAGAATCTTCCAGAGTTTCTTTAGGCAGATAGAAGCAAATATAAATATTCCATTCAAATGAAGTCAGCACACCACAGGTACCAATATTCAGACTGAGACCCGAATGAGAAGGAACCGAACCAAGGAGAGTCCCTAGCAGAGGGTGGGCAAGTGAGCCAGGGGCTGGTGGTGGGCAGAGCTGCAGATGAGACACGGGCAACTGGGGAGAGGGGCCAGGGGGCAGCTGCATGTTCTCAGCTGGGCACTGAGACACGGTTTTAGCAGGATCTCTGGCTGCCGTGGGGGCCAGTGCAGGTGCAGGGAGACTGTTGGGAATCTGAGAATTTGTGCACAAGAGCTACAGCTCACGAGTACTTAGCAGGTGCCGGCACACGTGGGTTTTCCATTAACGCCCCTGGGAGGCAGGTGCTATTGTCACCTCCTCTGTGCAAACAAATGGGCCTTGGCACAGAGAGGTTGATTAGCCTGCATAAGGTCACACAGACAGCAGTGGCAGAGGTGGGACAGAAGCTCGGGTGTTCTGACTGGGGAGACTGAGCTTTTGAACCCTGCACCTGCCAGTGTCTCCCACTGGCGGCTTGGGGCACCAGCAGAAAGCTGAAGCCACACAGCAGATAAGGGGGAAGGTGGGACTTGCCTGCGTGCCGATCAGGCCCAACATAGTACTGGGCACTGACCCCTTGCTGGACCTGCCGGACCCACAGTTGCCCGGGCTGCTGATCAGACATGGGTTCCTGGGCCTGGGCCTCTAGGGGAAGGGCCTGAAAACACGTCTTAACCATCCCCCCACCTCTCCGTGCCACTCATCCAGCTCAAATATTTCCCCTCTCTTCTGCCCTAAGGGCAGCCCAGCCCTTGCTGGAGGCCGGGCAGCAGCTGGGAGCAGTCTGGCTGGTGTCTGAGCCCAGGGCAGGGCTTGGGGCCTGGCTTTCCTCCTCATCCAGAAGCTGCTCTCTGTTGGTGGGCTCCCTCCTTTCCGAGCCACCGGCCCCTCCTGCCTTGGAGGGCAGCCCCATGGGTCTTGTCCACCTGGAATGTTGCTCCTGGCCTACCTCTCCCACCAGGAATCCTCAAGGGCAACGACCCTTGCTTTACTCAACTCTGAACCCCACTCCCAGGACAGGGCCTGGCACATTGCAGGGCCAGGTCAGCATCCTCTGAAATGAACCCAAGCTCAGGCCCCCCCACTGAAGCATATTCAGGCTCCTGGGCGTGTGCATAAAGCCTGTCACCAGCTGTCTGTGACTTAAAACCTCCCCAGCAGGTGCTTTTCCTTTCCAGGAGAAAAAGTAAGTGAGAGTGCCTGGCGGGGCACCGGCGTCAGGCTTGTCCTAGGGCCGCTGCCCTTGAGCCTGCGAGCTCACCCCCACCCCTCCCCCCTGGGCACACACCTTCCTCATCCGCCTCCTCCCGTCTCTGGCCCGGGGTTGCCCCCGATCCCACCCCCTTGCTCAGCCTCTGCTGGATGTTGCTCCGTCTGAATGTGGAACAGTGGGCTCCCTGTTGGGGACAGGAGGCAGACAGACCTGCGAGGCCATGCTCTCTGCGGTGGCAGGCTGGCCCAGACCCCAGCTCCTGGACTCATGTTCCGGTGCTCTTTCCGCTTCCTCCTGAGTTAGTTTCTTAGGTGTGTGTCTCTCCTCGCTCAGCTGGGACCTGTTGCTCTGCTTCTCGGCGCCTCAGCTTCTCATCTGTGAAGCAGGGACATGAGTGCGGGTGCACTGGTGGGTCACGTGGCCTGGAAAGGCCTTGGCGTAGGCCAGGCCCTGGGCGAGTGTTCCGCAAACGGGGGTGGGGTGGGGGTGGTGCCGTCTTTCTGGTTGTCTGGCAGGGGCAGCGAAGCCTTCACAGAAGAGATGACATTGGGCCCAAGCCTTTAGGAGGAGCAGGGGATGGAGTGGTGTCCAAAGGCGTGATGAGAATGTGCCAGGGCCTGGTGGGGGAGGAGGGGTGTGGAGGCCCTGGAGGAGGCGGGGCTGCGCAGTAAAGGGGCCAGCAAGCCAGCTCAGGATGATGGGTCTAGGGGCTCTAGGGAGCCACTGAAGGTATGGGAGGAGGGGAGTGACCAGGCAAGGCTGGCGGCTGTGACAGGGTAGACCAGAGGCTTGGATGCCCAGAGGAGGCAGCGGAGGCCGGGAGCTCGTGCCCGCCTGGGGCAGCCTGGCTGTAATTTTGTTTCAGATGGGGCCCCTCTGCAGCCAGCCCCGAGGGCTCATGCTGGGTCCGGGCAGGCCGCTTCCCTGGTCCAGGTGCACCAACCCATGCTGTCCTCCTGCAATCCACACCTTTGGGGCAGGGCCAGGAGGCTGCTGGGAGAGAGGGTGGCCAGGAGATGCTTGACAACAGACTCAACCCCTCTCCTCGGAGTGCTCCCCTAAATCTTGAAATAAATTAGGCAGAATCAAAATCAGACTCTCTTCATCAGGAGAAATTACTCATTTCAAATATTTGCAGCCGCTTGAACAGAAATTTAGCGAGATGAGGACTTAGATGAATAATCTGGGGCCTTTTCAAAGACAGATTTTACTCAGCAGTTTCCCTGATTCCCAAGCTGTCTCCCCGCTCCCAAGCCCCCTCCCCATCAGGAGCCACCCCATCTTCTCTCAGGCTCCCTCCTTTCTCTGGCCTGTTTCTCCTTGTTTCTCCCTTCTCTTTGATTCCATTTGCTAAATCTGCAAATGTGTACCTAGTTCCCTGTCCTGCCTGGCACCGAGCTCGGCCTGGGGACACAATGGGCACATGATGGTCCAGCCCCTGCCCCTGTGGAGCAGCCTTGGCTCAGGATCTGCAAGGCCTGTCCACAGGCAGGCTGCTCACCCTGTTATTTGCCCTGTGTTGCACTTCTTAATATTTGCAAAATTTTCTTTTCCACACTTTTAAAGAGAAACCTTATATAACCACCTCTCTGGAGGTTTTTTGGAGGCTGGGAGAAAATCTGGAGAATTCCACCCCCTTCCCTGACCCCCTTCCTCCTCCGCATGAGCCCATGGCCTTTGGGATGGGTGCTGTTTGATGAAAGCCAGGCGTGAGCTCGACCCCCCTCGGAAGTGGGAGCGGGAGCCTGCAGGAAGGGGCCGGGTGGCGTGCTGGGGGTGCTGGAGGAGGGTGTGATGAGGAGGCAGAAGGGAGACGGGGCCTTTCCTGCCCTGCCATTCTTTGAAAGAAGCTTCCAGGCTCCGGTGGAGGCCGACCACACCTTCTGGCTTCCTGGGTCCTAGGTTGTCATGTCTGCTCTGCCAGCTGGGGGGGTGTGAAGGGGCGTGCTAGTCCTGTCTTCCTGTTCAGATGAGCAGAGGAGTATGCACGGCACAGGAGGGAGAGAGGATGACAATGGGGAGAGGGGAAGAGGGTGAGGGTGAGGGCAGACGTGGAAGGACAGGGGAGAGGGGACTTCTGGCAGTGAGTGTGCAGGGGGGTGCAGAGGCCTTCCTGAATTGGTTCCTGCGGGGGCTGGGGGGTTTCAGGGCTGTTGCCCCTGTGGTCCCACAGGTCTAGTCTCTACATAGTTTCACCCACTTCTGGTTGCCCCCCTCTGCTCTAAGGAGTTACTTTGGGTTCCTGGAGTGGATCAGGTTCAAGACTGCCCCAGGGCCTTTGCACAGGCTGTTTCCTCTCCTAGAATACTCTTCCTTGACCTGGTACTTGGTCTTCAGGTCTCAGCTGGGTTATCAAGGTGGCCTCGAGGAGCTTGTGTTGTTCAGCAGGCGCTGGACAAGGTGGACTGGGAGCAGAAGGTGGCCCACGTATGGGTGGGGCTGAAGTCAGGCATGGAAGGGACTCCCAGGGGCTGTGGAGGAGTGAGGACAGGACAGCACCCAGGCCACACCCCAAGGAACAGACATTCCGGGGACCTTCAGAGGAGGAGCAGGTTGTAAGGGAGCAGCTGGAGAGGCAGAAGGCAAAGCTTTCATCGGCCATGGAGTCCCTCCCTCCCTCCCTCCCTCCCTCTCTCTCTCTCTCTCACACACACACACACACACACACACACACACACACACACACACACACACACACACACACACACACACACACACACACACACACACACACACACACACACACACACACACACACACACACCGAGATGTAAATACAGCTGAGCCATAGAGTGCTGCACCGGAAGCCCCCAGTGGTCCCTTACTGCTCACACCCTTTCTTCTCAGCTAGGGGTAACCCCTGCTTTAACTTCTCCCTGCTGCCTTGCTTTAATGTTCGTTGTATCTCTAAATCCCTGGGGTTTCGGTTTGCCTGTTTGTGATGAGGAGCCAGGTGCTGTCTACGTCCTTATCTGTGCAATGGGTCCAGCAGGTGCCACTGGCTCACGTGGGGAAAGAGGGAGAAACAGTCAGTGAACAAGGCTTTGCATTTCCTGACTACGGCTCACGGTTAACCTCTAGGAGGGATTTGAGGGGGTGATGGAGGGGCCCTCGCTGCTTCAGCGCACAGCCTGGGGCACCCAGCACGCGTGTGCCCTGAGCTGCGCCCAGCACACAGGACAGGGCCTACTTTCAGGGAGCCCATGGCTGCCTCTTCCCTCCACCCGCAAATATTCACCTAGCACCTCCTCTATGCCAGGCACTGTGCCGGGTGCTGGGGACAGCAGTGAGGGTGACAGACGGGCTTCTGCCCCTGCCCCCAGCAATGTGGGGGACAGACCTGGAACACATCATTCCCCAGTTAGGTAAATGAAACTGCGATCTGCCCCGGCAAGGGAAGCCCAGGGTGTCAGGGTGCGTGTCACTTCAGGCCCTGGCCTGTTCTGGGACGGCGGTGAGGGAAGGCCTGCTTGGAGCAAGTCTTAAAGGATGGTAGATGCTAGTGTTGCGCCCTAATCCCTTCTTTCGGGGTCTCACCCCTGCAGTGCCCCTGGTCTGCTGCTCAGCCTGGAGGCAGAGAGGCCTGTGGCCTTTTCTGCTGGCCCAGGATTCTGGAGGCGGGTATCCATCGCACTGTCTGATCTGCCGCAGGGGCCCGCGGAGCTCTGCCCCGTGACACCCTTGGGAATGCTCTGAAGTCAACGGGTTCACCTGAAATGCCATGTGAAATTTGGGGTCCTTTTGATCTGAAACCAGGGATTTCCCACCCGTGAAGGGGAAGAGGCGGGGAGGAGGGGAGGCAGGGGATTAAAACAAAAAGAAGTGCCTTTCAGGCTGAAGCCTGTGATGGGGACAGCGTTCATGGAGACAGCCTTGGTAGCCGCGTGGGAGGGTCCCGGCCCCCGGCATGGGGCTTGGCAAAGAGCTGGGCTGTGTCACTGAAGCGAATGGCGGGACCAGTCCATTGCCTTTCCTTGCTGTCTCCCACTGAGGCTGGCCGGGGAACGAGCCACACCACGCAGGCCTCGGCCATCCTGTGGGAGGCAGGCTGGACTTTGACCTAAGGCACTGGGGAGCCATGGAGGGATCTTAAGGGAGGGTGGGACAAAAGGACATAGGGGTTTAGGGTTGCCACATAAAATACAGCACACCTAGTTAAATTAAATTTCAGGTAAACAATGAATAGCTATTTTTTTTTACTATAAGTATATCCCAAATATCACATGGCATATACTTGCACTAAAAATTTCATTTGTTATCTGAAATTCAAATGTAGCTGGGCATCCTGTGGTTTTATTTGCTGAAGCTGGCAAGCCCAAATGGAAGGAACTTTTCCAAACCTCTCTTGGCCTCTAGTAGTCCAGTGTGTGAGGTGCAGACAGCAAAGAAAGGGAGCAGGCTGCAGGCTGGCCTGGTGGGCCCGGGGTCCAGGGCTGAGGGAGAAGACAGTTTTCACCACACAGTAACCGCGTTCCTCAGACAGAGGTGCTGGGGCGGCCCTGGGGTGGTGGGGGCTGAGCACACAGGGTGGGGCCTGGCCTGTGACGATCATTCTGACCCTCCCTGGGGCTCCACGGGGAGGGCACTGTGAGGCCTGTGTTTTGGTGGGGGCTGCAGAGGCTCTGAGAGGCCCTGACGTGCCTGTCACACAGCTCTAGGTGTCCGACTCCAGGGCCCGGGCCGTTTAATCCCAGGACAATTTGTGCCCTCCCAGCTTTGGGGTCTCCCCTCTCCCCCCTGGCCCCTGACCCCTTGCTGGCCTGCCCTTAGCCTCTGCTTTGCCTTTCATAGCCTGCCCTCTGAACTGGATCTCCCTGAAGGCCGAGTTCGAGGGTGTCGTGCATCTGGGAGGGCTCACACCCTCCGCCCATAGCCCCCTGAGCCTGGAGACGTGGGGGCAAAGGCTGTTTCTCCAATTAGCCCATCGCAAGGGGCCAGCAGACTCCCGTTCTCCCTGGAGAATGGTGCTCATCGCTCGTGTCTGTCAAACACTTCACACGGGTCTGGCCTGGCCTTCGCCGTGTGACCCCGCTGAAGCCCCACACTGACCCTATGGGGGAGCCCACCGGGACCTCCGGTACTAATGTGGAAACCGAGGCTCAGAGAGGCGGGGTCACTGTCCAGCCTCAGCCAGCGGAGAAATTCAGTGTGTCCTTTGGTTCTCAGTTTACCTGTCACCTCCTTGGTCGGCCCTCTCCCACCCCCAGGCTGGGTCCATTCCATGTGTGTTTGGCATCCTACCTGACTGCCCTTGTCACAATTTAGTTAAGTCGTGAATTAGTAGGGACAGTGAATTGTGCATGCCGAGTTTCCGTCTGTCCCCTGTAGCTGTGACCTCCATGTCTTGTTCACGGCTGTAACCAGTGCTGAGCTCAATACAGAGCGCGTGGCAGGGGCTCTCAAAGGGCTTATTAATGGAAGGAGAAGTTTCAGGAAGAGTGTGCCCTTCAAATGGTGACAAGAGCTGGTGCCCAGGTAGACAAGGCTCAGGCGTGGGAGGTGCTGTGGACTGAATTCTGTCCCCACAGTTCATTTGTTGTGCAGGGTGAGGGTATTTGGAGGTGGGGCCTTTGGGAGGGGATTAGGTCAGTGAGGTCATGAGGGCGGGGCCCCCATGGTGGGGTCAGTGCCTTTGTAAGAAGAGGAAGAGGATGAGATCTTTCTCTCTCCGCATGAGCACACCCAGGGAAGGCCATTGCACGCGCACATCGGGAAGGTGGCTGTGTGCAAGCCAGGAAGAGGGCCCTCACCAGACGCCGACCATGCTGGCCCCCTGATCTCAAGGCCCAGCCTCCAAAACTGGGATAAATCAGTGTCTGTTGTTGAAGCCCCCTGGTGTATATGACATTGGTTACATAAACCAGGGGTTTTGTATATCTGCTCAAGCTGATGAAGACAGGAGGGCAGTGGTCAGGCATGCCAGGTGGGACACCACCGAACAAAGGCTTGGAGGTGGGACACCGCTTGGCGTGTTTAAGGAACCATGCGTCACGGCCAGCTGAAATGCAGTGGGGGTGGAGAAAGTGCCGGAGAGGGACGCTGAAGGGGTGGGGTCCCACTAAAGTGGCCAGCCAGGGGCCCCAAGATGTATTTAGATTTGGTGTCATTTAGGGATATTCTTACGTCTGACTTTAGATAATACAATGAAAACATTGTTTACCTAAATGGGACTTACTTTCCTGAGATAGCTTCTAGAGGGAAGGTCTGCTCCTTGTTCAAAGCACCTTATACAGCTTTAGAAATGGCTTCAGCTGCAGGTATCAGAAAACCTAACTTCCAGATGCCTAAACCATAAGACCCATGAAAGCTTAACCAAAAAGAAGGTCAGGGACGGTGTTTACAGAGCTTATTCACCCATAGGTTTAGGTTCAGGGTCCTGGTTTGTCTTTCTGTGGTTCTCTTGTCCATCCTTTATGGTGGCAGGATGGCTGCCACAGCTCCAGGCATCACCCTCACGGTGATAAGGCAGTTGCTCAGTTCCAGGGCAACACACTCATGCTGTCAAGATGGTCACCGCAGCTCCAGGCTCCATGTCTTTACTGGACCACATCCCTCAGTGGGAAGAGGTTGGGTGTGTGTGTGTGTGTGTGATGGGAGGCCAGGGAGGGGATCGCCTCTGGCTTCTCCTCTTTTATCAAGGAGGAAAGGATCTTTCCCCAGGGCCTCCGTGCAGACTTTGTCTCATATGCCGTTGGCCAGAACATGGTCCACTGGCCTCTTTTGGCTATCAGGGAGGCTGGGAAAGTAAGTACATGCTTTTCTAGCCTCTATGATGGGAGGCAGGTGACAGAAAGGGTTAGGGAGTGGCTGGGGCAAGCTGACCTGGAGAAAGTCAAATATCTCCTCTTCTGTGAAGTCACCCCCCTGGCAGCTGGTCATCCCTTCCTCTGCCCAGAGTGCCTAGTGGGGGGACATCCCGTGACAGGAATCCCTTCCTCTTAACGCATATATTCCTGAAGAAAATTTGGGAGGTGAAATGTGTGAACGTTTTACAGACCTGAATGTTGTAATGAGGCTTCTAATCCCCCAAAGTGGAAAAACATAAAATCCCCCCCGTCTTTGTAGACACCCTCGTCAAGACGCCATGTCCAGGATTTTGTGTGTTTTTCAATCTTGTCGTTGCACGTCACAGTTTCCAACCCAGCTGTCCGGATTACATCCAGAGCACGTGCAAGGGGAAGGTCAGATCTCTGGCTTGTGGTGGGTCTCATGGTCTCACGTTACATCAGTGGAATCCTCCTCCCTTTTGCTTGTGGTTTTGCCCTTGCATTTCCAGCACATATTTGTAAAACGAGAGAAAATGCAATAAAATGTTTTGATAGTTCCTGCTAATGAGCATCCCAGTCAAGGATGGTGATGGAGAACTACCAACACAGCGACATCTGCCGTGGGCTGGGTGCGCTGGGAAGCCCGTTGCCCATACCACTTCCTAACCCCCACTCCAGATCAGCGCGGGTACCTCCTAACCCCCACTCCAGATCAGCGCGGGTACCTCCTAACCCCCACTCCAGATCAGCGCGGGTACCTCCTAACCCCCACTCCAGATCAGCGCGGGTACCTCCTAACCCCCTCTCCAGATCAGCGCGGGAGAGACCAGCCTTGTCCCTAATCTACCAGTGAAGAGATTGCGACAGGATAAGTTGTGTGCCTGAGACCACCAGGTCTGGGAGGCCACCCTAAGAGAGCACGTTGCTTCTGTGGCAACAGTGGCCATGCTTACCATCCTGTCCACCCACGCTCGCACACCTCTCAGCCCCTTGCATCTCTGGGCAGTGGGCTGAGAGGTGAAGTGACGTGTGTCCCCTCTGTGCTGGAGCACTAGCTTCTCTGTTGTCTCTTCCCTATCCTGGCGACCCAGAAGGCCCCCTGTTCCAGATGGGGGGTTGCAAGAGAGAGGAATCCCTGCCGGCCTAGGCCCCTGAGTGACTGTGTGGAGCAGAGAGGTGGCCAGGTGCCGTGAGAGAGGAGCTTCTCTCTGAGCCACTGAGGTTTGGGGATTGTCTGTCCCAGCAGCCCAGCCCAGCCTAGCCTAACACAGCTCTCCATGACACCCAGGAGTGGATGTGCAACCACTGCCCACCCCCCCACCCTGTGAGGAGCTCCCGGAGCACCCAGTCACTGCTTCCTGGATGGGTCTGGGCAAGGCAGAGCCACACAGCTGCACAGGATATTCTGGACTTTGCAGATGCGGCCTCTGGCACACACCAGGACAGTGGCGGGCCTCTCAGCTCTGGGCTGGCCTCTCTGTTGGGCCTTTCTGAACCTGGCAGAGCCCCCCGAAACATGGTCACAGCTGGAGTCCCTCCTGCGTGTACCTCTCTGGAGCCAGGCATTTCCACAAAGGCCCAGATGCTGCTGGCAGGGTGGAGGGACATCTGTGCCACACTAGCCCAGGTGCCTCTGCCAGTGCCAGAAGCCAGACACACCCCTAGGCCAGTGTGGGCCTGACAGCAGGGTCATGGTCTGCTGGAAGCTTGTGGCTCTAGGCCTCCCCAGCCTCATCCTCACCACTCTCCTCCCTGGCCCCCTGCCCTCTTCCTGGTAAGCACCCATGCCTCCTTCCCCACACAGGACACCTTCTCCCCCCTCTCCTGCGCGGGTGCTGGGGTGCCCTCCGTCTTTCTCCCATAACCCCGCCCTTGCTGCTGCCACCCTGACATCACCCTGACACTTGGCTTTACCTCCCTCATCAACTTGTCCATCTGCCTAAGAGCCTGTGCCCTCGAGGGTAGGGACTGTGCCATTCCTGGGGCTAAGACCTGACTCCACACAAGAGGGGCACTCTCTCAACCGTGCAGAGTGAACGAGTGGGGCCCCCGCCCCAGGAAGCCTCCCCTCTTAACTGAGCACCTGCTCCCCGTGGGGCCTGCCACATAGCTGCTGCGCCTGGGCTCTGCTTGTGCCACCACTGGCTCACGTGGCCACCGCATAAGCTTATAAGGCCGCTGTGATTTTTCACTGGTCTTGGCCTGGTTGCCCGGAAAGCAGAGCCTGACAAGGACCCGGGTGCAGATGTTTTTCTTGTTGGACGTGCTCGCAGGGGGCAACAGGAGAGGGCGGGAGAGAGATGGAGAAGGAGAAGCCCGTGCAGGGGGCAGGCATAGGGTGGATCCCCACAGCGCTGGGCCCCCAGCACCTTCCACCGGAGCACCCTACCCTGCGCTGTGCTCCCGCTGTGCATGCCTCGGGTGCTGGGGCTCCTACTGCTGTCCTGGGGGAGGGTACAGACAGGACTGAAGGACACGCAGTGGGAGCAGGGTCGGGGTGCTGAGTCTCGGCTTGCCTGTGCCCGTCCCTTGGAGCGGAGGGCTGTGAAGTGGGCCCAGGAGGCATCTGACTCAGTTTCTACTTTACAGACAAACGGAAGCCCAGAGAGGTGATGTCATGTGCCCTTTTCCTACTGTCACTTACTTAATGGATGTGCAGGCACTTTGAAGACAGGAAAATTCATTCTTTCATCCTTCTAAACAGCATCTCCGGTGCTCCCAGTCTGGGCCTCTGTTGCACATGGGGCAGAATCTGCTGAGTCACTTGTTTCTGCCCCAGTGGGCCTGGGCCCTGTGGGTGGGCAAAGGTCCGCGTGGCCCCTGCTCTGGGTTTGTGCGGACCGTGCGGAATCCTGGCTCGGCCTTTCTGGTTTTTCTGTAAAATGAGTAAGTGACAGTCTTCAACTCGCTGGACCATCTTCAGAGACAGTCGCACGGCCAGGCTGCAGATGCCTGACGGTTGACAAGGAAACTCCCAAGTGCCGGCGGGTCTTTGCTGAGAGGCGTGTGCGCAGTTGGACTTCCCTGGAGGCTGAGGGTAGTGGGGGCAGGCGAGGATGCCAACGGTGGGTAGTCAGGCTAGGAGGAGGCAGGGCCTCTGCCAGTGACTTTTCAAGGACTTTGTTCACCCTGCCAGTCACCCTCTGACGCATGCACACTATTACGCCATGATACAGATGAAAGTGGAAGGCTGGGAAGGACCAGCCACTTGCCCAAGGTCGTGAAGCTGGCTGTGGCTGGGCTGGGGTTAGAAGTCCATCTGCCCTCCATCATCACAGGGCAGCTAGGACCGTGAGCCCCGGGCGGAGGCCCCACACCCAGCAAGCTTCCCAGTTCAGAGTGAATTAGGAGTGAACTGTACTTCCTCGGGGTCAGCCTTCCCAGGGCATCCCAAAGCCAGGCCTGAGTCTCTCCAACACCTATCATTCTACCTGGCTGCCACCTGATGCAACCCTTGGCCCCAAGTCCCCATCATTTCCCTGCTTGCCCTCCAAGGCACCAGCAAAGAGGCTGCTTCCACAAGGGCCATACCTGCAAAGCCAGAGTTTGGCCAGGACCCAGTTTGCAGGTCTGTCCAGATCTCCCTCTCAGGAGCTGGGGTCTCTTCCGAATACTAGAAGGGTCGTGGGGCCTGTTGGTGGAGCCCAGGCCAGTTTCCGGCCCCACTCCCTGCATCTCCAGTCCCCTTGCCCAGGTAGTGAAATTTTAAACAGACACATTCTTGCTGCCCAGTTTTCATTAATTGCATCTAAAAGGGTTTTTGTTTTCTCCCTGAATGCTGATTGATCCAGCCGAGGTAAACAGCATGGCCAAAAATTGGGGTGGGGGGGCTGCTATGGGAGATGGGATAACTAATGTTACCTGACATTTACTCAGAGTGAGGAAGGGAGGGAGGTGAGTCACACACCAGAGGCTCAGCCCACAGATCGTGTGGAAACCAGCAGCCGCGAGGCAGGTGGGAGCAGGAGAGCGCCAAGAAGCTTCAGTTCCCCTTATGTCACAGGCTTCGGGGACCCCTGCATTTTCTCTGCTCCCTGAGGAGAGGGTCTCTGTGTCCTTAAATGGCTGCACATTTGTCTCTGGAGGTGGGACCCCTGAGGACGCCAGCAAGGCCGAGCTGATGGCTCTCCTGTTTGTGACAGGGAGAGATGGGATATATGCCTCTCTGAGTAAGCCCTTTGCAGGGTGGGGAGGGGTGGGGGTGGTAGGGAGTCAGGCAGGAGGGACCAGGTGCTTGGTTTCTCCTTCTACCAAAAAAAAAAAAGCCTGCCAAGCAGTCTTTCCTCTTGACCGCCTCGGTTTCCCAGCTTGGTGCCATATCCCCTGGAGTTTTCAGGAAGCATGATGCCACTTTGGGAATCACGGCTGAAGGGGAGCAGTGGGGCTCTCTGTACCAGGATGGAGAAAGGAACCCGTTGCCGCCACCCGCAGTCACCAGCTACGTGCAAGGCAGTCATCGCTTTATTTGTTCAGCGAGTGTTGGCTGAGCACCTGTGACACGCCAAGCCCTGCTTGTGGCTGGCGCTCTGGGAGGGAACAACCTGTGGGCGCCCCCTCCCTGGGCCGGGCCTTGCTCTCTCGCATGACCCCCGTCACCCTTGTTGCGTTCTGGAGCCCTGGTGCTCTCTCTGCACCTCCCTCCCTGCAGGCCTGCCATCTTGTGCCTCTTCCCTTCCTGCCACCTGCCCTTTAGAGCTGATCGTATTACCTCTTCATCTGGGAATCCTCCTGCCTCCGGCCCAGGAGACCCTCTCTTCCTTTGGCTGCCCATGGCCTTGATTCTCTGGGACTTCCACCTCCCGCCTGAGCCCGCCCCCTCCCAAAGCTGCTCCTCCTTGATTTCATCCCAGCGGGGCCCCTCCCCCCTCGCCTGTCCGTCACCTCCGCAGTCACTCACCATGCCATCCTCCTCAGCATCCCGGACCCATCAGCCGCTCCCCCTCCTCATTGCCGCTCACCTGGTCTACGCCACCATCCTCTCGGCTTCTGGCTGGTTTCCCAGCCTCTGGTCTGGCCCCTGCACTCCACTGTCTGCTTGGCAGCGGAGTGAGTGTCCTTTCCTGGCACAGAAGCTCCAGGTGGGCAGTCTTTCCAAGGCTCCAGGTTTCCATTGTAGCTGCAGGGAAGTCAGCAGTCAGTTTAACTAGGGTTCCCCCAAAAGTCAATCTGGCTCTTTTCTCTGACTGCTGTTAAGTATGCTTTCTCTTTACCTTTGGTTTTCTGCAGCTTCGCTATGATGAAATAAGGTATGGAAGCTTTTTATTTCTCTTTCAGATCTGTGGTTTGGTGTCTCATCAGTTCTGAGGAATCATCAGCCACCATTTCTTAACCACTGCCTCTGCCCATTTCCCTCTCTTCCAAGGCTCCAGTTAAACTCTTATCTTTTCTATCCTGTCTCCTTCCCTCTCCTTTTCCCATCTTTGCGTTTGTCTGCAACACATTCTGGATATTTTCTTTTGACCTAATTCTTTCTTTGGCTACATTTAATCCATTCTTAAACCCATCGCTGAGTGTTTGTCAGGCTTTATCGTTTTGAAACACGCATGCATGAAATGCGTAAATTAGAAACATACAGCTTTGCAAAAGAGTGAAAAGCAAATGTGCAGTTTAATGAACGACTAGAAACCAAACGTACAGAACCATCACCAACAGGTCAAGAAATAAAGTCTCTGAGTTTTAAATGTCAGTGGTCATAATGTTCATTTCTAGAGCTCCTATTTGGTTCTTCTGTCAACTTGCTATGCTGCTTTCTATAGTTTTATGTTCTCCAGTGATGTTTCACGCTTGCCTTTTTTAATCATAGTAGTAAGCATAGTTGTTTTAGGCTAATCCCAATATCTGAAACCTCTGCAGGTATGTTTCTAGTGTTTTTGTTTTTTGCTCATGGTGTTTTACTTCCTTGTGTGTCTAGTTTTCTTTGTGCACTGTTCCTAATACTTGAAAAATTAAGCACAGGAATAATTTAGGGCATGAAAAGCTACCTTTTGTCCAGAGAGGACTTGCTTGCGTCTCCTGCACGCTTGGATGTCTGCCTGTCTGGTCCACCTTCACTCACCCACACGGGAGGCTCCCTGGAAGACCTGAGCTGTGTTTCCTCTGCTTCTGATCTCCCTTTCCCTGAGGATGTAGCCCTTGGGGTTCCAGCTAATTGTGGGAAGGACCTCCTGTTAGCTTGTGAGCCCTGGGTTTTGGTTTCTGTCCCCCTTTTTCTTCACAGCTGGAAGAGGGAAGGCTCTTCCGAACCTGGAAAGTCTCCTTCGGCCACGGAGGCCTCCATGTGCACACCCTTCCTGAGTTCCTATTTTCCCTGTGTCTTTGCTTTGGAAATTTCTTACTCTCTTGTGAACTCTTCATGCTTTTGCTAATATATCTCTATCTCTATGTTCGATGCAGATATTTCAACCTTTTAAATCATCTTCAGCTAGAAACCTGGTCAGAATAACCTAACCTACCCTTACAAATCTGCATGATCTTTCTAACTAGGAAATCTGGCCACATCCCTCCTCTGTTTAGCGGTTTCGATGGGCTCCTGCTGCCCTCCAGTAAAAAGAACTGTGTCTCCCAAGGTCCTGGGGGGTCTGGTCCTGGCCTCTCTCCTTTGCAAATGCTTCCCTTCCCTCTCCCCCTGGAGCGACCTGCTTCAGCCTCACTGAGCTGCTGTGGTCCTGAAGGCCACTCAGCTCTAGGTGTAAGCAGATGCTGTTTGGTTCCTTCAGGCTGAGATGTTTTCCTCACATTTTGGCCTGGCTAAGTCTCACTTGCCCTCTAAGTCTCAGGTTAGACATCACCTCTCTCAGGAAGCCTACCCTGACTGTTCCCACGGTGCCCTGTATATCCTCTTTGGTCAAAGGACTGACCACACTGAATTGTAATTATCTGCTTCCCTGCCTGTTACTCCCCATTGGATTAGGGGCTCAGTCGATATTTGTTGGATAGATGGATGGATGGATGGATGGATGGATGGATGGATGGATGGATGGATGGATAAATGGCCTCTCATTCCTGCCCTGAAATTGTCAATTGTTCTAGCTCCTTGGGGGCCCATCTCCTACTGCCAACTGAATTGGTAGTGCCTGGGTGGAAGGACTGTCCTCTCCTTGCTCCCCTGCCCCCTGACCTGCCCCGTCCTTTGCACATAGTGGCTCCAGGCGCCTTGTAGCACACACCTCTCTGGGGGCTCCTGCCCTCTCCTGGTTGTTAAATCAAGAACTGGGGCTGTAGGTCCCAGTAACAGGAGAATATGCCAGGGGAAGAAGTTCTATTTCAAACTGCAGAAAACCCTATTTCATGTGAAGTTCATTCTTGCTGCTAAGAGAAAGCCCGGTGGGAAGGTGTCCATTTCAGTGATGGGCTCTGGGTCTCCAGCTATGGTTAGAATCCTTGGCTGTGGGACCTTGAGGAAACAATTTAACCATTCATTGCCTCCGTTTACCCATCTGTAAGATCAGGGACACCATATTATTTATCTCAGAGCACTGATGGGGGCCGGGTGGAAGGGGCATTCTCGCTAGAGTATATCGTCTGTCTCTCTCTGCACCCGCCATGTCCTTTCCTACCCCTCTGTCTTTGCTGACATTGTGGTCCTTTTCAGAACGCCCTTTCTCTTCCCCTGACATCTGCCTCATCCTGCAAGGCCAGGCTCTGCCTTCTCAAAGAAGCTCATGGTGATGTGACTGCGCTGGTCCATGCAGACCTCTGCTGGCTTCATTCTTCTCTCTTCGAGGAGCAGCTGGGTGGCTGGAGCATCACCATTCATTCAGAGTATTGAGTAAAGGCCTCCTGTGCGCAGAGCCCAGGGCTGGGGGTGGCAATGAGTGACAAGGAAACCCCATTCCCTTGTTCCTGGAGCACGCCCCTGACTCGTCAGCAGGACAAGGGGCCTTGTAAAGGCTGCTTGCTTGTCTTGGCCTCTTGGAGGTTCCATCTCCCCCAGTACCTGGCTGTCACTCGGTGGGACTCAGGGGGAGTGTGCGTGGCGGAGAAGCATGTCTTCCTACTGGGATTTGCAGGAATGATGGTAACACTCCTGATTATTGTCAAAGGCTTTAAAATATATAAAGTGCTTTTTCATGCTCACACCTGGCCTCAGGTACAGAGGGCAGGGCAGGCTGGTCCTTCTAGATATGAGGACACCCAAGACCAGAGGGGAACAGAGACTGCCTGAGGTCACACAGCATTGGGCTTCTGATGGCCACTGCATGGAGCCCCTTTCAGAGCTGCCCTCTCCCTCCTGGGAATCACACCTGTGAGGCCACAGAGCAGGGGCAGCACTTCTGAGGTGGGGGTATGGCCTCTCAGTGCCCAGCTCCGACCTGGTGTGACAGTGGGAACACTTCAGGTGCAGGGGGCGCTGGAAAGTCTGCAGCCAGGAAGTGGCCTCCCCTGTGAGGGGCTCGGGGTGATGAAGCTGGGGTGGAGGAGGAGGCTGTAGACATGGAGACTTTTCTTGAGGTCGGGGACCTGACAACAGGCTTGACATGGGGCTGCAGGGCAGGGAGGGGACCTGAGAGGCTGATGGAGTCGTTTGCAGAGCGTGGGCCCTGGGCGGCACCTGTCTGATGGGGGCAGTGTGCCAAGGAGCGGCTTTGGCTGGAGTACATTCAGAGCATCCCAGCGGGCACCTCCAGGACCCACTAAGAAGGCAGGATTCAGGGGCGAGTGGTGGCCAGTTGACCCCCTCCCCAATCCTGACCTCAGCAGCATCGGGACTTGGGGCCTGTTCCTTGGGGTCTCAGGGACACAGACCTCGTTTCCCTCCCCACAGCTTCCCTAGAAGAAAAAAACCCAGGGACTTGGTTGAACCTTGGAATTAATTTCATTCAAAGTGTAACCCGGGTGTCTGATCATCTGGGATTTTCATAATACGATTCCTTAATCACATGCTTACTCTGAGATGAGGGAGGCATGGCCCTGGGCTTGTGGGAGAGCTCCGAGGCCCACCTTGGGTGCCTCCGGCCTGCCCCACCTGGCAGCGCATTTTGGATGAAGTCTCTTAGCTTTCTGGGCTGCGTCAGTTTCCCCACCTGTCTTGGGAACCCAGACAGTTATGTCAAGAGGGTGGAGGAAGCAGTGGATGCGGATGGTCTTCCTCCCGGTAGTGACAGCTGCGAACTGCTGAGTGTCTCTGTCCCACAGCGTGAGGCTCAGAGTGGATGGTCTGTTCAGCTTGTCCTCCTCGGGACTTGGCACACGGCAGTCCTTCCTCACACGCTGCCGTCTCCCACAAGGCTGGGAGCCCCACGAGTAGGAGTTTGTGCCTCTGATCGAGCAGTGCCTAGGACATCCTGGCACGTGCCAGCCTCTGTGGGAGGGCAATGAGGAATGATTCCCCATTTGTCTGAAATCCAGGCCGGGGACCTCTGGCTTCTTTCTGTGCGTGACCTGAGGGCCGTGAACACCTGCTGACGGCCCGCCTTCCCATAAATCAGAGCTAACAGTCATCAAGTCTTTTTGGCAGGACTGTAGTGGGAATGAAGGGCGACAGCCCACGTAGGGCCCTTGGCACGGACGTGGATGTGGCAAGAGTTCAGTGGTGTCTGCTGGCAGTAGTATTTGGGGGTTTAGCCCCCCCACCCTGATTTTGGTGAGACTCCACGTGGACTATGTTGCTGCAATGTCTCAGTTCTCATCTGGCAAGAGGGGAGAACATGATGTGGCCCCCCTAGGCTTTGGGAGGGTCCCAACAGCCCACAGAAGCCTGGTAGGAATGGCTGGGAGAAGCAGGCTTTCCTACTGAGGTCTGCAGGATGATGGGAGCATTCTTGTACGTTGTAAAGTGCTTGAAAATAGATTAAATGCTTCCTCTATGCTCATATCTGGTGTCAGTTACAGAGGACGGGGTGGGGCGGATCATTTTCCCAAGCTGAGTCCAGAGAGGACTGTGACCGCCAGGGTCACACAGCTAGTTAGCAGACTAGAAGGCATGTTCCTCCCCACCTCTCCTGCCAAGCACGTCAGCAGGAAAGAGAAGACCAGGGGGAGGTTCTGCTTGCCTCTCCAGCTGGCCCACCATCCTTGTCAGGGGTGATCAGGGGCTGAAGTTCTGGAAGCATCTTTGGCCCAGGAAGGAGAAGTCTAGGACTGCCAGCACTCCCGGGAGACCTGGGGCCACCTCTGCTTCCTCTCTTTCCTCTCCTCCTACGTCCAAACCGCAGCCTATCAGCTCTGTCCTTGTGTCTGCATCTCTCTGCCCTGTGGCCACCAGCCAGGGGGTCATCACATTCTCCCTCTGGAGATGTCCTGTCGTGCCCCTGCTGAAGCCCCCCCCAGCGACCTCTGTCCCTGCTCCTCTTTCAGCCTGGGCTCCCCGGCCTGCATGACTGGCCTGACCCTCCCGGTCTCATCGCCACGCACCCACCCCCGGCCCTGCTCGCTGCATGTCCACACCGGCCCCCGCCTCGGGGCTGCCTGCTGGTAGTTGCACCGCCTGAAATGCGTGTCCACGTGGATGGCTGGCTCCTTTCTCAACCTTGAAGTCTCAGTGTGAATGTTGCCTCAGAGGGTTCCTTCCGATCAATATCCTTAAAGTAGGCCCCCCCATCAGTTTTCTCTTGTCACCCACAGTGTTTACTGCCTTCTGGAACCTTCTTTTCCTCCCTTCCTTGTCTTCTTTTTTTGGGTTTGCCTCTTTCCAGCATCTGCCTGTCCTCCTGGAGCGCATTTCCAAGGAGGCAGGGGCAGGGAAATCTTTGTCACCATTGTGCACCTGCCGCCTTGCACAGGCCAGGCACTTAGCAACTGTTCGATGTGGATTTTTGGGGGGTAAAGAAACACATTCATCCGTGAAGTCATGATAACACATAGTTCATGGGGTCGTTCTGTGCTCTTGGGGGGATGGTGCCTGAAAGCACCAGGCCCACAGCTCCTGTCACAAAGCAGGGGCTTAAAGATGGTGGCTCATGTCACCCCCAGCCCCAGGACTGGTAGGTCCTGGATGCAGGACCCGAGTCACAAGTCCCCGCGGTGCCTGGCACATCTCAGCAGTAAATCTGCTGGATGAGTGAATGTGGGATTCACAAGACAGAGAAACAGGGTTAGTCACTGTGCTCCGCCATTGCTGCTGTTGCTTAGGAACCCCCACCCCCTCCCTCAGAGGTGAGCCACTTTGTGGGGGAACAAGGAGGGAGTTACCCAGAAAGGGGGACAGCCTCCACCAAAAGCAGATGCAGAGAGGGGCTTGGGAGGGTGGGAGCTCTGCAGGGCCCAGAGTCGGGGGAGGTGCCGGATCCCTGTTGGGGCAGAATTAAGACTCACAAACATGTCCCTGGTGCCCATAGCTCACAAAAGGAGTTTAATGTAAGGAAATGTTAACTTCTGCCTTTTGGCTCCAGAAGTCAGTTAAGGATGGGGGTAGACAGGACCTAACAGCAGGTTGTCTGGAAGCCCCAAGGTCTTGGGCTGGCTGCAGAACTGTACGGCCCCAGAGGTGCCCAGATAGCCCCTTAGCTCCTAAAAGCCACCCAGAGCAAGGCTTTGTGGGTGCATGGTATCAGAATCACAGGCCCTTAGTGCCCAGCACGGAGCTCCTGCTGCTGACGTGGGCTCTGCTTTGCCATCCTGTCCTGGTCCCTTGGGGGGCACTTTGGGACATATCCCTGGGCCCCCTCCTCTTTGTCCCAAGGTGACTTCTTGAACTTTCCAACTTGGCTAGTGGCTGGGGAGAGGGGTGTAGCTTAGTAGGTAAGAGCAATCGCCCGGTTCAAATCCCGTCGCCATCACTTACTAGCTATGGGACCTTAGCGATGATTGCTCAACTTCTCCCAGTCTCCGTTTTCTCTTCTGTAAAATGGGGATAGCAATGATTGTTCTTTCCTAACATGGTGAGCATTCCACGGGGCAACACCCCTGGAATGCCCTGCATGGAGCGCCACTGGGGCCAGTGGGAGCTTTCTGAGCTGACAACGTCTCTCGTCCTGGTGGAGGAAGCAGTGGGGGTTTCCTTTCTCACTGGGTCCCACATAGGGTGTGGCATGGCCGGGAACTCCGGAGTCCTGGCACCACCGGGAGTCACCAAACAAGGGCTAAACATTCAGAAGGGCTGTTTCTCCCTGGGGATGCTGGATCAGCCACCATCATAGTGGTAGCAGTAGCATGAAAGGAAGTAAGAGTGAAAATGACAAAAGTAAAGGCAATAATAACCAGAATTTACAGAACACCAAGAATGTGCTTCATCCTGTGCTGAGCACCTCATGAGGATGGTCACGTGTCATGCTCACAGTGGCCCTAGGAGGTGGATTTTGTCACTATCTCTATTCTACAGACAAGGAAATTCACACTCAGGGAGCTGAAATGACTTGCTCAAGGTCACCCTGTTGGTGATCCATTGGGGGAGAGGCAAGGCTCAAACCCAGAAGTCCAGCTTCCTAGTCTCACAACCTCTCCATCTCACTGCCTCTTTTTTGCCCATCTTCTCCTTCCTACCTGTGCCGCTGTCAGCTCTTCCCACTTCCTTTTTAAACGGGCCTCCTGCCTCAGAGCAGGATGGGAGGCAAGAGTGTGTGTGGTTAGGACTGCAGGGAGCCAAGCACTGACAGGGGCCTCCGAGGGCTATGACATCGAGTTTCCACATTTGCTCTGCCTTGTTGAGCTCTCTGTGGCTGCAGGGATGATGGGGACAAGGCCTCTTAGCAGTGGGGCTTGGTATTCTTTGCTAGGATCAACTCATCCCAAATCACCCAGACCCTCCAAGCCCATCTTGAGTTTTGACAGTTCTTTGGACCACCTCCCTGCAGGCCTCCCTGACCAGGCCATTCCTCTTATTTCTTAGGGCTAGTGGCCCGGAAGAGTCAGGACTTTGGAGTCCCTCACATCTGGATTAAAATTCTGTCTGTGTGCAGCTACGAAAAACCCACAGCTAACATTCTACCTAATGGTGAAAAACTGAAAGCTTGGCCCCTCAGATCAAGAACAAGAAAGGGTGTTTCCTCTCACCACATCTCTTCAGTATTGTCCTGGAGGTTCTAGCCAGGGCAATTAGGCAAGAAAAAGAAATAAAAGTCATCAAGATCAGGAAAGAAAGTGTAAAACTATCTTTATTTGCAGGTGACATGATCTTATATATAGAAAATCATAAGGAACCTACTAAAAAAACTTAGAACAAATAAATGAGTTCATCAAGGTTGCAGGATACAAGATCAATGTACAAAAATCAATTGTATTTCTATACACTAGTAATGAGCACTCTGAGGATAAAATTATAAAAATAATTCCATTTATAGTTACATCAAAAAGAATAAAATGCTTTTTTTTCTCATTGTAGTAAATTGAACAAAAAAACTGTAAGATTTGTACAATGCAAACTAGAAAACATTGCTGAAAGAAATTAAAAGAAGACCTAAACAAATGGAAAGACATTATTTGTTCAGGGTTAAGACTTAGTGTTTGTTGGGATGGCAATGCTGTCTATAGTTCAATGCAATCCCCATTAAAATGTCAGTTGGCTTTTTTGCACAAAAAGTTGATCCTAAAATTTATACAGAAATGTGAGAAATCTAGAATAGCCAAATGATCTCAAAAAAAAAGAACAAAATTGGAGAACTCACATCTTTCAATTTCAAAACTTATTACACAGCTACAAAGAATCAAGACTGTGTGTTACCAGCATAAGGATAGGCTATATATCAGTGGAATCTCATTGAGAGCCCATAAATAAACCCATACATTTATGTTCAATTGATTTTTGATAAGGGCGTCAAAACCGTTCAGTGAGGAAACAAGAGCCATTTTCAACAAATTATGTGGACAACTGGATACCAACATCAAAAGAATGAAGCTGAATCCTCACACCATATACAAAATTTAACTCAAAATGGATCATAGACTTAAAGGTATGACCTAAAACTATAAACCTCTTAAAATAAAACACAGGAGTAAATCCTCATGACCTCAGAATAGGCATGCCACCAAAAGCACAGGGACAGAAGAATAAATGGGGCTTCATCAGAATTTAAGACTTTGTGCTTCAAAGGACACCAAGAAAGTGGAAAGACAACCCACAGAACAGGAAAAAATTTCATAAATCACATATCTGATAAAGGGCTTGTGTCCAGAATATACTGACAACTCTTACAACTCAATCATAAGAGACAACAGTCCATTTTGAAAATGGAAAAAGGAGTTTGTAGACATTCTTCCAAAGACCAAATTGCAATAAGCACATGAAAAGATGCTCAACACCATTAGTCATTAGAGAAATGCGAATCAAAACCATAGTGAGATGCCACTTCATTTCCACTAGGAGGACAGGAAAAAAAAAGAACAGTAACAAGTGTTGGTGAGGATGCAGGGAAATTGGAACCCACACACATTGCTGATAGGATTATAAAATGGTGTGATTACTTTGGAAAACAGTGTAGTGGCTTTTCAAAATGTTAAACATAGAGTTACATATGATCCAGCAAATCCACTCCTATGTATATACACTCAAGAGAATTTAAGACATATATTTACACAAATACTTGTACATGAATGCTCACAGTAGCTTTATGCATAAGGGCCCCAAATTAGAAGAACCCAAGTTCACTGATGGATGAATGGATAAATAAAATATGGCATAGTCTTGCAATGGAGTATTTGGCAATAAAAAGGAATGAAGTACCGCTGCGTGGGATAACATGGTTGAACCTTGAAAATACTATGCTGAGTAAAACCAGTCAGTCACAAAAGATTTTATGATCCCATTAATATGAAATGTCCAGAATAGGCAAATCTGTAGAGAGAAAGTAGATTCGTGGTTACCAGGGGCTGGCAGGAAAGCAGAATAAGGAGCGACTAGTAAATAGGTTCGGGGTAATGAAAATGTTCTGAGTTTGAATAGTGGTGATCATTGCATAATTCTGTGAATATACTAAAAATGGTTAAATTGTACACTTCGAAAGGGTGAATTTTATGGTGTATGTATTACATCTCCATAAAACAGCTAGTTAAAAAGGGAGAAGGCTCATATTCTAGTCCACAGGAAATATAGGGACAGAGAAACAAGTTAAATGACACCATGAGGAAGCAAACAGACAAATCCAGGATGTGGACATTCAACAGGATAACTGACTCAGCTGCTCCGATGTGTCGATGGCCTGAAAATAGACTGAAAAAAATAGGTAATGGGACATAACAACCAAATGCTATGTGTAGACTTTACTTGGCTCCTATTTCACCTAACAAATCACCTGGGAAATGACATTGATGGGAACATCTGGAAAGAGATCATGCACTGGGTATCAGATGATCCAGTGGATGGCTGTGATGATGGTACTAGGAAATATGAGAACGTATCCACATAGTCAGAGGAATACAGAAGTGTGCTGGGATGAAAGGGCACACCCAGGATTCGCTTTTAATTTTCTTCAATGGCAACAAAAACAAAATAACTGAAAAGGAAAGATAGAGTTGGCTTGGCAAAGTTTCAATGATCACTGAATCCGAATGATGGCGATTTCTTGTGCTCTTCTCTTTACTTTGTGTAGGTTTGAAAGTGTTCCTAATCAAAACCATTTTCATGTTGAAAAAAACCAAAATCCTGTCTGTGTGGCCTCAGGCAAGCCACTTCTCTGAAGCTGGGTCTGCACATCCGTAAAATTGGGATGGTAGCTGTTCCCTTTTACAGACGGGGAGACTGAGGCTCAGAGAGGTGGTATGGCCAGGGTCTTAGAACCAGCACAGGAGAAGCCACTGTTAGAATCCCAGCTGACCTGGCTTGAAAGCCTGGCTCTCACCTCCTCGCTTCCCTGTGGAAGCTGCCCTCAGCAGCTGTCACCTCTGTAGAGTGTGTGTGTGACCTTGGGGCCACTTCGAGGCCCATCCTGAGGTGGAGTCTGTTTTCTTGCTTGAGTAGGTACAGTGGACACTGGGATGTCCTTCCAGTCGGTGGCAGCTCTCACACAGGCCCCTCAGTCCATCCTGCCCTCGGTCACCCTCTGACCCCGACTCCGGATGTCTAGGAGCCAGGCTCGGCGGCCCAGGCAGCCGGACAATGGGCCCTTTGGAGGCCGGGCCAGTGCCTGGGCCTTGGCTGTGGGCTGTGGCTGAGGCCACTACAGAAGGTTGCTTGTGGCTGGCCGGGCTGCAGCCAGAAATAGGTCCTGCTGGGCTTGAGCTCCTGAGGGCCCCCACCCTGGATTCGGCCTGGGAACATGGGTGTTTGTGGAGCTGAGGGGAGGGGACTTTTGTTGGGAAAGCAGGTCTATTTTGGGGCCTTTGGGAGGCAGGGAAGAAAACTGACCCCAGCCCTTAGCTTTCAGCTTCAGGCATCCCTTTAGTGCAGGGGCAGGAGCTCAGTCTCCCGAGTCCCCATGGGTTTAAATCCTGGCTCTGCCCCAGGTGGCCATGTGCCCCACATGCCTCACTTTGCTCATCTGTATAATGGGGACAAATCACTGTAAGTCCTTCATGGGCTTGTAAAGCCTGCGACGATGCATTGCAATGATGGAGCCAGGAACAGTCCGGGCTCATGATGTGCTCAAGTGTTCCTGCTGGGGGCTCTGCAGCACCTGGAAGGTGCTTTGGGGCACACATTCGCATCACCACTGCTTGGGGCAATCAAAGCACCGGAGACCTGGCAGAGGCTCGTAAGCCTCTGCAGCTGGGCAGCCTCCATGCTCCCCAGCCCGGTTATCCTGCGGGCTCCCCTCCTCAGTTCTGGACTGCTGCCTCTTTCTCCCTCCCATCATGCACCAGGGTCCCTGCAGGAGTGCTGCTCTGAGCCGGCAGTGGGAGGGATTTCAGGCGCTTTTCCCTCACCACCGCTACATCTGCTTCTCTTTGCCTGAAGCGGGTTAGTGAGAGCTGCTGGCTGAGTAGCTCTGCAAGTTTAGGCCTGTGGTTCACAGACAGATACAGACCTGGTTCAAATCCAAAGTCACATGGACAGTATGCGGCCCTTTGCAGAGGGAGAGATGGGAGTCATGTGTATCTCGTTTTTCTGGAAGCCAAGGACCAGGTCTCCTGCTCCCGCTTTCTGTACGTCCTTGTCCTTGGAACTATTTTTATATGATGCTGGAAACCAGAATTACAGCCAGAGCCAAAAGCACAGAGAGGTTTCCTGTGCGCCGTGAGTCCTGCTCAGAGGAGCAGGGCCATTCCCAGCAGATGAGTGGAGCCAGTCCAGATGCTCCACTGCCTGGGTGGGGGAGCCTGGCCCCTGTCCACACGAGCCTGGAGCTCATTACTGGGAGGTCCCTGGATGCCTGGCACAAAGGTGAAGAACAAGGATTTAGACCCTGTGGTGAGGGTGCATGAAAATCAGAATGAAGCTCAGTAATCCACCAGCCATCCATCTACTCATCACCGACCTCTTCACTCACCACACACTTAACCAGGATCATCTAGGTGCTGGTGGGGGATCACCCACAAAACACACGGAGCCCTGTTTCCAAGGACCTCGCAAATCTGACTGCTTCACCCTCCCGCTCAAAACTGTCCCCTGGCTCCCCAGTGCCCCCTGCAGACAGTGCAATCTTTATAGCACGACAAGTCACAGGCATGCTCCCCACTCACCTGGCCACATAACAGAGACCCTTCATCTTGCCTGTCGAGCCTTTCTTTCTGCCTGCCGCCCCGAGGTCTGTCTACCCCAGTCTGCTCCCAGGGAGAGGTAGGAATGCAGAGCCGGGGTGAGCATTTGCTGGGCCAGTTCTGGGCTGCTCTTTATTGGTGGCTCTGGAAAGTGGAAACAGCAGAAAGGGAACAAAGAACAGGAGTCTCTGAGGCTGAATTGAGCTGCGTAGTGAAGAGCTGAGTGAGAAGAGAGAGAGGAGGAAAGCCATATTTGGGGGGCTTACCACAAGTGAGAGTTCCCGAGAACAGGTTACAAGAGTCCTGGAGGGAAAGGTGAGGGGACAGAGATGTGCTGCTGGGGGATAGAAATTGGGCCCTTTTTGACGTTCTTTGCAAGACTAAAAACTTTGGAAACCCCCAAAGCTGTCCCAACTCTCTTTTAATGAGGCTCTGCAGGGATGGGCCCACATGGGCCCCAGGAGTCACTCAGGTTGCATTTATATGGCTTATATGGCTTTCCACAATCTGTGGCCTGCCCAACTTTTAAATTCTATCTCTCACCTCTTCAACTTTTCCCTCCCCCAAACCCTCATCCAAACCCCACCTTCCAACCGTATCTAGTTCTTCTGATCTCCCCAAAGCCTTCCTGTGACTTCTGCTGGAACCCACTTCCCCCTCCAAACTTTGGCTGTTTTGAAGTACCTGGTCTCCTGGGCTCTCTGTGGCATCCCTTGGGCATGGGATTGACAGGTTCAGATCACTTCTCCCTTGTTGCCTACATTGGAATGATTTTTAGTGCAGGCTTAGAGAAAAAAATATAATATTCTGCACTACTGAGTTATACCAGACTGTTCACACTTAGCACAACACATAGACAAATGACTAGAATATTCCAGGAAATGATGTTGCCTGGCTACTTTGCCTTTCTGGTTCACAATAAACCACAGTAATTAATTAGTTAAAAGTATCCACTGGGCACCTTCTATGTCCCAGCTATTCTGTCGGGTGCTAGTAACACAAGTATAGTCAGTGGAGCTCAAGTCAACGATCCAAATCCTAACCCAACACTGACCCTAATCCTGATGCCAACCCTATTCCCGAACCCAACCCTAACTGTCATCTGACCTCAACCTATCCTAGCCCAAACCGATACCAACTCTACCATCAATCAAAACCCAACTCCTACTCTGTAACCTTTGTGCTAAAAATCTTTCAATAAATGTGTTGCCCCCTTTTCTGCTGTAGTCAGTAGAGTGTGCTGAGTAAATGATGACATTCGTCTGATTCTGAATCATTCAGTGCCTTCAGAGAAGGTAGCAGACAGGTGGGACCAGGTTGAACACAAGCTAAATCCAGGAAACAACTTTGAAAGACAGGGGCACGTATGTTGATGTCGATCCCCACGGGCCTATGTTGTGGCCATTTTCTAACCTCAAGATCCTTAGCGTGACCCTGCCTGGCTCAGCCAGCGCCCGCTGACTGCTGCCCTCTCTGACCTCTGGGCCTCATGGCTAGGTCCCTTTTCTTCCCTGAATGCCCTAGTTCCTTCCTGCCTCAAGGCACCACATGCTGTCTCTTTACCTGGATTACCTTTCTCTCCTCACCTCGGGCCCCTCTGAAATGTCACTTCCTCAGGGAGGCCTGCCCGCCTGTTCTCACCTTTTTTATTTTTATCTCCTTCACACTCATGGCTCATACACTTTCCTTTTAGGGCATTTATGGACATTTGTGGGTCTGTGCTTGTTTGCATGTTTATAGCTTGACTGTCTGTCCTTCCAGCCAGATGGTGACCTCTTTCAGGGCAGGGACTGTGTGTGTTCACTGCTACGGCCCCAGTGCCTGGCTCACGGCAGAACATTTTGTTGGGTGAATTAGTGAACTTTCCAATTCTTCATAAAAATTAAAGAAAGAGGCCCGCTGAAGGATGCTCCTGGCTAGGGGATGTTTGTCCCAGGCCCTGTGCTGAGCTCTGGGGAAGCCAGGAGAGAGAGGCCAGAGCTCTCCCAGTGGAGTTTGCCATCCGTTTTCTGCTTCCGTGGAACTGTTCCAGGCTTACTTGGAAACAGAGGTTTTTTGAGAACCCATTTCCTCATTTCAGATTCTCCACACTCTGTGTAGGAAGTCTGCAGGTATCATCCTCACTGTCTTACAAGATACTTGGCCCAGAAAGGTAGGAACGCTTGCATAGGTCACCCAGTTGGTTGGTAGCAGTGTTTTCTGGCCCTCTGCCCGTGGCACTAAAATGTCCTTTCTTTCTGTTCCTGCACCCAGAGCTACCCAGCTCTGCATCTGTCTCCAGGAATGCGGCAGCCTGGCTGCCTCCGTAGGGACCCTCACAGATGCCAGGCCCATCTTCCCATTTGGTTGGCAGGCACGCTGAGGCCAGCGTTAGAGCCGGCCTTGGGCAAGTGAGTCAGAACTCAGCACCCTGGGAGCCCCAGGCTGACAGGGTGGGTTCTTCACCCCCAAAAGGGGTCTTCCTTTCTGAAGCGTCAGTAGGACCGTCGTCATAAGGGTCACTGTTGTTTACAAGGCACCTACTGGTGGCGGGCCTGGAGAATTGTTTGCTATCTCGCTGGAGCTTTACAAATACTCAATTTACCCGATGAAGAAACTGAGGCCCAGAAAGGTTCAGTCACTTAACGCAAGGCACAGCTCGTAAATGAACCCAGATCTGCAGGACCAGAATCTTAACCTTTTACTTAAGGGCAGAGAAAGTTCCAGGGGAGCCAATGGAACGGAGTCAAGATGTTGCCAAAACTGCGCGGTGCGGATAACGCCGGGTGGGCATCCTGGGCACTTTGGAACCGCCGGGGGTCGGACGGTGTGTGCCGGGCCCCGCCCCGTTACCTTCTCCGCGAGCCTCGGCCCCGCCTCCTCGTCCCGCCCCTCGTCCCGCCCGTCCTGCGCCTTTGGGCTCAGCTCCGCCCCCGCAGGAAACGCGGGACTCCCATTGGTCGCCGTTTCCATGGTTACGCGGGCAGGCATTGCTGCGGACTTCCCGACACTTGTCCCTGGGAGCCGCCCGGAATTTGACAGGCGACCACGTGCGCAGCAGCGCGGGAGCCAGACAAAGGGCGGGGGAGGCGGGGCACGAAGCCGGAGGAAGGTCGCGGCCCGCGGGGAGGAGCCTCAAGCTCCTCCTGCGAGCAGGACCCGCCCCCTCCATTTTGCATTTTGAATGAAAAACGAGTTGCTGCGGGAAGTTAGAGTGGGAGAGGGTTCCAGTCAGTCCCGCCAGCTCGCTCTTCCAGGGCATCTTTTACACCCTTTGACACCCCAAGAGCCCACCGTGTCCTTACTTATGCCACCTGGCCCTGGTTTCTCACCCCGCCTTGATCTGGGTCCTTGAGGTTTAAATTCACTTTCTTTGGCTTGTTTGGGAACTGAAAGCTTACCCGAGGGGTTGTGGATGCTTGAAACATGAGACCCAAAGAATTGTGGAGGATCTCACCATCCGTCCATACTACAACAGCTACTGCACCCCCAGTTATGGTGATGTAATGACTTCCCCCTTCTGGGTTCCTGGGCTCTGTGCCCAGCAAAGGCCTGGGCTGGGCTGCTCAGGTCAGTGCAGTAGACAGATTCCTATCCCACGTGTCTGTTCTGTGACTTCTTGTGGTTGGTGGCATTGCCATATTTCCAGTCCCCAGGCCAGATGCTACTAATGTCCCCTATCCCCAACCGCCATTCCATCACTGTTGTTATCGCTTTCTTATTTCTGCCTGTAATAACTAACCACAAACTTAGTGCCTAAAACAATGCTAAGTTACTCTCCTTCAGTTCTTTGGGTCAAAAATCTGACACAGGTCTCACTGGGCTAAATTCAAGGCATCCACCCGCAGGGCTGCCTTCCTCATGGAGGCTCCAGGTGGGGGAATTATTTCCACCTCCTCTCCCCAATTCCTCCTGCCCACCCTCTTTCTGGCTGCCCAGGTCTCTCCCAAGATACCCACAGTAGCCACCAGTCCATGTCCTCATCTCTTTTAACTCCTTTGTCCACAGACCCTGGGGGGAGTGCTCCAAAATATAGATGCTGCCACTTCCACTGCCTGGTTACCTGCAGGCCACAGTCCAAACTGTGCTATGAGGCCCACTCTGTCAGCTCTTCCATCCCTCTTTCTCTCTGCCTCACACACTTTGCTTCCTGTAATAAGGAATCACTTCTGGTTCTCTACACCCCAGAACACTTGACACCTCCTGGTCTTTGCCTGGGTGGTCCTGTCTCTCTGGACCATCTGCCCACCTTTATTCATCTTCCCCAGGAAGCCTTCCCTGACTGCTAGGCTGACTTAAGGCCCCCTTCACTGCCCTTCCCCAGTACCTAAATGTGCTTATCATTGACCACCATGGCTCAAAGAGCTCTGGACCTGTGTCTGCCTCCTCGTGTCCCCTGCCCTGTCCCCAAGACCTCTGAGGTGGGCACTGCATCTTGCTAACCTCTGGCTACATTGCCCTTCAAGGAATCGCTCAGTGAGTTGGTCTCGGGGGTGGTGACCAGCTGGGCTATCCTGAGAAGCAAAGCATAAAGTTGGACAGAAAAGCCCTTCCCCTCCTGGTGCATGAGGGCCTTTGTTCCTTTCTGGCCATTGGGGTGGAGTAACAATAACAGCAACAGCAATGGGGCCAACACTGAAGGCTGTCACACCAGGTGTCTGCTTAATACTTTACATGTGTATTGTCAGCCAATCCTCACAACAGCCTTAGGAGATAGCAACCATTCTCTGCACCCCCATTTCATAGAAGAGGCCTCTGAGGCTTACGAGGTAAACCACGGATGGGTTTCTGAAGAGAGCCGGGGCCAGGACAGGTGTCCTGGCCATCCTAGCCCCTGTCTGGAAGTGTGGGGTTGTCTTTCAGTCCTTCGTTCAAGGGAGAGGTGGCCCCATTTAGGGCAGGGGGGTGGGTGTGGCTGGCCAGCTCTGGGTGGAGTGGCCTGGCCCCTTGGAAGCAGCTTCCTGGATGCATTTCTGTAGCCCCTCCTTTCTGTCACTTCCTGTTTCCTTTTCCTTGTTGTTCTGCCGGCCTATTGTCATCCTCTTCCCTCCTTGGCCGGTCCAACTAGAATATGGAGGCAGAAGGTTCATTTTCAAACATAAAGGAAGGAAGGGGCAGTGGGAAGTGTGTTTAATGGGGATGGAGTTTCAGTTGGGAAAGATAAAAAGGTTCTGGAGATGGATGACAGGGATAGTTGCACAGCAGCGTGATGCACTAAATACCACCAAACAGAACACTACAAGTGGCTAAAATGGTAACTTTTATGTTATGTATGTTTTACCACAATAAGAAAAAATTGTAAAACAACAAAAAAACCAGTAAAGGAAAAGTGCTTCACATTTGCTGAATTTTTGAAGACAAGCACCCATTGCACATTTGTCATTTCCCAAGCACTTCCCAGGGGCCAGGCTGTGTGCACCTCGCTTCATTCTGGAAATGACCGGCAGGAGAGAGGTGGCCAGCCCCTTTGCAGATGAGGAGACTGAGGCTCAGAGACTGGAAGCGGCAAGGCAGTGCTTAAGGCCTCTAGGTCTGAGGGGCAGAGCAGGAAAGCGTTAGGAGTTGGGACTCGAAATGGGTGCTCAGCTGCCATGCAACCTAGGGTGCCTCCCATTGCTGACCTTCCTCTTCTGGCGACTGAGGACAATAACAGTGCCCTCCCTAGTGGGTGGGGTAAGAGGATTTGTCAAGATGATGTTGGAAAGACTTAGCATGGTGCCTTAGCCACCATCAAAAGTAAATTCCCTCCAGAGACCCACTGATGCTCCCTCTTGGTGCTACAGCGGGCAGAGGGCTGGGCATGAGGCCCAGATCCTGTCTTTCTCTGTGACCTTGGGGCAGTCCCCTCCCCATTCTAGGCCTCAGGTTTCCTTTTGCAAAGTCAGGAGGGTGGTAAGGTCTGCAGGACTCTGGTTTTCTGGGGTTTTGCTCCCAGTCTGGACACCTCAGAATCAATGCCCTCTGTGTGGTCCACCCCCTGGCAGAAGGGCTGGGCCAGGTTCAGCCCCACCTCTGTCTTCTGATCTCAGAAGCATTTGATCCCCAAGCAGGAGCAGGAGCAGAGGAGGAGGAAGAAGGCAACAGAGTTCTTGGGTCCCAGAGTAAATCTTTGCCTGCTCCTAGGGCCAAGACTGGGGACAGACTTCGCCTCTGACTGAACCACCAGTAGCAATTCTTGCCATCTTTAGTGTGAATTCTGCCTGGTTCCTGCCATTGGCTTGAACTGTGGCCTGGCAGTTCTGGGCACAGACCCACTGCCCACCCTACCCTACATGTAAGTTTCAGGATCTTAGGGATGGGCCTCATTTTTCCTGTATTTCCCACCATCTGCACAGAGCTGGGCCTGGGGAAGGTACCTCAGAAATCCCAGTCCCAGGTGGTGGTTAGTGGGTATCCTGGATGAGGGGGGCAGTAAGAAAAGGATGGGGAGATTCCATTCTAGAGGCTCTTAGAGGAAGAATAGGCCCAGGGCAAAGCAGGCAGCCTGGAGCACCCCAGGGGCCGTGGGAGATTCTGGTGGTGCAAGCAGGGTGCTCAGCGCAGGAGTGCTCAGTCAACAGGAACCGGGCCCAGCGGTCAACATTATTAAATCATGTATTGAAAAACCTTAATGGGGCATCCGCAGGTGATGGATGTGGAAGGATAAACATTTGGAAAGACTCATACATGATGATGATAACTTAAAAACTAAGTGGTGCTTTCTGAGTGATCGCTGACGCCAAGGTGCTGTGCTGTCTTATAGGGACCATTGGTTTCTCTGTTTTGCAGATGGAGACGCTGAGGCTTGAGGAAGCTGTGCCCAAGGTCACATGGCTGATTAGTGGTGGCCCTGGGCTGAGACTGAGGAAGGGTGTTAATTAGGCCAGGGAGCAATCATGGGGGCTGAGGAGGTGGCTAACTGCCCAGGCCTGAACTGGGGGTGCTGTGCTCAGTCTAGCAGAAGAGGGCCCCTACAGTGGGCCAAAGATGGGAAAGAATCATAAATTGCAGGGAAGAGAAACAACACTGAATGCACTCTCCTCCAGACCTGTTCAGAAGTCATTCTGTGGGCTCTGAAATGGCCTAAATTCTATGGAGAAAAGCTAAGTTCAGCTTTCAAGTGAGAAAAGGAGCTCCCTGTTCCTCCATCTTATCCAGCCCCCTTCTAGAGTTGAAATTGACAATGAAAAGATGTGGGCATTATTTAGAAACCCACCCATCCATCCATCCATTCATCCATTCTTTACTAAGCAGTATTCTGCCAGGCACAGTTCTGGGCCCCGGCATGCAGCGGGGGATGAAAGGACAGATCCTGCCATCCTGGGCTGATGCTAGTGGAGGGGGTCGGACAATAAGCAAGAAGTGAGTAGATACACACTTTGGCAGAAGTGATAGGCGCTATGAGAGAGGAGAAAGGGTGGGCCACAGGACTGAAGTATGGAGGCCTGGAGACCTCGGAGAAGGGGGCATTTCAGCAAAGATGTGGGCAGGAGGTGGCGAAGGGCAAATCATGCGGGCACTTGGGGGAAGCGTGGCCCGCAGCGGGAAGAGTCAGTGCAAAGGAAGGACTTGGGGGGCAGCAAGGTGGCCCCTGTAGCTGGAGTGCGGTGGGGAGGAGGGTGGCCAGTGACCTCAGGAGATTAGAGAGAAAGGGTATGTGGGGCAGCCTAATCAGCCACTGGGGACTTTGGCTTTTCCCAGGAGAGAAGTGGGAAGCCACAGAAGTGGCTTAGTCTGATTTCCTTTTTTAGAAGGAACCCCCTTGCTGCTGGGCCGGGACACCGAGGGCAGTAGGAGATGGCAGCGTCAGGCGCTTGTGCAAGAATCTGGCAGGTGGGCAGGAGATGAGAAGGAACTGGTTTGGGGTTGACGCTGAAGGCGGAGCTTCCAGCATTAGCTGATGCTGTGGGTGGGGGTTTTTGAGGAAAGGAAATGAGAAGAGTTTTTGGCCAGGCTGCTTGCTGGACGGGGAGCCATTAGCCGAGTTTCTGGGGGAGAACAAGCTCTGTTTTAGGCATGTTGCATTGGAGATGCTGATCAGACAACTGGGAGCCATTGGCAGGCTGAGTCCGGGTTCAGCCGGGTGGGCTGGGTGGAGCTGTGAGCATGGGACCCGTGAGTACAACAGGTGTTCAGGGCCCTCGCTGGGTGAGGCCACCTGGGAGTGAACCGGGGGAGGAGGGCCTGTGGGCCTCTCCTGGTGCTGCCAGAGCCAGGGGCTTCAGACAGCAGGAGTGTGTACTCGCATAGCTCAGGGGGCCGCGAGTCTGAAGTCAAGGTGTTGCAGGCCCCGCTTCCTCTGAGACCCCAGAGACAGTCCATTGGTGTGTCTCCCTGGCCTCTGGGGGAGCCAGCGGTCCCTGGCTTGCAGCCGCCTTGCTCTGCGCTCCGCCTCTGCTGTTCCCTGGCACTCTCCCTGTGCGTCTGTCCTCTTCACATAAAGACACCTGTCATAGTGGACAATGGCCCCTCCATCCTCATGAATGACCTCACCTTCACTAATTACATCTGCAACGGCCCTATTTCCAAAAAGTGTCACATTCTGAAGTACTGGGGGGTAGAACTTTGGCATATCTTTTTAAAAAGCACCTTATTGCAAAACTTCAGGTTATCTTGTTTTGAATTGTAGAAAAATACACAAGACATGACATAAAATTTGCAAGGCTAACCATCCTTGAGAGCGCGCTGTCCCGTGGCGTTAGGGACAGCCTCACTGTCGGGCAGCTGCCACCACTGCCCATCTACGGGACTCTGCACTTTGCAGAGCTGAGACTCTGCATCCGTCAGGTGCTGGCTGCCCAGGCCCCTCCCTCAACCCCTGGTCCCCACTGGTTCTATTGTCTGTGTCTAGAAATTTGGTGACTCTAGGTTCCTCAAATAAGTGGAATCCTACAGCATTTGTTCTTCTGTGACTGGCTTATTTCTCTTCAGACAATGTCTTCAAGATTCATCCATGTTGCAGCAGGTTGTCAGAACTTCCTTCCTCTTTTAAGGCTGAATAATGTTCCTCAACATACCTTTTTTGGGGATGCAATTCAACCCATTATCGCGACTGAAGGACTGAGTCTTGGTTTTTCCAATGTTAAGAGGCCAGAGATAATAAGGAGGAGCCAGAAAATTAGGAAATTATGCCGCCAATATGAGGTCCAGCAGGAGGACGATGGGGGCCGATTACTGGGTTAGCAACCGGGAGGTGGTGCCGTCGAATGGAGCAATGTAGGTGGAGGGGGAGGAATGAAGCCTGTTTAGAGAAGGTTCTGGGAGACAGGATGAGGAGAAGCAGACACAGTGGGTGGGTAATTCTTGATAAATTTAATGAAAGGAGCAGAGAAATGGGGTGATAGCTGGAGAGCTGGAGAGAGACGTGCAGTCAGAGGTTTTGTAACCATGCGAGTAGTGATGGCCCGTTTGCATGAGGACATCCTCGGATAACGACAGTCTGGCAGGGAGGGGACAGCTGATGGGGCAGAACAGAGAGGAGGTGGCTGAGGTGTGTCCTTAAGGGCAGGAGAGGATATCTGGGGCCTGAGGCAGGTTGGGCATCTCTAGAAACAGGAGGAGCTGAGGAAGTGGGCCAGGTGCCTCAGGGGTAGGAGCCCAGTGGCTGTCCCTGGTCACTCTCCTGGTTGTTTCTGTTCCTCTGAAATAGAAAGCAGGATCAGCAGGTGAGAGAGTCAGGGGAGATGGTGCTGAGGGTTTGGGGAGGAGAAGGCACAGAACGGTAGCCAAGGGCACGGGCACATGAACAAGTGGGGAAGAAAGAGGGCGTGCCAGACAGAACAGCTGCCCTTTGCTGGGGACATACTTCATGTGTGTCTCATTTATGTTCCCAACAAATCTCAGTGACATGCATTTTATTTTCCATTTTACAGATGTGGAGATGTAAAGGCGTAGGAAGGTCATGTAACTTTCCTTAGATCATATAACCTGTAAATCTGACCCCCAGGCCTGAATACTGCACCCACCTGTCCAGGAAGCCACCAACTGTTCGGTCAATTATTAAATTACATTTTTTTCTCCCTGTAAAAGTACTAAATGTTTATTTCAGAAAATTTGGAAAACTCAAAGTAACATAAATATGAAAAAAATTAAATGCCTATCATTTCACCATTCTGAAATAATTACTGTTAAAATGTGATTTCTTTGCAGTATTTTTTTCAATGCACGTTACTGTGGCAGGTTTAATGAGTCCAGCAAATCCCTTTCCCCTCCCGTCCTGGCATGCAGCTAGACTACATTTCCCAGCATCCCCTGTGGGGATAGTGGCATCAGACTGAGTCCTGATTACTGGAATGTTTGAGGAAATGACATTGCCCACTTCTGGGCCTGGCCCATAAAGTGTTCTGACCCTCCATGCTCTCTCCCTTCTCTTGCTGCCCACGGGATGAGATCATACTATCAATGGAGTTTTTAGGCTGATTATTTATTATTATCATTATTACTTAGTATATATCACAACCTTCTCCCCATAGTATTAAACAATCTTGGAGGCATGATTTTAACGGTAGTCCATTATAATTATTTATTTACCCAATCCCATATGGTTGGATATTTACATTGCTTCCAACATTTTGCTTTTATAAGTCTTGCTTCAGTGAACATCCTCGTGAACAATCAGGCCACCCCACCAGGAGATGCACCAATTCATCCCACCTCGGTTTCCTGCCTCTGAGCCTCTCCTACACCCGTGCTTAGTGCCACAATTCCACAGACTATTTGTAAAAATGAGTGCTGTGGGATGAAATGACGTTCTTGGGCCAGGGCCTGTGAAAAACCACGATTTCTGTAATTGCTCTTGCTTTGCCCTGCACCCCTTTCCTGCCAGCATCTTGGCTGCGGAGGAGGCGGGGATGGCTACAGGGAAAGGCCGTCCCTTCCAGGCAGCTGGCAGGTCAGTTCAAAGCCCTCACTCCTTGTAAGCTGGCTCCTCTGTGCTCAGTGTCTCCTTTCCAGGTAGTGCCTGGCTGTGTGGAGAAGCTTACTGGCCTGACGGGTTGGGGAAGGGGTGCTTCCTACTTGCTGTCCCTGTGCCTGCTCAGGTGCGGCTGGGCTGGTGCGCACAGGTCTCTGGGCATCCGGTTGGCCCTCACTGATGCGCACTGAGGACCTGTTTTGCACGGAACTTCTCATCTCAGAGTCAGGCCTCTTCCCATCCGTATTGGTTTCCTAGGGCTGCCACAACAAAGTGACCCGAACTGGGTGGTTTAAAATAATAGAAGTTTATTACAATTCTGGAGTCTAGAAGTCTGCCTGTATCTTCTCTTCTTCTAAGGGCAGCAGTCATATCCGTTAGGGCTCACCCTATGACCTCATTGTAACCTGACTACACCTTTGAAAACCCTATTTCCAAATAAGGTCACATTCACAAGTATGGAGTCGGTAGGTTAGGACTTCAGTGTATCTTTTTGGGGAGATACGAGTGGATCTGTAATACCATCCCTAGATCCTCTCAGCTCCTGGGCTTCCTCCACTCAGCAGGAGTGAGGGTATCTGTGCCACTGTCCCCAGTCCCGCCTGTCTGGACACCCTCCATCACATCTCCTCTGCTGCAGCCTTACCATGTAGGGTGCAGTGTCAGGCCCAGCGTGGATACATCGGGTTGGGGGGGGTACACAGGCCCCATGTTGGATGTCCTCTCATCCCCTAAACCTATCTGAATCTCCCCGTTGCCCTGGGACCCTCAAATCTGGCTGCCTCTCCATCTCTCCTGCCCTGAAAGGGTCTCCACTCCCCAGTACCAGTACTGTCCCGCAGAAACTCCATATGTTGGCGCTTCCTTCTCCCCTGCTCTGTGCAGCAGATATTATCTGCCATCCCTTTGAGGGGCAAAGCCTCACGGTGAAAGTTGCATGGTGGCGATGATGCTAGAGAGAGAGAAAACAAAAACCAAATTAACAAAAGGGAAAACACAGCAGGAAATGTTTCAAAGATTCTATGCCTGTTAAAATGTTTTTGATGTTAAGCCCTATTTGCCTTGACCTTTGAAAGTCTAAACAGATGGGAATGCTGGTCTCCCTTTATCTACCAGTCTGTGTGTCCCTCAGAGACCACTCAACATACTTCCCTGTCCATTCCCTCAGTGCCCCTGGCCTTCGGTTTCTTTTTCTGGGACATTTTCCCCCCACCCCTTTGCAGGGCAATTCCTACTCATGCTACCAGGCTCAGCTTGGACTGCACTTCACTGGGGAAGCTGCCCGTTGCCCCACGGTGGGCTGCACGAAGCCCTGCTTGTCCCCATGCACTGTGACCATGTGGTTATGTCTGTGACTCCCAGCAGACCGCAGCCCCATGAACACAGGAGCTACACCTGTTTTGTTCTTCTCTGTGACCTCACCGTTGGCATTTGGTAGGAACTCAGGAAACGTGGGATGAAGGAATGAAAGCCAGGGAAGGTGACACGACATTGTTTTGTGTTAGGCTGAACCATATGAAATCACCAATAAAATTAGGCTGTTTTTGCTCTACAAAGATCGCAATTACCTGTGATGGGAGCCTTCCCAAGTTCTCCTTTTTGGTAGACGCTCCCATCACTGGGCAGCGATCAGCTTGTCTTCTGGGGAGGGGAGGCTGTGGACAGTCTAATTTCCTGGGACTCCCCTCACCTGTCTTGTATTGGCCACCAACCCTCCCAGGCCTAGCAGATTCTGCACTGGGTGAATCCGTGTGTGCACTAAAATGACCCCTGTGGTTTAGCCAGTTCCTCCAATTTCCAATTGTTCTCCAATTTCTACCATACCTTGGTGAGTTACCTTCATGCATCTTGTCCTAGAGCAGTGGAGGTTGAGTGCTATTTGAATAGATGTAGAGTAGCTGTTAAAAGCAATGGGTTTGGCATCAAACAGCCCCAGTGTGCTCCAGCTACAGTACACAGTAGGTGCTCAATACATGCTTGTGGAATTATGGGAAAAAGTTTGGAGTTTGAGTTACAGCTCTACCACTTACTGGCTTTGAGACCTTGGGCAAATTGCTTGTGCTCTCTGAGTCTCAGTCTTAGGTAAACTGGGGTAACCATGCACCCTGAGACAAGGGAGACAAAGGGCTTGCATGGCCTGGGGCTGGGCTCCTGTGAGGCTTCACAGCGGGTGGAGCCCCTCAGCAGTGCCCCCCCTTCTCTTTAGGCTGTCCTGATCATCCCTTCCCTGGCTTCCCAACCTCCTGTTTTTGCCCCTCCAGCCACCCTGCAGCTGGCACCCAAGGACTTCTCAGCGTTGTCTGTGGTCCTGTCACTTTTGGTTCAGAGCCCGGGGTGGGGGTGGGGGGCTCCTCGTCACCCCTTTAATGACATCCAAGTCCTCCTATGGCCTCAGAGGCCCTCCCAGGTTGCCCCCGGGAGCCACACTTCCAGCCTCCTCTCTGATCTTACTCCTGCGCAGCAGGGTCACTCGCTGTTTCTGCTTCCAACCCCAGCCGGTTCCCAGGCTCCCGGCTCTGTTCAAGCTGCCCCTTTGCACCTGGGATGCGCCTACCCCTTGGCTAGGAGTTCAGCCTCAAGAGCCATGCCCTCTGGTTGCCAATTCTCCTCAGCAAAAGGGGTGCTCTAGGGACCAAGGTTTGGCGGTGCCCCCAGATCCTCATGAACGCTGTGAACCTCCGAATTCGGTCCTGGTCACCCTCCTACGCTCCTCCTCGCCCTCTCCCATCCAGTGGGCGTGACCGGGGGAAGCAGGGGCCACGCCCATTATGGCCACGCCCATCTTCCCGCGGAGATTTGCAGGAAAAGCTGGCCGCCTCTAGTCCTTTCTCAGGCTCCTCCCCTTTGCTTTGGGGGAGTGGAGGCCCCTTGTCCTGACCGGGAAGGAGGTTCACAGGTTCACTTGTCCTGACTGGGTCAAGGCGCAGGTTTTCAAACTCCCAGCCTCTGCAGAACTGGAGTGCCCATTCAGCACGTGCTTACCCCAGGCAGCCACAAGCCCTGCTTCCCGCTCCTGACATGACATTGCACCAGGAGCTGAACAGAAATAGAACCTGCGGGATCTGTTCCAATCTGCAGACTAAATTGAATTAATGCATAGAAACTCTCAGTTTTAAATTTCTTTACTTAAAATTTTCTTATGCATTTAACACCTGCCAATGTTTGTCCGTATATAACATTCAATAATGGTAATTATGGTCACCTATACAAATTTTATCTACATTTCCCAGATATCCTGGCCTTTCCATACTAATACATGGTAATTCACAGAAAACCTATTTGGGCGGTGCTATGGCCATGCCTGTTTCGCAGAGAAGGTAATCAAGGTTCAGAGAGAGGGAGTCATTTGCCTGAAGCCACACAGCTTGTGCGTGCACAGGATGGAGCTGATTTGAACCCAGGTCCAGGTAACACTAAGGCCCCTGCCTACACAACACCCTCTCACGTCTCCTCCTTGCCAGCACCAGAGAGCTTAGGTGTTTCAGGAGAATGCTTTCTAGTTTCCAGCTGTATTTCATGATGATCACGCTTTCCAACCCTTCTGCCCTAAGAAGCCCTTCGGAGAAGGGGGTTCCATTTCACCTACCTGGATGTGACCTTGGGGCTAAGACCTAGAGGAATCAAGGCAGCCATTCCTCAGGGTGATTGAGGGGCAGGGTCTTCCCCTGCCAACCACGGACCCTCCTGCTTTTCCTGCTCCCTGACCAGAGTGGGGTGGCTCTGAGGCCCTTGGGGGTGGGATTCTGGAACTGAATTTCTCAGGTGCACATGTATACAGTGAGGGGTCTGCATGCACGGGTCTGCCCACAGCCCCTGGCCAGGCCTTCACTTTCAGAGTCACTGTTCTAGGCTCACCTCCAAATTTATTCTGCAAGTTGCATCTGAGGTCAGACCCTCCCCAGACTGAGTTTGAGAGCCCCCAGCCCAGCAGGACTTGATCAGGGATTGTCAGCCCCCTCTCTGTCACCTTCTCCTCCCCGCCCCACACCCCCGGGCTCATTGAGCTCTATGGAGGGGTGGGGGTGGACCTCTTGGGGCTCAGAGCCTTCTGGGACTGACCAGTGTCCAGGCTGCTCTCCTGAGTGGAGGGGAACCAGGGAAGTTGTGGGTCACGGTAAGGCACGTTATGGGCTTCAGAAGCAGGTCATGGCCGAGTGAGGCCTGTGTGGGGCCTCAGCCCCCACTGGGGGCAAGTGACAGATTTGCTGCCTGTGACATATGCCACCAGCCTGCATGTCCGGCTCCCGACTTGGCCAGCCAAGGTGGAATGTGGCCTGCCTCTGCTGCTCTTTGTGGGGAACGACAGACAGTTGCCAGTCCTTGCCTGGTGAAATGTCACCTCTACGCTTGCTGGCCTCTGCCCAGAGGCTGCTCAGGGCTGTCCTGGGACCCTGATGAGTTCCCTTCCACTTCCCACTGCCGCCCATCTCAGTTCACACATTCCCTCCTGAAACTCAGAATTGAATTCTCAAACAGAAAACAGCGTGATTATGAGCCCACTTACCTGTGTTGCTTAGAAATTGCGGGGCTGGTTTGTGAGGATTTGGGGGGCCTCCTCCCATTGGTCTCAGTCTAGGCCGTGGATGGCAGTTGGGAGATAACAGTCAGAGGGTCCTGCTTGCAGTCCTGAGTCCCGAATGGCAGAGGAGCTCTGCAGACACCATGAACCTCGGTGGGATGGTGCCCACTTGGGGAGCTAGTGTGGGCCAGATTCGGGGCCTGTATTGGGCAGGGCTGAGCAAGGGGTGCCAAGCAGGAGGGCATCCCAGTGGGGAGGGGCCCTGGAGAAAGTGTTGCGCACTTATAGAGAACAGATTGGCCCTGTGGGGAGCAGGGGGCCGTGGGGCTTTGGTGTCCTCATCTGTAATGAGGCCACAGTGGCCCCTGCCTCATATCAGGGCAGGGGTGCGGGTGTAATAATAGTACCTGTCAACATTAAGTGAGATTGGGTCTTTACCTTGCAGGGAGCCCCATATCTTGGGTCAGTGTCCCCTGGTCGTTGGGGGGGTTCTCAAGTGCCACACAGACTCCCCCACTGAAAGGTAAGTCCCTTCTTGTTCTCCCTCAGCTCCTGGTTCACTGGAGAGGCTCGCATTCCCCAACTCCTTCAGAACAAAGAGCTATTGGCAGGCAACAATGACCAGATAGAGTTTAATAACATTGTTTTATTTTAATTATAACTTTAACTTCTACTATTTATGGCATGGTGATCTTAGTTTTCCACTTACAGTAAACATATAAAGTTCCTTGATAGATAAAATTATTTAAGTAAAAATTGTTTGACTTCCTTTAAAGAAAAATATTAAGCAAACAATAGAATGGGGAAGATACAGACAGAGCAGAACATCGTGAAGGTGGTACCCGGGTCAAGGCCAGGCACCGGGCAGTAGCTCTGGGGCGGGACCTGGGGGTTTGCATTTTGTGAAGCTCCCCGTGATTCTGGTGGCCGCCCTTTGAGGAACCTGGGGCTCCAGACTGTTGACTGACAGATGAGAGGCTGTACTTAGGGGCTCCTGTCAAGTTTAGCCCAGAGCTGCTGGGGCTTTGGAGGGCGGCCAGACACTGCTGGGAGTCAGTGGGTATGAGGGGTGGCCCGCCCTCCAGCATGTCATGTCTACACCGGTGCATCTCAGATCTGAGTGTGGGCCTTGTTAAAATGCAGATTTCCGGCTGTACCCAGACTTCTGGGCTCACGGGCCTGGGCAGTGGTGAAGCTGCTGGTCCAGGACCTCACTTTGAGAACAGCCTGTGTGCAGAGACCAGCACCCAGATGGCTGCCATGGTCCCGGCTGGGACTGGGGACAGAGACCATATCCTCCTCCTCCTTAGGAGCCACCTCAGCCCTTGGAAGAAGGAAGCAGGGCCTAAACCAACAGGCACAATGTGGAAGCATCCATCTGCCACTGCAGTGCCCAGAGGGGCGCCTGGCCCAGGGTGATGTTCAGTCCCAATGTGTGCCCTTGGGGCGGGTCTGTGCTGAGTATGTGGAGGGATTCAGGGGGCGCCCTTCAACCATGAAGTGGCTCTTTGGGCCAGGGGTTCCGATCAGCTGGAGCAGATGCCAGGAGCCCTCCTAACGGCAGTCTCCACGGGAGGGGTCTTTTCTCTTCCTTCCCAGACTTCAGGGCTGAGCTCCAAGCTCGGCCTGTCTGAGAGGCCTCCCGCACCACCCTGCGGCCTGTGCCCTGTCCGTTGTCTGGTGCCTCCGTCTGAGAACGTGAGCCAGGAGTCCCAAGACCTTCCCTCTGTGGCTTCCCCCCTGCTGTGGTGCCTGGCGTGGAATCCCAAATCTTTGTGAACCAGTGAAGGATGGCTTCACTGTAACTCATGCCTGCTTCCTGGAGGACACTGATGCTCAGAGAGGTGAAGCCACTTGCCTGAGGACACGCAGGAGGACACTGGTGAGCAAGACCTCCAGTCTGCATGAGGCGGCCTACCCCTGGAGCCCCTGACTCAGGTCCCCCGTGGTGAGCCAGGATTTTACACCCTCTGCAGCCCCAGTGGGCTGAGAACGGGGGGCTGGGGTGGGAAACTGAGGAGGGGACCCACCTGCAGAGCTTGGCAGGAGGCCTCACAGATTCAGCAGGCTGAGGAGGGGGCAGGAACTCACAGACACGCTAATTATCTCGAATTCAAGAGTGATGGCTGCCGTCGGGGACCAGGAGTAGGTTTTGTTCCTCCCTGTTACCTTCTAGGTCTGAGACCAGCAGTTTCGGGTGGAGTCCTATTAACCTCACATTTTTTTTCAATCCCTTCCTGCCTGCCTTCAGTAAGATACTCTCAAAACTGAAAGACTCCTTGGAGATGCCTCTACTTACCCCGACTTTGCCTGCTAACAGGAAAACTATGATTTATTGAGCACCTATTATATGCTGGGGTGCACGGTCTGGTTCAGCTCCTGCAACATCACAGGTGCTGTTTGCATTGTGTCTTTGACTTTTTGCTCACCATTCTATGTGAGTGTCTCCCCATGTGCCGAAGTCCCTTGTCTCAGGTGCTGCCAGAGGTGGGACAGGACCCCTCGGGGCTATTGTCCAGATTACAGTCCCTTTCCCAAACCGTGGTCCACAGCACCCCTCCCCTCTGTCCGGCTGCCTTGTGCTCAAGCGTCAAGGCCCAGCTCAATCGCCCCTCTTTCAGAGGCTGTTCTCTCCCTCCCGGCGCATGCTCTCTGAAGCTGAGGCTCTCTGCCCTGCCACACCCAGGTCTCCTACCCGCTCCTCTTCATAAAATGTGACACCTTTTCTCTTCCTTTCCATGCTTCAGGTCTGACTGCAAGGTCAGCTTGTCAAGGGGCACCCAGACCACCATGTGCTCTTCTTGTGGGCTTGTCCCTCTGTTGATCCCTCAGCCCACAGGCTTGGTCGGCCAGGAGAGAGACTTTGTAGAAGGTTCTGGGTAGCTGCTGTATACTGAAGGGCCCACTTTGTAAGTCTGTCAGATTTAGCAATAAAAACAGAATAAAAATACAGCGCACTGAGTTAAATATGACTTTCAGATAAGCAAGAAATAACGTTTGAGTATAAGTATATCCCAAATGTTGAGTGGGATATATTTACACTAAAACATTTATTGTTGATTTCCAGTTCAAATCGAACTTAGCATCTTGTATTTAATCTGGCAGCCCTACCACCTCCTACCCTTCTTTGCCCCCTTGTCAGTCTCTTTCAATAACTAGATGGAGAGTCCCTGAGAGCAGGGATCTTGGCTGTGTGGGCCCCTGTTGCACGCCCAGCCCTCAGCAGGGACCCTGACATGGAAGTAGGTGCTGGAAAAATAAACCCATTGCTAGGATGAGTGCAGGGGGACTGCCCCGAGCCAGGCACAAGAACTGTGTGCCGAACTCTTGTCAATTTCTGCGAGGCCCATAGCAAATTGGTGGGAAGACTGAGATGCAAGCTGTTTGATTCAAGGGGTACTTTAAAATTTTTGTAAAACAGCTGTGATTTACCGAATACCTGTCATGTGTCAAGCCTCCCATTGTTTTTTTTTTTTGTTATCTTTAATCTACAATTACATGAAGAACATTATGTTTACTAGGCTCCCCTCTTCACCAAATCCCCCCCACAGACCCCATTACAGTCACTGTCCATCAGTGTAGTAAGATGCTGTGGAGTCACTACTTGTCTTCTCTGTGTTGTACAGCCCACGGGCTGCTTTAACGAAGGCCCTTTGTGAGTGGCACACTTACTGTGTGAATGTTTATGCACGCCCTTGAGTTTCTGAACAGTCTGTTCTCCGGGGTTAACTGGTTCCCCATCAATCCTGCTTACACAGCTCATTTATTCAGTAAGCCCTGCTTCCCTCCATGTTTGGTACAAGGGAGGATTGCCCCCCAGTTGAGAATTCTGAATTAAGGAGTCTTTGAATGAATGAGATGCTGCTGAACAGAAGTTCCTGATGGGGCACAGAGGTGGTGGGTCATCAGTAAAAGGGGCATCTGCTGGGCTGTCAGAAGGGACAGGGTTCAAATCCAGCTCCCACCATTTACCAGCTCTGTGACTTCAGGCAAATTATTTCCTCACTTTTGGCATCTCGAAAGGGGGAGTTAAATGAACCTGGACACCCCAAGATGGGCCAGATGCCATGCTGCTGATGCTGAGGTTAGAGATAGGGCGTGGCCACCGTTTCCCTGAGGGGACCTGTTGGAGGGGCACCAAGGGGCCTTGTGCCCTGAGGAGGGCTTGGTCTCTGGCTGCTCTACTGGGAACTGCCCTCTGCACCCTGCCCAGAGCACCATGGCCAAGGCCAGAGAGAGGCGGGGCCTGCTGCTGACCCATGTCTTGCTGAGCTGGTGTGTGTGTGTGTGTGTGTGTGTGTGTGTGTGTGATAAAGAGGCATGGACTGCAGTCACCAGACTCTCACATGGTTTCAGCTCCTCGCCTGGCTGAGGAACAGTGGCTGTTCTTGCTCCAGAAAGGGGACTCTGTTTTCCCAGATCATCATCAACGTCCCTCACACATGCTTGGAATAAAATGCAGACCCTGCCAAGGCTCCCAAGGCCCCACCTTGACCCCATCCCAGGGCCCGTCTTAGTCACTCAGTTCTTTCCGGCCTCACTGGCCTCTGCCTGCCTGTGCCCTCCAACTGAATCCCTCCGCCCTCCACTGATTCCTTCTCCTGCCTCCAGTCGTCTCAGGGATGCTTCCACTGTCCGTGGACATGGGCGACCTCCCGCCCTTCCGTGCTTCTCTCAGCGCCTTGCTTGTTTCTCCCCAACCAGAACAGAACCCTGCAGTCTGGGACTCCCCTGTGTCCTGCCCCTCAGTATCTGTTGAAAGAAGTAAGTGGGCCATTAAAGTCGCGTTTTGGTTTAGAGCATCATTCTTAGGGTGTGCACATTCATTCATTTTGTTCCTGCAACAAAAACACTAGGTCCTGGGAAATTCAGTGTTGAGCACCACCCTGGCCCCCACCCTGGGGGTCTGTGTCCAGCCAGGTGTGTATAGGCGGGGGCGAGAAGGTGCTGAGCAGGTGAGGACCGAAAGCAGACACCACCTGGGTATTTCTCTGGGATCCTCTGATTCCAGGTCACTCTGTGTTCTCCCACTCATCCTCCCTTGTGGATGTGAAGAGATTAATATATGCAAATACCCTTTTCCTGTGGTGGTTTTAGCCTTGAACTCTGTGGATTAAGTTACTTGATTTAAATACATATTTGGGCATTTCCCCATCCCCCGCACATATAGACATGTAGAAATCCTAAACACTAAATAAAATCCCTTCATTTTGCATGTGCTGTAAAGCTTCTAATCCCAAGTCCTGTGGGCATTTTGACAGTTAAGATGGTTCACAGGGGCTGCTGCGATTTTATTTGGAATATCAAATACCTGTATAATAAGGAGTGCCCCTTAGTGAGGCTTGCTAATACCACTCAGAGGGGGCCTGGGGATAAGATGGCTACTGGAGGGGTGCTGGGAGGGATCTCTGGAGGGACATTAGCAAGAGAGGAAAAGGAGACTCCTGAGGGCTGTCAGGTGCCAGGCTGGGTACTGCTGGGACAGGAAAGAGACAGGAGGGACACTTGGGTTTGATTGCATCAGAGGCCTGGTGAAGACAGTGGGTTCACTAGAAGCCTGTAAGGTAGGTTTGGGAACACATGTGTCCAAAGGTACAACTCAGAGCAAAGTTTTTCCAAAACCATTGTGGGGGGTGGGGCGACTCCTTATAGAAGTGTGTTCCAGATGGTGAGCAAGGCAAATGGTCCTGGGTTTGGGGAAAGGTAGGGGATTGCTTTGACAGCATGGCCAGAGGGCAGCCTGGGTTGACTTGGCCATGGATAACAGGAAGGCTGTTTCCCCAGTACATCCTGCCAACCTGGGACCTCAGCCTCTCTCCAGCCTCCTGGCAAAGCAGGAGGACCTCGAGGCCTTGAGGATGGGCTTGGGGATCACCTGCATTTCCACAGGTTGAGGGACAGAGCCTGGGCCTGCCCTCTGGGTGCTGAGGAGCAGGTATACTGCAGCAGCGCTGGCCTTCCCTTGAGACTGGGCGGCCTGGAGATGCCCCCTGCAATCCCACACTGGGCCTGGCACCCTCCAGTTTCCCTCTGTTCCCTTTGCCTGTTTTTCTTCCCCAGATACTGGGGTGACCCACTGCCTCCTTCAAGTCTCAGCTCAAATACCACCTCCTCATAAAGTCTACCCAAAGCAACCTGCCTGGCCCCCACCCCTGCATGTCCCCCATGTGTCCCCTGCACACCCAACCCCTTACCCTCTCCTCTGGGTTTCCCCATTGTACTCGTCTCCTTCTAACAAACTTTACCATTTAATTTTTACGATGTTCACCGCTTACTGTCTCACCAACCCCGACTGTCACTGGAATGTAAGCTCCTCATGGTGAGGGTCTGGGTTTGTTTTGCTCTCCCTAGGGCCTGGCACAGAGTGGGTGCTCAGTAAATATTTCGTTGACTGGATGAACTCTGCAAACATTGCCCAAATCCCTCCCCACCCTGGCACGGGCCAGAGCCGGTCCACGAGGCAATTACAGCCTTCAGAACCAACCAACCACTAAGAACCCACAGAATCTGCCCCTCCTGCTGAGCACCTCCTGCATATGTGCCACACAGAGGCCGGGGGTCTGTGTGCTGCCCTTCCCTCCAGGGCGACACGGAAGGCTCCTCCAGGGTGGGGACACAGGACAGAGCTGGGAGTGAACTCAGGGTCTTAGAACATCTGGGATGGAACTTTCTTTGCTGTGACATTTATATATGGCTGCATCCTCTTTTGGCTTCTGTTTGCTTGCGTACCCCTTTCCATCCATCTCCTTTCAATCTCGGTGTCTTTACATTTAAACTGCTGCTCTGCATCTGTTCTTCTGAACTCCCTTCCCCACTTCCTTTGCATTATCATTACTTTTATTATTACTTAATGGTTGCTTAAAATCAGCCCTACACCCCTATCTTGTCAATTAACTTAGAGTTAGTATTGAACCGCTTTATGTGAAACGCAGAATCCTTACCATCTTGTTGGCAGTACCTTTTTTCTGCTGTAGTTGTCCTATGTACATGTATATAATTTTTGCTTTAGATAGGTCCACACATTTTACAGAAATTAAGAGGAAGAAACAATCTTCTCTATTTACCCAGATATTTATTCCTGATGCTGTTCTTGAGGTTCTATCTGCATTTCCATCTGGCACCTTTCCCTTCTAGCACTGCTGATAGTCCACATCTTCAGGTCAAGAAGTCTCTTCACTTAAGACATTTTTCACATTAACTTTGAAAAGGACTATTTTACCTTAATTCTTAAAGGATATTTTTGCTGGATATAGAATTCTTACATTGATGTACCTTTTCCCCTTCTTTTTAAAAAGACTCTTTTGTTTTGAAATGACCACAGATTCACAGACAACTCTAAAAAAAGTGGTATGGAGAGAGCTGGGTGCCCTCAGCTAGTTCCCACAACAGTTATACCTTACAGGGTAGGGCAGTAGCAGAGCCGGGAGACTGACATTGACACAATGTGTGCAGATCTATGCTGTTGTATCACGCAAGTGGATTCCTGTAACTACCTTGGAAATCAAGATACAGATTCAGTCATTGCAAAGATCTCCCTCATATTGGCCCTTCATAGTCACACCCACCCCCTGCCCCCTGCTCCTGACCACACCCCATCCCCAGCACCCACTCATCTGTTCTCTCTCTATATACTTTTGTCACTTAGAGAATGTTACATAACTGAAACTGATCTTTTCAGAATGGCTTTTCATTCAATGTGATGCCCCTGAGATTCATCCACGTTGCTGTGTGTATCAGTAATACATTCTTTTGTATTGCTGAGGACCATTCCATGGTTTGTTTCACCATTCACCTACTCATTGGCATTTTGGTTATTTCGTTTTTGGTTGTTAACTGAGAGTTAATATTGAACCACTATGAACATTCACATACAGGTTTTAGTGTGGATATAGGTTTTCATTTCTCTGGGTTAAAGGCCCACAAGCTTTATTGCTGGGGGAAAGGGTAAGTATATGTTTCGTTTTTTGAGACAATATCAAACTACTTTGCAGAATGGCCATACTATTTTCCATTCCCAACAGCAATGCATGAACCACCCATTTTCTCTGCATCCTAATCAGCATTTGATGTTGTCACTATTTTTTTTTTTTTTAGTTTAGGCTGTTCTAATAGTTGTGCAGTGATGTCTTATCATGGCCTAAATTTGAATTTCCCTAATGACTATTGATGCTGAACATCTTTTTTACGTGCCTATTTTCCATCCGTATATCTTCCTCGGTGAAATATCTCTTCGTGTGTTTTGCCCATTTTCTGATTGGATTGTTTGTGTTTTTTTACTGTGAGTTTTGAGAATTCTTTATATAATCTAGATACAAGTTATTTGTTAGAGAGGTGATTTGCAACATTTTCTCCAAGTCTGTAGCTTATCTTTTCATCTTCTTACTAGGGTTTTTGGCAAAGCAAGAGTTTTAAATTTTGATCAAGTCCAATTTATCATTTTTTCTATTATATTTTATGCTTCTTGTGTTAAGTCTAAGAATTCATTATCTACCCCAAGATACTTAAAATTTTCTTCTTGATTTTTTTCTTTAAGTTGTTAAGGACATTTAAGTCTCTGATCCATCCTGAGTTAGTTTTTGTATAAAGTATGAGGTTTAGTTTGAGATTCAAAATTTTTGTCCAAGGACATCCAATTGTTCCAGCACAATTTGTTGAAGGGTCATCCTGTCTCCATTGGACTATTTTGCACCTTTGTGAAAATCACTTGGATATATTTATGTGGGTCTTGTTCTGGGTCTTTGTTCTGTTACGTTGATCTATGTGTCTGTCCCTCCATTAATACCACAGTCTTGGTTGCTGTAGCTTCATAATGTTTTACAATTGGATAGAGTGGTTCCTCCCATTTCATTATTCTTTTTCAAAATTGTTGTGAGTATTCTAATTCCTTTGATTTTCTGTACAAATTTTATAATAATATGGTCTATCTCTGAAAAAATATTTTGCTTGGATTTTGATAAGAATCGCATTGAACTTATGTATCAATTTGGGGAGAATTAACGTTTTTAATATGCTGATTCTTCCAGTTCATGAACATGGATTATCTCTCCATTTATTTATATCATTTAAAAATTTTCCTTCATCAGTGTTTTGTAGTTTTCAACATAGAAATTCTGTACGTGTTTCTTTATTTGTATCTAGAAACTCAATTTTTTGAGTCATTGTAAATGGGATTGTTTTAAATTTCAGTTTCCATATATAAACATACAAGTGAATTTTGTTTGTCGGTCTTGTATCTTGTGACCTGGCTGAACTCACTTATTATACCTGGGATTATTTTTGTAGCTTTCTTGAGATTTTCTACAATGGTAAGCATATCTTTTGCAAATAGGGATGGTTTGATTTCTTCTTTTCTGGTCTGGATGCCTTTTATTTCCTTTTCTTACCTTACTGCTCTGGCTAGAACTGCCAGCACTGAACAGATCGTTGAGAGTGGGCATCTTACCTTGTACCCAATCACAGGGGAAAAGCATTCAGTCTTTCACCACTGAGAATGATGTTAGCTGTAGATTTTTTTTAAATAGATGCTTTTTATTGAGTTGAAAAAGTTCCCTTCAACTCCTAGTTTTCTTAGAGTTTTCTCTTGACCGGGTACTGAATTTTGTCAAAGGGTTTTTCTGAATTAATATTATCATGTTATTTTTCTTCTTTAGCCTGTTATCTGATGTATTGCACTGATTGATTTCAAATGTTGAACCAGTCTTACATCCCTAGCACAAGGCCCTTTGATCACAATGTATCATCTTTTCATATATCACCAATCTGTTTGCTAATATTTTGCTAAGGATTTTTGCAACTATCTTCAATAGGGATATTGATTTCTATAGTTTTCTTTTTTTCTTTTTTACTGACTTTCTCTGGTTTTGGTGTCAGGGTAATACTGTTCTCATAAGATGAATTGGAAGTGTTCCCTTCTCTTTTTATAAATTTGATTTCTTTAGTAATTGTAGCATTAGTCAGATTATTTACTTCAGATTGGGTGAGTTGTGATGGTTTGTGCTTTCCAAAGGACTGGCCCATTTCATCTAAATTGTCAAATTTATGTGTGAAGAGCTATTTGTAATATTCTCTTATTATCCTTTTGATGTCTTCAGCTTCTATAGACTATCTCCTGTTCCATTCCTGATATTAGTGATTTGCGACTTCTCTATTTTATTTGTCAGTCTTGCCAGAAGTTTCTTAATTTTATTAATCTTTTCAAAGAATCAGCTCTTTGTTTCTGTGATTTTACTGTTTTTCTGATTTTAATTTTATTGATTTTTGCTTTTATACTTATTATTTCTTCTCTTCTGTCTGCATTGGGTTTATTTTACTCTTCTTTTTCTAATTTCATTTTTTTTTAAGGTTCACCAATATAATGCTACAGATTAAAACTGGATTTAAGTTCATACTTTGTAGGTGGGATATTTCATTCACATGAAATTGTTTTGAAAGTCTAGGTTCTTACAGTGGGAGGTTAGATGAATGATCTGAGACTTCCTTTCTTTCTAACCTAAACATTAAGTGCTATAAATTTCCCTTGCTGCACTGCTTTAGCTGCACCCCATGAATTTGAAATGTTGCTTTTGTTCTCATTCAGATTTATGTATTTTTTTCCATATCCTTTGAGGCTTCTTTGGTCTATAGATAATTTAGACATGTGTTGTTTAGTTTCCAGGTGTTTAGAAATTCTGCTATTATCTTTCTGCTGTTGATTTCTGCTTTGATTCTTTTATGATCAGAGAACACACTCTGTTTGGTTTCAATTCTTTTAAATTTGTTGAGATTTCCCACATACTCCCTGCCCCAACACATGAATAGTTTCCTCCATTATCAACATCCCCCACCACAATAGTATATTTATTACAATTGATGAACCTGTATTGACTCTTCATTATTACCTGAGTCCATGGCTTATGTTAGAGTTCACTCTTGGTGTTTTCTCTTCTATAGAATCGGGCAAACATATAATGACATGTATCTGCCCTTACAGTATCATATAGAGCATTTTCACTGCCCTAAAAATCATGCATGCTCTGTCTCCACCCTCTAACCCCTGGAAACTACTGATCTTTTTACTGTCTCCATTGTTTTGCCTTTTCCAGAATGTTGTTAGTTTGAATCATACAAAATATAGTGTTTTCAGATGGGCTTCTTTCATTTAGTAGTATGCATTTAAGTTTCCTCTATGTCTTTTCATGGCTTGATAGCTCATTTCTTTTATCACTGAATAATATTCCACTATCTGGATGTACCATAGTTTATTTATCCATTCACTTGGTCAAGGACATCTTTTTGCTCCCAAGTTCTGGCAATTATGAATAAAGCTGCTATAAACATCTATCTGCAGGCTTTTGTATAGACCTAAGTTTTCAGCTCCTTTGGATAAAAACCAGGGAGCATGATTGCTGGATCCTATACTAAAAATATGTTTAGTTTTGTAAGAAACTGCCCAGTTGTCTTCCAAAAGTAGCTGTACCATTTTGAATTCCCATTAGCAATGAATGAGAGTTCCTGCTGCTCCACATCCTTGTCAGCACTTGGTCTTGTCAGTGTTCTGGATTTTGGCCATTCTAGTAAGTGTGTAGTGATGAAAAAGTGTGTAGTTACACAAAAAGTGTAAAATACTTAGTAATTAATTTAACAAAAGAATGAAATAAAAGAAGGCCTAAGATAAATGTCAAGGAACAGTAAATTCAGAGATTGGAAGACACAATATTGTTAAAAGATGAATTCTTCCTAATTGACATATAGATTCAGCACAATCCCAATTATAATGCCAGCAGCCTTGTGAAAATACATAAATTGTCAAGCCAATTCTAATATGGAAGCCAAAACACCTGCAGTAAGTTGGGGAAATTACACTGCTTGGTTTCAAGACAAAGGAATCAAGACAAGACAAATAGATTAATGTAACTAATTAGAGAGTCCAGAAGTAGACCCACACTTATGTAGCACGTTGATTTTTGACAAAAGAGACAGAACATTTCAATGGGGAAAAGAAGTCTTTGGAACAAACAGCGCTGGAACAACTGGATGTCCATATTAAGAAAAATGAAACTTGACCTTACTTCACATCATTTAATTCAAAATGGATTGTAGATCTAAACTTAAAAACTAAAACTACAGAACTTCTAGAAGAAAACATAGGAAAAAATCTTCATGATCTGTGAGCAGGCCAAAATTTCTTAGCTGGGAAACAAAGCAATAACCATAAAAAATATTGACAAATTGACTTCTTCAAAATTGAAAATTTCTGTTTACTGATAAGAAAATGAAAAGGGAAACCACAAACTTGGAGAAAATAGTACAAAACATACATTGGATAAAGGACTGGTATCCAGATGATATGGATTAGCCTATAACGCAATAATCAAAGGGCACATGCCCAATTAAAATGGTCAAAGATTTGAACAGACACTTCACAAAAGAATGTGTATGAGGCCAGTGAGCACATTTAAAAGTGATCAACACCATTAGTTATCTGGAAATGCAAATTCAAGTCCATGAGCCACTCCTATAGTATCTCAGGATTAAGATATATTTTTATGATTAAAATTGTAAAAGATTGACAATGCCAAATGTTTCTAAGGATGTGGAACAACCAGAGCAGTCCTAAATTGCTAATGAGAACACACACTGTTATAAGGACTTTGGAAAATTTTACTGGTTTCTTATAAAGTGAAATGCATACCTATCCCATAACTCAATAATTCTACTTCCAAGATATTTTCTTGAAAGAAGTAAGTGCATATGTTCACAGAAAGCTTTGCACATGAATGTTTATAGCAGCTTTATTTATAATACTTCCCAAATGGAAATAGCCCAAATGTCCTTTTACAGAATGGATATATAAATTGTGGTATATCTACACTATGGAATACTACCCATCAATAAAATGGGGATGTGCTATCAACGCACAAACAACACAAATGAATCGCACAGCTATTATGTTGAATGAAAAAAAGCCACCCACAAAAGAGCCCAAACTGTATTATTTCATTTCTGTGACATTCTGGAAAGTTCTGGTAAAACTATTCAATGGTGAAGAAAAAAATCAGAACACTGGTTGCTTTTTGAGGTACAGGATTGCCTGTGTAGACACAGAGGTACCTTTGGGGTGATGGGAAGGTTCTGTGTCTTGATAAGCGTGTTGATTACACAGGTGTATGCATTTGCTGAAACTCATAAAGTTGTACACTTGAGATTTGTGCATTTCACCATATGGAAATTTCACCCAGAAAGCATCCTGAACTACAAAGAAGGAAACAAAGATTCTGAGCAACACTAAACAGGTCAGCAGGCATTACAGTGGAATCCTGGGCGCTGCTCACACATCTCCGGGTCTAGGAAGAACCCACAGTTCCATCTTCGCCTGGCTGCCCTCCAGCGAGGTTAGGGCGGACCTCTTCCTGCTCTGACTGTACTTGCTGGAACTGTCACAAAGCAAAGCTCTCCCGCATTCCGGGGACGGGAGGTGTCCCCTGACACTGCCGCAGCATTGCTTTGCCTCTCCATAGCTGGGCAGCAGCTCAGGCCTGCTCTCCATCACAGGTGTGTCCCCACGCCGGACTGTCCTCTGCTGTGCCAAAGACAAACCCTGTATCTCAATCACCCTGTCCCTGGGGATAGTCAGGCCCAGCAGGTGAGAAGTCAGAACTGGCCTGGGAATTGGGTTCCTGGCTTCTCATCACAGTTTTGCAAAGATTTCCGTGTGAAATTCGGAGCACTTTTATTCATGTATTCATGAAGCACCACATACTCATCGAGCCCCTGCTACATGCCAGGCCCTGTTATAGGTTCTTGGGGCAGCCCTGCCTACCCCTCGATTTTAGCCCAATGGGACCCATTTCAGACTCCTCCTTCCCAGAGTTATAAGATACTCAGTTTGTGTTGTTCAAAGCCACCGAGTTTGTGGTAATTTGCTAGAGCAGCCATAGGAAACTAATACATTGACTTAAACAGCAAACCTAATGTAGATGATCCACGAGGTGTTAGGATGATGGACCAAGAATTCTGGGCCCTTGTTTACATTAGAAGGAGGTGGCTCTTGGGATGCATGTTCATTTGTACACGCCAAACAAAGTGTCCGTGCCCGATCACACAACTTCCCCCGGAGAAGCGGTCCAGCCCGACCGTGCTGCTGTCGAAGCTGGAGAGATGGGCGGGCCCCCTGGAGCCCAGCCCGCCAGCGCCTTGGCTCACAAGGCATCTCAGCCTCTTGGCTTCCGTCCTGGCTGTCTCCTGGACCGGGAGTAACCTTTCCTCGTTAGCTGACCCATCTCTCTCTTCAGGATGCAGCCCCATTTCTCTTCCTTTCCTCAGAACGCTTGCAGCTCCCCACGTCCCTGAGAAACACAACTGGCTCTCCGCGACGCTGTGCACCTGTTGTTCTTCCTCAGCTGTACGGATGCTCTGAGCCCCGTATCTCGTTCTCTCTGTGGAGCCAAGTTTCCAGGGCTGCAGTCAGGTACTGGCAGGACGGCAGCCACCAAAGGCTTGACCAGCCTGGAGAAGCTACATCCCACGCGGCTCGTGCACGGGCCTGGCAGGCTCTTGGCCTCCCCACAGGGCTGCTCGAGTGTCCTCACAGCATGGCGGCCAGCTTCCTCCAGAGTGGGCAATCCAAGGGAGCAGGCAGAAGTCACAGTGCCCTCTGTGACTTGTCACACATTGTCATCTTCACTGTTGGTCATGCCACCAGGGTGTGAATCTTGGAAGCTGGCTGCCATACCTTTCAGCACCTGGAGAGCAAGGAGTCTTAGTCACCTTGCGTTTCTCCAGGGCCCTGCACAGGCTTAGGGTTGGGGGTGGAGTCCGTGCTCAATACGACTCTGTTGGAAGAATTAGTGAATGAATAGTGTCTTGTAATAGCAACACCTACATCTTAGGACCACTGTAATGGAATAATATGGACGTACCGAGGCCACGGTAAGAGCCCTACACCAGCTCTTGCTGTTATTACTGAAGGTACTGTCTAGTCGAATCTGATGCCCGGAGAAGGTGTTGTGTAGACTTGAGATTCACTTCATCCCATTGGCCCGGCCCCAGTGAATTGGGGTTCTAGAGGGTCAATGACAGTTTGGGGGGTGGAGAAGGGGAGATGACTGCACCCAACCCTTTAGGCATGGATGGGAAAGGACCTAACAAGGAAAGGATTTGTGGGAATACATAGAACGGATGGATGGAAGAATAGCTGGAAGGATGGCTGGCTGGACGGAGAACTGCATCAGAGACCTTGAGGAATTCCTTGCTTGCCAGTGAAATTCTGTTTCCTTGGCTTCTCCTGGTCCTCACCAGGTCTTGGGGGACAGAGGTCTAGGCAGAGCTGCTACAGCCAAGCCCGGGGAAGACAGGAGGACAAGGGCCGATGGAAAGCGTGTTCTCCTGGTCAGGGTGAAGTGCTCAGAGAGCGTGGCCAGTGGCCACTGGCCTGCCCCTGTGTCACCTGCTGGGATGGGATTATCCATGGATTCACACATCTTGTTGATACAGCTGGTGGTGGAGTGACCTCCCAGGTGCCTTCTCCCAGGTCACCCCAGCCTGTGGTCTCCGCACCCCGAGGAGAGGCTAGATGTTTTGCACAATACAGGCTCCATGGAAACTGCCCAGACTCAGCTAATCCCTGTTTCCCTTGCTTTAAGCAGACTGGGTTTATGGGAATCTCTGGGATCACAGTTAAGGTTAAAGTACTGCTTAGCCTCTGGGTCTGCCCCGCGCATTAAGCTGGTGACCACATTGCCCCTCATTTTCTGTAGTGAGTGGCTGTTGCTCAGTGCAGCCTCTTGTTTCTGTCTTAGCATTGCGAGTCTTGAGCAGAGCGTGCCTGTGGCTAAGTCTGCAGTAAGACTCTTAGCTGGAAATGCCTTCCCAGGAGAAGCAGGGGCCTCAGAAAAGCGCTGGTGCCAAGCCACAGCCGTAAGACCTTGCTCCACTTTCCCAGCACATCTGAGCCTCAGTTTCCTCATCTGAAAAGTGAGCGTGGGGACAACAGCACATCTCAGAGGGCCAGGAGGACAGAGGGTGGTGGGCGCTTGGCCTGGCACCAGCACACTGCACATGCCCCAGATGGCTGCTGGGATAGGCATCACGAGCCCTGGGTTAACAAACCAGCCCAAGGTTTGCAAAGTCCCGGTGGGTGGCAGGGGCACTCTCTGCCCCTGCTCCCGGTTGGGGCCCCACCCCCAGAAGTGGCCAGGAGTGGGCCACACATCTGGAGGGGACCGGCAGGTGTGGGAACTGATCAGTTATACCACAGTGTGAGGTTTCTGTATGTCCGAAACTTCCCACAGGAGTGTTTATTGCTTTGATAATGGGGGGCGGGAGCTCCAAAGACCAAACAAACATTGTGATGAGAGAGAGAGAGAGAGAGAATGGGGCCAGGGTGTGTGCTGTAATAGAAGACAGAATCTTCTTGGCAGGGGTGTTTAGATGATGCCAGAGGGGAGGGGAGGTCTGACGAAGGAGAGGTGCACTGGCCTTGGGATCAATGAGATGGGGATGCACCGGAGGGCAGTTACCTGCCATTTACTGGCTCTGGGGTCTTGAGTAAGAAGTTTACCACCCTGTGCCTCAGTCTCCCCCTCTGTAAAATATGGATGATGGAGCCCCTTCACCTCCCAAGGTGACTGTGAGGATTAAAGGAGAGAGCAACCAGTGGGTGGGTGGAGCAGAGCCTGGGGCTGCGGGCTCTGTATTCACGATTCATCAGTAAACGAGTGCCCTGAGCATGAGCAGCCGCTGCAGCTGGGTTTCACCCAAGTGAGTCAGGAAGCCCCTTTGCAGAGATTTTAGGTTAGCTCCATCCCGTGCTGCCACTGTGAGGGGCTGTGGGTGGGTCCGTGCAGTGGGCTGGGAGGGGCTGCATCGTTAGAGGTGGGCATGCAAAGAGCTCAGGGACCCCCGAGACAAGCAAGTGAGTCTGGGCCTCAGCCTCCCCATGTGTCCAAGCAGACAGGGCGACCCTCTGCCCTCGCAGTTCCGACTCTCCGAGAAGTCAGAGTGCCAAGCCTTCCCAGCTCAGTGATGTGCCTGCCACATAAGGGAACAAGGGACCCGGGGACAGGACCGCAGAGCTGGCCTCAGAGCTCTGAGCCACCTTTCTGAACACTGACACCGAGGGGCTGTGAGCACCACAGGGGACACCGTCCTTGCTCCCCTGCCACGTTAAGGACACGACCCAGTGAGCACTCATCTATCTGCAGGGTGTGGGTCCCTGGACACGTGGGGGTCAGCCTGGAACCTCCTAGCACCCCTATCCCCTCCCCACCCCATGTGCCAGCAGGAGAGCTATGCTGAGAGACTTACTGCGAGGGCTTGGTCAGGCGATGTGGGGGCCGGGGAGACAAGGCTGAACCCTGAAGGGCAGGGGGGCGGGAAGGGCAGGCTGGGACTCCGGGCGGTGCTGCTGTCCACAGGCAGAATTTCTTCCCCATCAGGAAAGCCTCAGCTCCGCTCTTAATGGCCTTTCAAGTGACAGAGGCAGGCCCACCCAGAGTATCTAGGACAATCTCCCTTACTTCAAATTAACCGGTTATGGACGGCAGTCACACCCGTAAGGGGCCTTCACAGAGACACCGAGACTTGGTGTTGATTGAAGAACTGGGGACTGTAGCCTCACTGTGTTGACACTGGCTGTCACCGCATCCCTCTTGGTTTCTAGCTCCTTCCTGCTTGAGCACCTGCCCTCAGACTAGCGCCCAGCAGGGGTGGGATGAGGTCGTGGGCCCTCCCAGCCTCCTGTGATGGACTCTCATCTGGACCCTGCAGCCTTGCGTCCCTGCTCCTGAAATCTCTCTGGGCCCGCCTGCTGAGCCCCGCCTGGCGCAGGGTGACCGCCTGCCTTGCTGCCCTTGGGGAGCTGCCAGTCCTGAGGGTGCTGTCAGAGCCCGGAACTCTGTCTGCCCAGCACACCTGTTTTCCTGGCCTCATGGCCATGCCCTGGGCCTGAGTCCCTGGTCAGGCCACAGCTCTGGGTTGCAGGAAACCAGCCCCATAGTTGCTTTGTTTCGATTGCACAACCTTGGTGCAGGAGGCCAAAGTGGACATCTGCTGTTTGGGCCGGCCCAGCACCCAAGCCCTTCCCCTTTTCTGGCAAAAGCCACCCCCCCAACACACACACACACCGTTGCCTCTTGGGGAATTCCCAGGAACTGTGTGTGTGCAGCCTGGGGAGTGGGCTGTCAGGCAGGCACCCTGTCCTTCCTCTCCAGGGGGTGTCCTCCTTCCCTGAGGACGGGCACTCCTTCCTCGTCCTGATGGCCCGTCTCTGAGGGTGGTCGCTGAGTTCCCCTGCTCTCAGCTGCCCTGGTTGCTTCCTCACTAGGCCTTCCTGCTTCTCCTTCAGTGTTTCCTTCCCTCCTGAGCGCCCCCTCGGTCTGGCGATGGAGCCCTTTTCTATTCAAGGCAAACTGAGCCTGTTTCTGTTGCTTGCAACCACGGAAACCTGACTGACCAGAATTTAATGCCAGTCTTGGCTCTGCTCTGACTTGCTGTGTGACCCTGGGCAAGATGGCCCCTCTCTGGGCCTCGATTTCTCTACCCGCACACCTAAGCTGGCTTCCAATGGTGATATCCGCTTTGGTCCCATGGCTGCTTTGGCCCACTGCGGGTGACCGGGGTCAATGAGGCCTTCTCTGCCTTGACCCCAGGGCCTCTGGAGTGTGTTTGGTCAGGGAGGGAGATGGCAGCTGGGGAACCCTTGGTGGTGCTGGAAGGATCGGTGCGCTCAGTACCAAGGTCTCGCTAAGTCCCAAATGAAGTCAACTTTGCATAGCTAAGCTGTTGCTGTAGTAGGACAGAAGTCCGCCTCTCCTTAAGCTGTTATGCCTCAAATTTTTGAGAATGTGGTGAAAGCTTTGGATATTTTTCCTAGGCCCAAAAACATCTCTCCATCCATGTCTCTTCCCTCTTTCTCTCTCTCTCTTTCACTCACACACACACACACACACACACACACACACACACACACACACACACACACAGATGCGTGAATACACAGGGAAAGGAGAAGGGCTAGAAACAGCCTTCTGACACCTGTCTTGAGCCTCAGGGAGCAGTTTCTGGATTTACAGGACAAAAAACTAGCTTCAGCACACAAGTCAGGGACTGGGCCCGATCACGGTGCTTCGCGAGCATTAGCTCATCCACCTAAAGGGGCAGTGTTTGTGGTAGAGATGGCTATGTTTTTACCAAACCCTGGTTCATTATTCATTATTTTCTTCATGGGCCTGCAGTTGGGCCCTTCTGACTTCCTTGCAGTTAGGTGTGGCCATGTGACTGAGCTCTGGCCAGAGGAACATGAGTGAAGACAAACAGAGGAACGTGTTCTGTCACCGCCGTCAGCCCAGTCCACGAAATTCCTCCTGTGTCATCCTCCACCCCTGCTCTTTCCCCTTCCAAGGGGTTGCTGCAGAGGAGGATAAGGCCCTAGAAGATGCTAGGCCCCCAAATGAAGGAGTCTGGGCCCCTGAGTGACTGTGTGGAGTGGAGCCCAGCCCCTCCCCTACACCAGCCCACAGAAGGCTTTAACTTGAGCAAGAAATAAACTTTTATTTGTGGGCTTTTCGTTATGTGTTAGCCTATCCTGACTGATGCAACACTTATCCCCAACTGGGAGAGATTCTCTTTGTTTTAAAGGAACCCATCTTAGGTTTCCTTTAAAATAGCAAGTTCCCCCGTGGCCTTCAGCCTGGGGTCCCCAAGGCTGGAGGGTGTGCACCGCTGGCCCGGGACTGGTGCCCACCTGAACTCAAGGTGTCATCTCCGGGACCCCGATTCACTGCCCATCTGGGCTTCACCCCTGGCCCTCAGGCTCCCTGCCCCCCCCAGCTTTCCTCATTCCGTGATGTCTGCAGCCTGTGGTCTCCCTCTTCCTTCTGTGGCCTCCCGTCCCTTTGCCCATTGTCCGTGGTCCAAACACCAGGGTTCGGGATCAGCGGTATCTTTTTTTTCTCCCTGACAAACTGCTCCTTGAGGGCAGGGCCTGGGAACCCTTCACGGGTGGATTCATCATGCCCAGCAGATGAGTGACTCCACGGTGTGGAAGCCTGAGAGGGTTGTTCCCAGAATCCCATTTTCCCGGAGCACCTGGATTCAGAGGGATAACCTGGCCTCGGCCTGCGGCTCGTGTCCTAAATGGGCTTTCACAAGGCTCCAGGAAGGTGGGCACCAGTCCAGGCCTGGGCTGCCTCGCTCTGGCCCTATTTCCCAAGCACAGATTGTACACCGGCCCTGCCCCCAGCCCCTGCTTGCTGGGGGACTGAAGGGACAGGTCAAGGCCATTATATCCCCACTGTGGGTGACCTTTCCCACCACTGCTCCTCAGAGAGAGGCCTGGCCCCCACCTTTTTAATAATTCAGCTGGTCTCTGAACTACCTTTAGCCTTTAACACACCTTCTAGCCCTTGGCTATCTTCCTGATAATAACAAGAACACTAACTCTGATTGCTGTGCATGTGTCTGGTCCCAGGCCAAGCCATTCACACCCTGGACCTCTCTGATCCCTCACACCAATCCTTGGGTTGGGCCCCATATTATCCCCATTTCACAGATGAGAAAGTTGAAGTTCTGTGAGCCGCCGGCCCAGCAGCCCCCAAGACCAGCTGCGAAGGCGGAGGCAGGAGTTGGCCAGGCAGTGTACGCAGTAGCCAGGGCGACACAGCAGCAGGAGAGGAAGCTGCTGGGCAGAGGGAGGCAAGACCCTCCCCAGGGGGCTCCAGGCAGCTCCCAGCCCGCCTGCATGCCAGGGTTCCTCCCCTCCTTTGCTCCTCTCCGTGGGTCCTTGCCCTCTGCCCTGCGCCACTGGAGCTCGTGCCCTGTGCCTCTCTGTTCCCACCACCAGAAGTGGCTGCTGCAGGCCCGGCTGTTGGGTTTCTCCTGAGCGATCCAGGGAGCGAAGCTTCTCTGAGGTTGGTGCTCACTTTGCAAAACAGCAGAAATTTATAGCCCAAGTAATTGATCACGGGGCTGCTGCCTCCCTCCGTCTCTCTCAGTCTCCTAATTCCCTTCTCCCCGCTCTCCTCTTTTTTCTCAGCGCGCCATCTGTGGTGTCAGAGACAAGGAAGCCAAGAAGGGAGGGGGGGTTCTAGTCCCAGTTCTGCCAATTATGAGTCACATGAACCTCAGTTTCCCCATGTGCACAACAGAGACGCTAATAATACCAGCTCCAAGTGTGCTGGGCCTGTGGATGCTGGCGCTGTGGGGAGCACCCCACAGAGCAATCATGTGAAGTGGGGGTGGCACTGGAGCCCATCTTCCAGATGGGGATGCTAGGGCCCAGAGAGCATGGGGTGTTTTTTCAGGCTGGTAAATAGCAGTCCTGGGGCTTGAACCCAAGTTGGTTGTGTCCCCCAAGCCCAAATCATTAGGCTACACTGCCTCCCCTCCTCGCAGGGCCAATTAGAACCAAGGTGACCCATGCCAGGCTTCCTGGCCCCTATGTCACTTCATCCTGAGGCTAACCGTGGGGAAGGAGCAGCGGTCCTCAGAGTGAGGGGAATTTCTCTGCAAACTGTCAAGTGCTGTGCCAATGGAAGGAATCATTTCTGCCCCTCTTTAGCACTGGCACCCCCTCCTAGATCACGGCCCTTGACTGGGAGATTTTCTGAGACCGAGGAACTGGCCTGGACCTCAGATATCTCTTCTTCTTTCAGAGACCCTGTGCCTCTAGCAGCTGGGCCCACGCCTGCCACCCTCCTGGTGCCCGCAAATCTAGATGACCCACAAAGGGATTCTGAAGGGCACTTCACTTGCCCTTCCCGCGCAGAGGGGCCATGCAGGCCTGGGAGGGGCTTCCCCTTCCTTGGGGCTCTCCCCCTCCCCACCGGTGCCTGAGCCCCATAGGCCCGGCCAGAAGGGCTCTTCCTGACTCAGCTGCAGGATGGCTGCCAGCCGCTCCTCCTGCCCCCTTCTGTTTAGTTCTAGGGAGACAGTGTTGCCAGGGACTGAGACCTTGTCTTTTCCCCTCCATGCCTTCTCTCTCTTGTTCTCGGTCCACGTTTGTCTCTGCCTTTGCATGTCTCTCTGTGTCTCTGTCTCTCTCCAGCCCACAGGTGGGACTTGCTTCCCTCCCCAGCAGGGCCTTGTCAAGGCCAAGTGCAGCCCCTCTCCTGCTCGCTTAGCGTCCAAGGGCCTGCGCGGCTCCCTGGCTTCCCATCCCAGCCTGGTGTGCACAGCTGGGGTTGGGTGGGTGGCAGCCGGGCGTTTAGCTCCTGGCTTTCCTGCAGGGACGGGAGGCTCCAGCCCCTGAGGCTTCCTGCTCCCGCAGGGCCGCGGACATGAGAGCGGCTGCAGAGCCGGAGCCAGGCAGCAAGCAGCACACAGAACAAACAGAATTTTTTTTTGCAACTAGAGGGGGAAGCACAGAGCTAAAAATAAAACGAAAAGATCAGTATCTGTCAGTCTGACAGCTGATTGGCTGCTCGGAGATGCATATAATTACCAGCAACTGGCGCTGGGTAGGCAAAGCCGCGAGAAACTGCTGAGACGAGGTTAGGATTTAACCTTTAAATTCTGGAGCCACCGGAAGCCGAGGGAGGCCGATGGGCGTCGGTGCTAATGAGGCTGGGGGTGGGCGGTGGGCCGCCGAGGCCGGGGCAGGTACTGGGGGCTCCTCGGGGAAGGCCCCGGCTGCCTCCCATTCAGACGGGGTGTGTCCGATTGGGCGGCCCGGAGGCAGTGGTCCTTCTGCCCGCCCAGCTGGGGGGTGGCGGAAAGGTTTTCCCTGAAGCCAGGGTCTCACCCTGGACTGAGAGAGGGGCCTTCCTGGGGCCTTGTAACCCCTCCCAACTGGCCTCTTCTTGAAGCTACCTGGTCCCCACCCACATTCCCCCACCTGCCCTGCCTGGTGGCCGCTTCCACCACCCATCCTCGGCTCCCCTCTGTCCTTTGCCCGAGTCACTGCACCTGGCTGTTTCCTGCCCCACATGGGGAGGCATCTGGGCACCTCAGGCTTGTCCTAGGCCCCAGAGATAAACTACAATGACAGGACTGGAGGGAGGTTGTCGGCTCACTAATCCTCAGTTTCTTCATCTGTAAAATGGGGGTCCTGCATCCTGACCATGTGACAGAGGCCAGGGGTGCTTTGGACCCAGTCTTGCAGCTTGATTCTCTTACCTGAGCCAGGTGTCAGGAGATGCACTGGGAATTGTGGCTTTCTGTCTTAGAACTGGTCTCCCCATCTGCGTATTGGGAGTAAAAGCTTGTGACCCCGGACCTCCGGGGAGGTGAGGGGAGGGGCGATGGTGTAGTGATGGTGCCCAGTAAACTGCGCCTGGCAGGGAAGTGGGAAAGGGCTTTTTGCGGCTCCCTGAACCTACCACTGCCTCCCTTCCAGGCCTTTGCCCTGGGCTATGGTCATCGCCTAGAATTTGTTTCCTTCCTTCCCCTCCAGCCCTGTTCTCAGTGCCTCTTCCTCTGGGAAGCCCTCCCTGATGCCCCAGCAGGTTCTCCCCTGCCACCCCTGGGTGTCTCACCTCGCACTCAGGCCCTGTCTGTGAGCCCCGTGAGAACAAGAACCACACGTTTGGCAAAGACCTGGTCCAGAGCCCTTCTGCCCTGTGGCCCTGGGAGCCAGGAGGAGGCAGAACCACCTTGGGCCATACTGCTCTGGCTGCGGGCAGGCAGTGGCCTTAGTTGGTGGGGAGCCATCTTGCCCAGTGTGCCAGTGAGTCCAAGTGCCTGTGGTAAACCTGGCCCTGCCCTCTGAGCACTGACATTTTGAGGTGATACCCAGGGGAAGCTGCCTCCTGAGCCTCAGATGGAGGAGAGAGAATGGCATCTTGATGCCACAGTGTGGGCCCTTGCTGTCCCCTATTCAGAAAGTTTCGGAGTTCGCCTGCCCTGTGCTGGCCCCTCCCCTGTGCTCGGTGGGTGGAGCTGCCACTGGGCGCCAGAACCTAGAAGGCCCAGACTGACGGACAGGAGACTGCCCAGGGCTCCTAACTGCGGTGAGATGCTAAGGGCAGATGGCGGAGGATAGTAGAAGGTATCATAAAGCCCACACTTGGGTAGCAGGGCTGTGTGTGCCCATCTTAAAAGCTTTATAGTCATTATCTCCACAAGAGTCCCCACAGTAACTCATAGAAGGCAGTGCTATTGTTACGCACATTTTTTGTAGATGAAGAAACTGAGGCTCAGAGTTGTTCAGCAACTGGCTCATGAGGGCAGATCCACCCACTCACCTGTCTCCTGAGGCCAGGCCCAGGGGCCCCTGCCTCTCTAAGAAGGATAAAAAGGAGGTGCAGGGAAGGGAGATGTTTCTGGAGCAATTGCTATGAGACCTTCCAGGCAGATAAACTGGCACAGAGCCTGAAGAATGCTTTTGTGTGTGGTATGCAGAAGAATTCCCCTTTGGTGTCTCTTTAAGAGATCAGGAAGATTTAAAATGCTTTCCAGTGATTTGGGGTTGTCAGACTGGTGGTCTTTTTGAGGGTGACATGGTGATGAGACTGGGCCCCGAGGCAGCTCAGTTTTATTCAGGTTACAGTAATAATAATACAACAGGAGCAACAAAGGCACTTTTCACTGACTGAGCGCTCGCTATGTGCTCCATGCTGCACTCAGCCTTGGCTTGGATGTATACTCTGAGCCTTCGCCACCATCCTGAGATAGAAATTATTCTCATCCCTGTGTTGTTTCCTTATGGCTGATACCCAAATCTCTGTCTCCCCTGTTAGGCAGTGAGTTTGGTGAAGGCTCCAGTCTGGTCTCTCCCATTTATTGTTGAGTTCTGGGTACCTGGCTCCGGCTCCACAAGGAGCAGCCAGACAGTAAAGCTCTGCTGGACGTATTTCAGATGAAGAGACTGAGGGTCAGAGAGGTCATACAGCCTGCCAGGAGGGAAACCCGGGTTTCTGTGCCTGGAGAACCTGGATTCTAACCACCACCTCACACAGCTGCCTGAGAGACCCTCTGAGACCCCCACTCAAAAAAGCCACAGAGCATGAATCTCCCACCCCTACCCTCCCATCCACCATTTGCATGCCTTGTACTAAAACCAGTGCAGTTTCTAAACTGATTCTGCCACCTCCCCACCTTTTTCTTGCTAACTAGGGAATCAGATAAAAGTTGGCCCCAGTTAGCTCAGTCTTGGGGAAGTTGCAGTCTTTTGGAGTCGACTGTTTTTTTTGTGTGTGACCCGATACACATTCTCCTTTCTGGTCTCACTGGTTCCCACTCAGGGAAATCTTTCAGGGAATAAGCCCTTACCACACGATTACCTCTGGTTAATTCGTACGTGCAGTTGATCACTATTGCTTATCTCTGTGATGGGGCCCCTGGTTCCGAAGGTAAGCAAGAGTCTCAGAGAAGCCAGGGGTTATGAATCCGAGACACTAAGGGTTAAGAGCTTGACTACCACCCAGTGACCTTTGGAACCTCATTTGACCTCTCTGAGCCTCGGCTTCCTCATCTGTAAAATGGGAGCACGCACAGGAAATACCTGTCTTGATGCCTGGCCATATGTGGGGACAAAGAGGTCAAGATTTTACTTTGAAAAAGTCACATTTTCCACAAATAATACAGAATTTAAATCCCTATATTATAAGAAATGTTGGTTTAAAAGAAAATCAGCCTGAACGCCGAACAGTACCTGAGTGCCTGCAGCATGCTCCACATTGCATTTGGCCTCTGGAAGACTGGCTAGTGATACCCTGCTTGTGGCCGTGTCCTGCATGCTAGGCATGATGGGAAACTCTTCACCTGCTGAGGTCATCCTCAAGGCAAGCCGAGGAAGGACGGCCATTTCCCAGGGGAAGGAAACAAAGCACAGAGAGGGGAGTGAATTGCTTTAGGTCTGACAGCAAGAAAATGAAGAGTCAGGCTTTGGACACGAGCCCTCTGGACACCTGCTTCCAATAGGGGCTCAGCCTGGTGGGAGACACACACCTCCAGGAACTCAAGTCCTGACTGCAGGGCACCAGGTGAGGGGCTGCAGGGTGGACCTGTCAGTTGATTATGAGCCCCTGCATCCATCTGATTTCAGAGCCTTGGCCTTTAACCTCTGAGCCCCCCTGACCAGTGCCTCAGAGGCCTCAAACCTCTTGTGGGTGTGGGCTGGAGGTGGAAGGGTTGGGGAGGAAGGAGTCCACCCAGAAGGAGCCAGAGAGCACCAGCTAGCGCCACGTGTGCACTAGGACGTGCCTGAGACGGGAAGGAGGGTGCAGAGTGGAGTAGAAGCTGCACAGAGAGGCCCACGCCCATCTTATTGCAAGTTTCTACAAGAAATTCAAGTTTGTCTGTGGCTGGTTTCCGCTAGGCTTCCCAGAAAGCCTGCAAACAGGAGTTGAGAATTCGGCTTGAGGAACTTCTAGTGAAGACCTGGGATGTGTGCGTGGTCGACCCCTCCTGTCCTTTGCCTCCTGGACAGCTGGTGGCACCCTGCCCCCTGGGGCTGCCTCTGCACTGCAGCACCAGCAGGGCTGGGTGGGGGTGGGGAGGCACCTGTTTCATTTTAAGGAAAATATAAAAATCAGGTGCTGCCATTGAAAAAATAACTGAGATAAATGCCCTCCCTTCAATAACTCAAATTTCTAAACTAATTCCTCTCTACATTCCCCCCAGAAAAGTCCATCCTGCTGTTACTTGCCTGAGGGTCCATGTTTGCCCAACAAGCAAACTACTGTTGTTAAGTAATACAAGCTTTCGCATTTTGGGTTAATCAAGGGTCACAGTGCTGCCTGTTCAACTCCCCTCAGCCCAAGACAGGATGAACAAAGCGGGCTGATATCATCCCACCCAAAGCAAAGATCCATGTTGTCGTATGGAGCCTGTGGTGGCCTGGCCCTCAGTGAAGGTGTAGTGACTGGGGGGGGATTTCAAGGGGCCGTAAGCAGCATGAAGTCCCCCAGAGAGCCTTTGAGGGTCCCCCAGGGAACCCCATATTGGGAATCACTGGGCTAAGCCAGTAGGGATGGGGGTGCAGTTCTTTGACAGTCCCTTTAGCCACTCCCATGTCCCCATCAAGGAAGTCCTTATTCAGCAGGATGTCTGCAGAGAGCATGGTGGCTGTGGGGTCATCTTGACTCTGCCAGTTCTTGGGTGTGTGACCTTGGGTAGATGGCTTCCCCTCTCTGAGCCTTCATTGCCCCCCTCTTGGTTGTGAGTGCTTTGAAGGACTGGGCGTCTTTGCTGTTGTCATTGCCTCCTATTTGGGTCTCCTAACTTCCTCCTCCCTCAGGCCCTGATCATCTCACTAGATTTCTGTGAGGAAGGGGGTTGCAGAAGCACAGAATGCGCCTGGAGGCCCTCTGAGAAGCTGTCTGAGGAGGGCAGGACGAAAGCACCTCGAGAGGGCAGTTCTGGGTGCACCCGAGCATCCCCCAACTTTCATGCATCATGTTGGCGTCATGTCGAGTGCAGCCCCTGGTGCAGCAGGCCTGAGCAGGGGATCCGAGGTAAGGCAGCTGCTGGACCAGCTGGGGCCACACTCGGAGCAGTGCGGTACCCACTGGGGCCTCTGGCCCGAGGGAGGAGGGCAGGCCACTTGGTGTCTGGAAGTGATGGCTCCAAACAGGCGTGAGAGCCCCAGGATGTCCATGCCAGAAAGTGGAGCAACATGCGGGCAAAATCATGTTTCCGACACTTCGCCTCCTAGCGTGTAGGAAGATTTCTGTTCTCACCCCCACACAGCCCCAGCGGCCCAAGAGAAGGTGGTTTTCTGAGCACAGCCTTCCTCGCTGAAGGGGGCGGATTTGCTCTTAAAAAGTTGCCTTTAAAATGAATTTTTCTATAACAAATGCTGTTTTCCAGTGGTTCGTGTTTTAAGACCACGGTTGCATTTCCACTGAGAAGTACTCAAGCCTGACGCATTGGCCTCGAGGATGTGGAAAACACTAGGGGTGAGGAGTTCACCAGCACGGCACCGCCAACAGGTCGGTGGACTACAGACCTACAGAATTTGGGAACCAAAATCTGAATCCCAAATGGTGCCCAAATGGACTGAGGCCCACAGCCAGACATTGGCCCAGAACCGTGCCTGATACCGCTGAGCATAAGATGGGTGTGGCCAGAGGAGGCCCAGGACGAACCAGCCCCATCCCTGGCAAAGGAGAGGCCGCCCGTCATGGTAGGCTGGCCGTGTTCCCTTTCTGTAGACCACCATGGGCCTACCCTCTGAATATCAGGCTTGGGGTGCTTTTGGTTTATATTGGGCACACTTGTTTACTGTGCTCAAGGAGCCTGCTGCTGTGACAGTTGGGGTGTGTCTCCCAGAGCGCTCGGAAGCTAGGGTGCCAGAGTTCCACAAATCCTCCTGAGAAATGCTTGGGTAGGAGAATGCTGGGTTCTGTGCCCAGAGGGATCTGCTTCAACCTGCCAGAGGGTACTGGGAATCTCGAACGAGAGACTGAAGTCCACCGTGTGCCCACATTAGATGGACCATGGTTTCCAGAGCATATTCTGGGATAGGTATTCCAAGGAACAGACCTTGGGGACCCAGTCACTGAAAGGCCCTCATAACTAAAAGGTCTCTCTGTTCCTCTCTGTTCCATCTTCTGCTTAACAAATCACATCCAAGAAGATTTTATTATCTCAAAAGTTTCTGTGGGTAAGAGATTTAGAAGTGGGTTAGCTGGATGGTTCTGGCTTGAGGTCTCTTTTGAGTTGCAGTCAATATTGGCTGGGGCTGCAGTCATCTGACGGCTTGACTGGGGCCGGAGGGTGGACTTCTGAGATGGGTGCACTCACAGGGCCATTTGGGAGAAAGCCTCAGTCCCTCTGCAGGGCAGCTTGAGTGTCCTCACAACAAGGTGGCTGGCTTCCCGCTAGAGTGCTCAAGAGAACCAAGACCAGAGCCACATGCCTTTTATGCCCTTGCCTTGGGTGGTACATGCGGGCATTTCCACAGGCCTCATTGGCCCCACAGGGCAGCCCTGTCCATTGTGGGGCGGGGCCTACAGAAATGGCAATCCCAGGAGGTCAGAACCGTCTGGAGACCGTCTTGCAGGTTGACAAACTGTAACTGTCGCTTCACACAAGAAGGTCCGACAACTTGCCTCAGTCACACAGTTGCTTTCTAATCACTTAGTGCCAGTCAGTAACTGTAAGACGTGAGTCTGCTAACCTGTGATGTGAAGGACGGAGGAAGGGAATGCAATCTTCAGGGCCAGCAAATAACAGCGATCAGAATAATCCAGCCCCATTTTTTGAGCGTTCACCCTGTACCAGGTGGCTCGCAGGCATCAGGGCACTGTGCAGTCCTTGTCCCCAAGCAGTAAGTTCCACTAGTATTTCCAAGTCACGCCACTTATTTCTATGAAATGCATAAAATGAGATTTTTTTGTAATGGCGGCTCCAGCAATACAGGCAGTTCTGCCTTCTGGAAGCTCAGAGACAAAATCGGTGACCTGGGCGAACTCACATAGAGAAGATGGGCGTAAGAGTAAACTTAGGTTGGATCAATGCCGAAGTTAAACAAATAATAAATAGTGTGATAAAATATTTATTTCATGTACAGTAACCAGATGAGAAGCCAGGGTGAGCCAGGGGAATCTTTGCACTACCAGAGCCTCCTTCCTGTGAGAAGTAGTCACACCTCCAGGTTAGGAGGCCGTAAGGTGTAGTGGTGAGAAGCGTGCACCTGGGTGCCTGAGACCTGCATCCCAGGCCTGCCCATGTCTGTTATTAGCTGTGTGACCCAGGCAAGTGACTTCACAGTCTTCAATTTCCCATCTGTAAAATGGGGTGATAATGGCAAAGTCCTCTGGTTGTGATGAGGATTCAGAGAGATGATCCCTGGTCCAGCGTAAGGGCTCTGGAATGTGTTACCATCGCCAGGCTGATGGAGGGTCACCGAGGTGGGGGTACCTCAGGCACAAAGCCCTTATAGAAGGGCTGTTACCTGGAAAGAGCCTTGCTCTGTGACCAGTAATGGACGTGGAGCCGTGAAACACACATTAGCTCCTGCTCAGACCTCCTGCTGGAGTGACCCCGGGGGACTAGAAGGAACCCAGCCCCTCCTTCCTGGGGCGTGTGTGGGCATGGAGCTAGGCCAGCCCCTTCCTGTCCTGTCCGGGCACGATTTCAACAGAGAGAGCGTCCTGGGCATGTTTTCCCCTGGGAAGCCTCAACCTGCTGAGCAGGACTTGGGGAGCTCTGGCTAAATGTGCTCTCCCAACAAACGAGACGATTCTCAGAAAACAGAATTGCAGGCACTGGTTCCCGCTTCCATGGCCGTGGCCTGGGCTGGAGGAGGGTGTTTGAGGGGCAGGTGCTAAGGTGTGTCTCAGGTCAGGCTGGCCTGGGGACACTTGGCCCCACCCATGAGGACTGTGTGACTCTGAGCAAGTGCCTCCACATCCCTGGGCCTTGGTTTCCCCATCCCTAAAATCCCAGCCTGGCTTGCCTTCCACCTGTGCTGGCCAGGGGGACACAGAGGGGGCCCATGCGAATGTGCCCACATGGGTATGCTCGGAGCAGGGCCAAGGACACCCCCTCCTCTCCAGCCAGGGCAGCTCAGTTTCATCTCTGGGATGTCAGTGTTCTGAGTAATACTTCATTAAACAGAAGAAGAAGAAGAAGAAAGTAAAGGAAACGTGTCCACAGAGAAAACATCACCGCCTAGCCTTTCCCAGCATCTGGCTTTGTCCCCTGGCTCATTCCTTCGCACTCCCAGGGAGCAGAGGAGTGGACTCTCTCACGAAGGTGTAGTGACTGCCCACAGCCAAATGGTTCTTGGCTTTCTAGACTTGAATCCCTGTTCCTTTTGGCCTCTGAGTTCCCATGAGAGCAGAAGAAAGAAAGGGGGTTTTTGGTTGAGGGGATCCTCAGAGGTTTTGGGGTCTCCTCTGTGGGTTCCAAAGTCATAGGGAGGCTGGGGGCATCCTGGCGCCCTGTGCCCGGAGCATCCCCAAAGTGGCCATCCGCGTTCTTCCACACCTGCCTCCAGTGGGCGCCTGGGCCAGCTGTCGCTGCCTCTGGGCCTCAGTTTCTTCATCTGTGAGGTGAGGAGGCTGTGCGCCTCTCAGCCCCTCCCGACTCCAGCACTCTAACTGCTGCATTTATGAGCTCTAGCTGTGTTCAGAGCCCTCCGGGTGTGGGAGGGGCAGACCCCACCCAGGGAGGAAGGGCCAGTGGGAGCCTGCTGCCTCTGGCTGGCCTGGCCCAGCTGCCAGGCTGCCATTTGAGTCGTGTCCTGTTGGTGGCACCTTGGCATGGTTCAGGTGTTCTGGTCTAGGAGCATATTTGCTTTATATGGGAAAACGTGCTAACTTCCTTTCTCTGCTATGGTTCTGTTTCTCACTCAAGGATATCTTAGTGCCTAATGCTGGACTTGACCGTATCGTTTGCAGGTAAAACCTTCCATGGCGCCTCACCGCCCTCAGGAGGTAGGCCGTGCCCAGGAGTGGCCCTTCGGCCCTTCGGTCCTCTGGAGCCCACACCGGCCGAGCCCTCCCACTGTGGCCTCGACCCCTCACCCTCTCTCAGCCAGATCGCAAACTGGAACGTGCCCACCTCTCTCATCTCCTGCAGCCTCACATCGCCTGCATCCTCTGCCTCCTGGGGCCTCACACTGGCTGCATCCTCTGCCGGAATGCTCTCCCTCTCCTCCTCTCATGGCTTGCTAATATCTCTTCCTCCCGGAAGCCCTCCCTGCCTAACCAAGCCACTTTAGTGCACACTAGGAACTCTAGGAACTCACCCTGTACTTCTCCTTTATAACACTCATCACAGTAATGACCTAAAAATGCCAGTTTATGTGATCATACCTCACTCCACCCCCCATTAGAACGTGGGCTCTGTGAGGTCCTCCCTGTGGGATTTTCACCCCTGGTGCCATTGGCCATAATCCAGGGGAGTTTGGAAATCCCTGCGCAGTGAATCCGCGACTGAGACTGTGTGAGCCCAACGCGCAGCCTGTTGATCCGGGTTGGTAACCGGGACCAGCCGGCTGGAGCTGTCAGTGATTCACCTGATCAGATAGCTTAGAGCCCAGGACCTCTGGTGGCCACCCAGGCCTGGCCTCCCTCCTGAAGTCTCCGCCTGGAAGGAGGGAAGGGGTTAAGTGTTTCTGGCGGCCTCGTGCTGTGTCTGCGGCAGTTCCCCCTTCCGGGGCTGCAGCAGCCGAGGTTGGCGAGGAATGTTTGCAACGCAGAGCCAGAAGGGAGGGCAGGCTGGTGTAGTGGGGGCCTGTGGAGGCCGGCAGGGCCAGGCTCCGCAGTTGAGCAATCGCCCGGGCCCAGCCGGTTCCTGTAACTCCTGCCCCTCCCGCCTTTCCCCGCCCTGCTGGCTTCCTCCACCGCAGACGGCCTGTATCCTGGGGCCTGCAGAGGGAGGTGGAGGGGACAGAGGCCCAGCGAGCCTGGAGGCCAGGGGTGAAAGGGAGGGGCTTCCAAGGAGAGACCTAGTAGGAGTGCAGTCAGCTCAGTCACCTAGGCTCAGAGAGGGTGCGGCTTGTGCCCAAGGTCACACAGGGAGACACCACCCCCAGATTCAGCCTTTTTTGTTCCCTTGGCACCAGGCTACAGCTTGACAGTGTGGAGGTTTTTTTGACACTCAGATGGAAAGCTCTGAATCACAGGGGACCCTCTCCCAACTGCAGGCAGTGCCCCCGAATCCCCAGCCCTGGTCTGGCTCTTTGGTGGGGCCTCGGAGAGGACAGTGGCGCTCTTGGGTTGGGGCACCACTCCCATCCCCTCCCCAGCACTGCCGGAAGCCCAGCCTGTCTGGGGACACTGTCACCGCCATTCCTTGTCTCCAGGAGCGCGGAGTGGAAGGAGGAAGGCCAGGCTTGAGCTGGCTGGAAGCCCCTCTCCTTTCTTCTTCCATTTTTCTCTTAAGGAAGGACCTTCATGGGAAGCAAATATTACACTAAGCCCAGGCGCAAGACCCATTTCTTTCTCCACAAGCATAGACCTTCCCTGATACTGCAGCACGAGCTCCTTCTGCCAACACGATTGACAGGTGACCTCTGTGGAGCTGACCTCTACGGGCATTCAGGCCCGACAGGAATCCTGGCTCCACCACCTTCAAGCTTCGTGGCACCTCTTTCTAAGCCTCAGCTTCCTCATCTGTAAAGTGGAACTCAGAGAGGGCGGGCGGAGTGGGGAAGCACCTGTTTGGCTCTGCGGAGGCTGCGGGCCACTTGCCTTTCCTGGTCCCGCGGACGTTCCGTCTGTTTGGGGCTTGCTCAGGTCCCACCCTGCTCTGTGCCCTGGGCTTTGTCTGGTCTGCCAGGGGATAACAGGCTCGGCAGCCCTTAGAGGTGCTGCCTCGGCCTCATCTGGCTGGAAGCAGCAGTGGAGCCCCTGGGACCCCACATCTGGAGGGCAGGATAGGTGATCCATGGGAGCTAGAAGTTCTGTGAAAAACCAAACACCCCAACTGCAGGCAAGGAGGCTCATGGGAGGAGTGACTCGCCAAGCCATAGAGAGGGATTTTAACCCAGGAAACCACACCAGTAACACCAAGGACCCTCCTACACTCGGTTCTGCCACCGTTTATTGAGTCCTTAGTGGGTGCCGGGCGATGACTCGCCTACTTTAAGCCAACAGCATACCTAAGAGGGAGGTATATTGATTCCCATTTTTTCAGGAAACAGAAATTGATACACTCGCCCAAGGTCACACAGCTTGTACAGAGTGGAGCCTGACTCTGCACTCAGGCCACCTGCCTCCAGAGGCTGTGCTCTTGGCCTATCCCGGCTGCACCCGCTTCGGATCCGGGCTCTGCATAGAGAGGCTGCACCACCTTAGGTTAGTCACTTAAGCCCCAGAGCTATAAAGTGAGGGAAGAATCTTCAGCACCCACGGAGGGTGGGGAGTCCCTGAGCTTAGCTAGTACCATCCCCAGGTGCAGGGAGCTCAGAGGGCGCAAGCCTCTTCCCCTAGGGCACACAGCTGGCTGAGCCACAACCCATGGCCCGGGCCCCTGACTCCCTGTCCGTGGCTCCACTGAGACCACGGCCGCTGGGAAAGACCCCCTCAGCTGGCTGGGCTCCACGGACAGATGGACGGATGACGGCTGCCCCCTCCCATAGCCTGCGGGCTCCCAGGCTTCGCCACCTCCTCCCGAGCAGGTTTCCTTTAAGAAACCAGAAGATTGATTTCCTGGCAGGCTCTGCGCCGAGGAGCCCGTCCAAATGGTTCGCATGTCTGCATTTTTTACTGCTCCGTTTAATATGTATGCAAATGTCGGCCGGCTGCGCCCGGCGCGGTGCACGGTCACACGCG